>NC_081196.1:51509313-51820980 GCF_902713425.1 Acipenser ruthenus
TCTGGTGTTGCTTTAAAAAATCTCAAAGTATTTGTTGTTACTTATGAACCCGCTCCCATCTGTTTAAAGATTTTTTATACACTAAACTTAAAAGGGAGAAGAAGCAACTGTAGATTGTAATTCAGTATTACCAATACAGCAGCACTGTATTTTTATGTATTAAAAGTGTTAAAGATTAGCCATCTGTTGAAGATTAGCACTAGTAAAGAGTACATAGTTTCAAATGTACTTTATTATTATTTTTTCTTTTTACCTTATGTTTGCACTGTTGCTTGCATATTGAATAGTATTTTTTTTACATGCAGCTTTGCTGTCAACTAATGCTAAATGCATATTCATCTCTTTTGGCTTCACCTGTTCTATAGCATAATAAGAAAACAGCAGATTTTAGAGGCTTTGTGAAATATAGTGGAAATGTATGTAAACAACAGAATAACTGAAACATTAAAATGTAAGAAAATGTTAAAGGAATAAATGAAATAAGCTTTTTTTACTAGAATCATTTAATTTGACATATTTACCCCCCCCCCCCCCCAAAAAAAAAAAAAAAATACCACAAGAAGTTAGTTCGTTTAAATGACACTCTACACCACATAGTTTGAAGTGGAACAGGTGATTTGTAAATTGCATTGGCATTATTTAACAACAAAAGTTTGACACAAGTTTTACATTATTTATTTATTTATTTAATATCATCAAGGAAGATAATTTGTTAGCAGCTACATTGGTGATACGGTGTGTGACAGCATGGCTATTCAGGGCTGAAGGCAGAGTACTACAGTAGATACTGCAGCAGATAAATTGATGACTTCACATACTGGATAAGACAAGCAAGATTATGCCCAAGATTATACAACTGTCTAGAACAGATACAGTATTCTCACATTGCATGCTATTAGTCATAAATGGACAGAAGGGGGCGACTTTATTTATTTCCTAAATAATTATCTTTATCTTAACGGAAACCAACAACAAGCTATTTAGGTCAGTTGCCAAAAAGACACACACTGTAATTGTAAATGTAAATCTCACTGGCAGTCTCTTGCATAAAGATGAGAATTATGAAAGTAAAAATAATTAATTTAATTATGTGTGTAAATCTCACTTCAAACACAAGATGTGTGATAACCAATGAGCAATATAAGTGGATGCCAAGAACTCCTTGCTTCTGGGTGAATGGGTGAATAAATACAAAAATAGAAAACTCACAATTTTCATCCTCCAATCAGTGGATGGCCACACAGCAGAAGACTAAGGAACATTCAGGTAGAGTGTCTACCTTAAGAAAAATGAAACTGAGGAAAACCAAAAGAATGTTGCAAAGATAAATTCAAGACTTAAATGGACACTGGTAGTCATGGTTAGAAATACTGCTGCTCTTTTACTATTAATCCAGCTGGGGTTTTTAACCCAAGGATAACTTAATTAACCAACTAACATATACAAACAAACAAAATAGTGAAAAAAGAACATTCTGGTTTATAAATGTTATGATGGTGGAATTAAGACCACCCGCTGTTTAGATTATAAAAACAGATTCAATAAAAGGCACTCTTGATTGAGCCAACCCTGTCTGGCTAAATCTCAACACAAGTCTGGAATGGCTGGCTAATTCAGTGAAGTTCCCCAGTTGTTGCAAATGAGGGCTAAATATCCAATCTCAGTATATCTACCTAGCCTAATATCTCCAAACATACAGTGTGATAACAATATATTTAAAAGCACAGGACAGCGTACAACTGTATATTCATTGAAATGTAGATCATTTTTTATGCAACCACCCCACAAAAAAGAATAATAATTCAACAGTGTTGGAAGAGGCCATACACATTTTTTCTGTATGACCATAACTGCCATAATTCTAAGGGAGGGAAGTTCTGCCCGCTGCGCTAATCCTATTTGCTAACCAAAAACCACATGTTCTATTCTGCCTGCTTTGCAGTTATGTCTTCTTGTCAATGGGGTGGGGTGGGGGCTCCTCTGGTTGGCCTTTGACTAACACCAGATGTGTTGATACCTCAGCTGACTTCTGCTGCTAACTTCTGATGCTTTATTACTGTCGAATGAAACAGATGTGTCTAAAGAAGAACAAATTATACAGATATTGGAGAGTTTAAAAGGGTTTGACTGGATATTGTATCTCTTCGCATACAACGCATTAAAGACAGTTCTATATATAGAGTGGATACGTAATGGGGCATATCGAGTAAGGTCTGATAACCGACCAGTGGCAGATGACTTAATTATAAAGGCTTCTGAAGGACGTGAAGGAAAGTCTGAACCTGTATTCTGTTTTTATAACAGGAATCTTTTTTTTTGTTTTTGTAGTTTATTGGTTTGATGGATTATGCTTTAAAGGGCACAGTTGTTTAGACATGCTTAAACATGTTCTAAGCTGAGAAGTTCTAATTCTAAGTTCTGAACCTGGGAAAGCACATACAGTACTGCCAAATACTAGATTGGATTGTGACGTCGCTCTACAGTTCAACCTGAGCATCACTGGCTTCCATGTCAGAAAGCTTAAGTTTGTTAAGGCAACAAAGTAATGTGGAATGTGTCCCTTTTGCTGTGTAATTTTGGAGCCATCTTCAGATCTGAAGGTGGCCCAACACAAAGTCAGAATACTGGGTCCAATCAAACCAATAAACTAATTACAAATTATCGCTGTGTACCTGCTGAGGCTTACTGCTGTGTTATTATTGCGGTTTCAACTGCAAATTAAAATCTTTGAAGAAGACCAGTGTTTGCCTGCCACCACTCAAATATAAATAAATACATAGACTCCTCAAATTATGTGCTCATTGATCAGCAGCTAGGATACTAACATAATGCACACAAAAACAAGAAAAAAAAAACATAAAAACTGACTAGTGACCAATAAAATAATGCACCTTCCTCAACGTATACACTGTATGTAGACAGATGGAAAGTGAAAACTATCACAATGTGATTATGTTTAAAGATAAAGATAGCCATTGCACATATGCAGCTAGGTGGTAAGGTTTAAGTGCTGGATACCACTTTACAGCAGCAATTGAGATCACTGATCTTGATTCTAAGTACTCTTGCACTGCACTGACTTCAGCATTATTAAGGAGCAGCTGTTCTGAAGACAGCCTTATTCAGGAAATTAATGTTAATTTTAGAACGTAAAATTCCTTTGCCAGCAGGGGTGGGATGATTCATGTTTTAATTGGTAGTCTTGAGAAGCAACACTTTCATACTGCAGTAAAACACCAGACACTGATGTGAGTTATTCAGTGTTAATATGACACAGTAGTTTGAAATGAACTTTGGAATCTACAGTATCTAAATATTAAAGAAAGTTTGTAACCTGTTGTGGAGTTATTCACTTTAAAATGGCTTGAACGTTATAAACATTAAGTCATTTACATTCTGCTGGGGTAAGTTCAACACAGATGTATTAACCTCTCTTTTAGACAAACTGTTTTCTAAAGATGAAAAAGAAACCTGCAATATCTGCAGATTTTAGAGTTAACCCAGCCTACAATGTCTTCTGTGATAGACGCCTACAAAGTCTTCTGTGATTCTTTCTTCAGTTTTATATAACTATCTTATCTATCGTAATATTATTTAGAAACAAGAATACATGTTCCAAGGACATCTTAACACTATTCATACACAGAGTAACGACAGTGATAAAATGAGTTTATTACAATATATTGCAGCACTGTGCATGTTGAAGCATGATGGGACTCATCACAGTTTCATCACAAAACAACAGAGCAATTTCAGTGTTAATTGCATACAGGGAGGGTAAAATATGGAATACATTAACACAGTGTATGACACAGCCTAGGATGGGGGGGCACAAGTAGCTAGCACAAATGTCCCAGTGGTAAATACTGCCCTAGTGTTTCACATTCACACATTGAAAACAAGACTTGGCATCTCAGCTGGGCTATGCTGCGTAAAACAGTGTACATTACCGGTATGGGTTTGCATCCCAGCACAGCACATCTGGGAACAATGTAATATATAACCCCCAGTGACACACTATTGGCTTTTGAATGCAGCTTGGGAGCTGGTGTGGCTTTGCTCTCCTGTGGTATGGATGCAATGGAGTCAGCAGAGTGTAGTAATAGTGCACGCTAAAGACCCAGAAGCAACAATAATGGGCCCATGCCAGGGAAAAGGTAACTGTTAATCCAGTTACAGGCATTCCCAGCAGGATTCACTGTAGCAAATGGTGAAAGGGCTCCCAATTGAGGAATTACAGAGGATGAGTGAATCTCCCCACCAAAAATGATCATTATGGAAATGGCACTTCTACACAGATTCCAAAACACATTGACAGGCGACCAAAACATCTTTATGAAGCATCAGCTGATTAAACCTAGGTTTTAAAGCTACCCAGCCTGATTTATAATAAGATTAAATAAAACATAAAAAAACAGTTAAAGGAGTTTGCTTGACTGTAAGCAGCAATAACACTAAAAGGGAGATAACATGCAAATGCATACTGCTGAAATACTGTATTGTTTAAATAACAGATGTGTACCATCTTGTGGAGTTACATTTACTCAGCAATATTTAGTAGTACTACATAAACCTCATTGGATCCTTATTTGTAGTGTCGGCAGTCTCTCTTCTGATTTGCACAGGGGACCAATCCTGGATGAAATAATGAGGTGGATGCAAAGGGTGAGCGTCCGACAGCAGTTTATGCACACACACTCCCAGATGTGATTGGCAGCTAAGCTTGTAAAGCTGCCAGCATCCAATGAAAGGCAATTTGAAGCGTAAGCCTGAGTTGGGATGCCCAATTAGTGGCAGATTGGAGGGAATAAGATCTTAATGGTCAGGGTTTTTAACAAATGATGCTGTGCCAGGTGGTTAGAATCCTAAATCTTGAGGATTTGGCCTGTATTTCACTCCTCATTGTCATGTCTCATTATTCAGCTAAGGGCTTCTACACAGAACAGAGCGGGATATGATAATCACTCTGCACCGCAGGTTCCTAGTTCTCCCCTGACTCTACAGTGTATAATATATTTTTTACAAAAAAACAACACAGAATTTGATTTTCCTTTTGACAGATTTCTGGATTGGACTCACATCACTTTTTAAGCATAAAGGCTTAATATACAGTATTTGTCTTATGGGCAGTCTGATCAGACATACAGCACCACATCTGAAAGATCACAGATGGTAGTGCATTTTAGAGTTTTATGTATGTATTTTTACGGTTCTGTTGCTTTATTTTTCTATATAAACTTTGCCTCCTGGTCCTTAGACTTAGAAATCATGTGCAACCTTTTCAACTCCGTAGTGTCTACCAGCTTCATGGTATATGATCAAAACAGATGATGTCAACAGAGTTTAAACAAAATAAACCCTGATCTACGAAGAACACAAAACCAAAAAAAAAAAAAGAACAGACTCGGAAGCAAGAGGTCATTTTTTTTTTTTTTTTACCAAAATGTAAACTTTAGTCAGATGTCTATGACTCCACACTAATAGATCTGACTTTTAAGAAAAACACCTCATGCTGTTTTAACCTGGTCAGTCACTTACTAAATATATTTTTAAATTAAAGCAAAGTGCTTTTGAATTTCATGGAACCTGCTTCATTTTTATACTTGCCTTTTGAAAGGTCTGTAAAATTTTTAGAAAGGTCTCAAGACATCTTTTCATGAAAAAAACCTTTTAAAAGTTTAAAGGGGGCACAACAAGAAAGAGAAAAAAAAGCCTCTAGTGACAACCAGTAAGTCAAGCTTCTTGCATTCAGAGACAGGAAGAAGGCAGCAGGTCAAATCAAAGAATAAATCAACCAAGAGTCAATTAGCAAGATTTGAGGTTGGATGAAAATGTCCAAATGGGAAATGTGTATTTTTCAACCAGGCTAATAGTTTATTTTTTCTTTCCTCTTCTTGGCAGGTTTCTAAAAAACGTTTTGTTAGTAGTTACTATTTCTATAAGCTTATCTTTTTCAGGCTCAAGTAATGATATGTGCTTCTTTTCTTTTTTTACTACAATGTGTAACCATAATTTATAGACTTACAGAAAAAGTAGTGAAACAGATAAATGTTCCGTCAGCTAAGAAAGGGTTAATTTTTTGCCACTTGCGATGCATAGGTAGCCCCTCCCATGCTTGTGTTCTGAATTGGGATGTTGCTAAGTGAATAAAGAGTTGCAGAAAAAAAAGAACTACATTTAGAAGATTATCCGAAAATTATCTTTTGAAACCTGTTTTTTTTTTTTTTTTTTTTTTGGATTTGAACTTTCCTGTAATGGAAATGGCCAGGCAGACCCCAATTGGACCAGCAGCGTAACATCATACATCATCTTCCACCATTCTGATTCTGGAAAACCTGGAGGGCAACTAATGGAATAGGTTTCAGTGTGGTAGGACTGTGCAGTGTGAACTCCACACTAAAAAAAGGAACATTGACTAGTCGGGGCTGTTTCACATTGTCCAATTCCAAGTGTAATGAACGTCATTAGAAATAAATATGGAATTTATATAAACACCACCAATTTATATAAACACCACCAATTTATATAAACACCACCAATTGCTCCCACTGAAATGGGTTGGGCTTGTTTTAAGCTTGTTTTGAAAGGCAGTGCCACTTTTTTTTTCTTGTGAGACTTGGCAACACTGCTGGGCCCAGACCAGAAACCACTCACACTGTAGGCAAGCAGTCAGACTCAATTGCACAAAACTGTGTTTGGTATTACAAGGCATTACATAGCAATTACAATGTAATAATATTTTAGAAATACTGTATTAAGGTTAAAACATACCTTTCCTTTTATACTGTAGGTACTTTACAGGCGATTTCACACTTTAAAATATGCTGTGCTAAACTTCTGAGAAGTAAATGAAGTATCCCAAATATAGTGTTCCTCAAACTTCCTTGACAAGAATCAAAAAGAAAATCTAGAACATGATAGTCATTTTAAAATGTTAGAGTAATCATCATGAATTGCTGATACTTTAATTACCTCACTAATTATGGGGGTATTATGCTAATTTCAATACAATGTACAATATGATTTATATAAAAAGCTAATTACTTTGATGCCTTTTTACAAGCTGTATAACATCATGGCACCATATGCACGGGTATTGTTATTTATTTATTTATTTTGCTTTTTGTTTAGCCAAATAGCTTTAAGAAAATATTTAAATTATTTATAAGATGCCCCTCATTATGCTTACTGTATTTTCTTTTTTGTTCTACAAATAATGCAAGAAAACATAGCAGTAATCGGGAAATATCAGGGCATGGATAATTGTTTTGACCAAATTCCTATGAATTCAGAAGAAAAAGAGGAAAAAGATTTGTAACAAAGCCATTTCATTTAATTACATGTTATAAATGATTGGAATGGCATACGATGCAGCTGCTGGAAGCTTGACTGTTACTAAAAAAGCAATTTCAGCTTTTACGTGTAAACAACTGTGGGCGAAAATAGATTATAATTGCTGCCATTAGCTTTACACCTTGTAAAACAATTGAGTACTGAGTTATATCTGTTTGAAATATAGGGCTCCAGAGTGGCACATCCAGTAAAGGCGCTCTGCGTGGAGTACAGGATGCGTCCTATAGTCTGGAGGTCGCCGGTTCGAGTCCAGGCTATTCCTTTGCTGACCGAGGACGAGAGCTCCCAGGGGGTAGCGCTCAATTGGCTGAGCGTTGCCCGGGGGGAGGGAGGGCTAGGTCGGCCAAGGTGTCCTTGGCTCACAGCGCAGGCTTGCTTGTAAGCTGCCCAGGGCTGCGTTGTCCTCCGACGCTGTAGCTCTGGGTGGCTGCATGGTGTGAGCCTGCAGTGTGTAAAAAAGCGGGCGGCTGATGGTAGACGCTTTGGAGGACAGCACGTGTTCGTCTTCGCCCCTCCCAAGTCAGCGCGGGGGTGGCAGCGGTGGACTGAGCCTAAAAATAATTGGACATTACTAAATTGGAGAGAAAATAATAAAAATAATTGGCGACCACTAAATTTATAGAAAAAAATAAATAAATAAGACTTTAAAACTGTATAGCAGAAAAATACATGCAATATCCTTGTAATTCAGAGGCTGTGTGGTCCAGTGGTTAAAGAAAAGGGCTTGTAACCAGGAGGTCCCCGGTTCAAATCCCAGCTCAGCCACTGACTCGTTGTGTGACCTTGAGCAAGTCACTTAACCTCCTTGTGCTCCGTCTTTCGGGTGAGACGTAATTGTCTGCATAGTTCACACACCCTAGTCTCTGTAAGTCGCCTTGGATAACGACGTCTGCTAAATAAACTAATATAATAATAATAATTCCACTTCACAGTAATTGTTGTAATAGCTGTAATAAACATAGTGCTCACAGTCAGCATTAACACACAGTAAATATTTTATTTTGATGAAGATAAGTTAGTGTACTGTATCATAAGAAAAGGTATCTCTGAGCCTATGGAATTGCAGTAATGCACTTACAAAAATAAAAATAAATAAGCTACTGTATGGGACAAATGGTACCCCAAAATGTTCTCCTTTTTCTAGGAAATGAGTGCAACTGGGGAGGGGAGTTTACTGCCAGACAACTTCGCTCAGACTACTTGCTCACTAAATATCTTGGTATCCCTGAATAGATCATTGTCTCCTCTACAAACATGCTAGATATTGTAATGAGCAATCTGTCTCCAAGTTCAGTGGTACCCCAAACATGATTTATTTACTAACAGTGCTGACTGGGTGGAGCACTTGTTCTGTTTTACCCAAGAAATGATTTTCCTGAATAGTGACTGCCACGACTGATAAAATATTGAATGGATTCTTTGATAAAAAAATGATAATCAACATCAAGAAATCCTAGGTACATTTCACTTTCCAGTCTGATAGAGGCCTGCTGAGCCTGAGAGTTGCTTCATATTGAGATCCATTTATCAGATAAAAACAGGTGAACTCTTTGAAGTGATGCTGTCCTGAACCAAAATTAAATCAGATGGGATTGTAGATGCTTTGCCTTTTGTCCCCTTTGTTAATAAAGCTGGCTGCCTCGCAAGTTAGATATATTTTATTTCATCAGGACAGATCAGAACTCATTGTTGTATTGAAATAGATTCCAGTGCAGCAAACTGGCTCTAAAGAAATGAGCAGGTAGTAAATAGACATCTAAACAAACTACCCAAAGGCAAGGAGAATCTGTTTCCACCATCATTTGAATCACATGTCGCTGTGGGTATTTTTTTTTCAGTGAGCTGTAATGCCTTATAAGTACACACAGTGTTTTTGGTAAATATTCACTATTAGCTCTGGATGTAAGCAAGTGAGGCCAGAATAAAGGCACTTGCGTGTATTAATTATTATAGACATGAGACAAAACCAACCAGTGATAACATTAAATTAACTTTAAATTAGGTCCTCACTAGATTAAGTGATTTTTTTATATTAACTTTTAATTCTAAAGTATTTAGTTTAGCCTTGAATTCCACCACAGTACATGTATTAATAAGTGACACACCGAAGCGTGTGACCTGCATGATTTGATTAAGAAATCTCATTCCTCAGCTGCTATGCAATACGAATCTTTCCAACTCTGTTGGGCATTTCCTGTAACATGTTACAACTCACTCTGTAAATAAACTACTGCAAGTATCTTATGCGAATTTCAGAAGCATTAGGAAACATCATCGACACTGTGCATAAAATGTCAGATACAGCTATCTAACTGAACTCTTCTACTGCACATCACAATTTACTTTCCTTAACGTGCCTGGGTGTGATGCATCAGTACATGAAGAGAGTTATGATACCAATAACCCCCAATATTAGATTCATTACTGCTTTCCAACTGTATTATTTCTTACAAATACATTACTGGGTATCTCTATTATTACAATACATTATTGAATAATGTATTCTTAGTAAAGCACGACATCTGCTTGCCAGTTAATTGAAGGACTGGTAACCTAGCAAAATACCTTCTCAACCACATATATGTTAACTACAGACTGGGCTAAAAGAAACATTGAGAATCAAGGTCTTCTCTCAAAAGAGAGGGAAATATATAAATAAACACAAAAGAAATATGTGACAAGCGTAAGTGAGAATGTTCTAGAAATCAAGGAGGTGTATTCTTTATTGAATCCTTAATATGAGCTTGTCATGCACAAAGATAACTTTTAGGTTTTGTGGCTTTTAAATTTTGATGAAAACTATGAACAGCAGAGAAAAGAAGTGAAATCCTGGATGATCTTATAGGATTTGCTGGCATCAAGCATTAGAGTGGAAAATTGTTCCTCATAGACCATATTTTCTTCAAAACAGCTGTTTAACAAGTACTATAAAACTTATATGACATCAAAACTAAATTCATAAATCTGTGCTCCAAAACCATTACATCATCATTGTGAAGCATGTATCATCATGCAACATGCCCCAGATAGGCCAAGTTGCTAAATAAGTAAACTGACAAATCTTACCAAATGAAACAGCAAGCTAGCATTTCAGCATATTGTAGTGAGTCGGGTGGTGCACTCGCTGCAGCTGTGTCTGCTGGACTTTCCGGGTAGGGGGCCAAAGACCTTATGTAAATAGTTGTTGCAAGGGACTATGGGACTTGGGACAATTGTTACTGTTAAAATGGTTATCTTATAAATAGCTGAATTGTACTTGATCTTTGTTGCCCTGTATGTGTTTCCCACTGTTGTCTGTGTGCAGTTTGGTGGCTGTGTGTGTGTGTGTGTGTGTGTGTGTGAGTGTGTGAGTCACTGTGACTGTGTGTGTGTATGTGTGTATGTGAGTCACTGTGACTGTGTGTGTGTGTGTGTGTGTGTGTGAGTCACTGTGACTGTGTGTGTGTGTGTGTGTGTGTGAGTGTGTGAGTCACTGTGACTCTGTGTGTGTGTGTGTGTGAGTCACTGTGACTGTGTGTGTGTGTATGTGTGTGTGTGTGTGAGTCACTGTGACTCTGTGTGTGTGTGTGTGTGTGAGTGTGTGAGTCACTGTGACTGTGTGTGTGTGTGTGTGAGTGAGTCACTGTGACTGTGTGTGTGTGTGTATGTGTGTGTGAGTCACTGTGACTGTGTGTGTGTGTGTGTGTGTGTGTGTGAGTCACTGTGACTCTGTGTGTGTGTGTGTGAGTGTGTGAGTCACTGTGACTGTGTGTGTGTGTGTGTGTGTGTGAGTGAGTCACTGTGACTGTGTGTGTGTGTGTGTGTGTGAGTCACTGTGACTGTGTGTGTGTGTGTGTGTGTGAGTGTGTGAGTCACTGTGACTGTGTGTGTGTGTGTGTGTGTGAGTCACTGTGACTCTGTGTGTGACTGTGTGTGTGAGTGTGTGAGTCACTGTGACTGTGTGTGTGTGTGTGAGTGAGTCACTGTGACTGTGTGTGTGTGTGTGTGTGTGTATGTGAGTCACTGTGACAGTGTGTGTGTGTGTGTGTATGTGAGTCACTGTGACAGTGTGTGTGTGTGTGTGTATGTGAGTCACTGTGACTGTGTGTGTGTGTGTGTGAGTCACTGTGACTGTGTGTGTGTGTGTGTGTGTGTGTGTGAATCACTGTGACTGTGTGTGTGTGTGTGTGTGTGTGTGTGTGTGAGAGAGAGTCACTGTGACTGTGTGTGCGAGTCAGTCGTTGGAAGCCTTTCTTCTTTCCGTTGCTGTCTTCAATTAGCAACATTGTTGTAAAGGGGCAGAGCCTTCCTCAGAAGCTCTGGTCATTTTGAAGTTTGGGTATTGCTATTATTGGGATGGCATTGCACACCTATAAAGCTGTACAGTCATAAATGCATTGATAACACAGCACAAGGTAACAGATTTTTTCCCCTTCTAGTCTTCCTTTTAATCGTTATGTGATGTGAAATCTTATTATTGGTGAGTAGTGATAAAACTACTATTATAATAATTACAACAGCATTGTTTAGGCAGAACGGTAGACACCCAGATCTGCAGCACAGTGTATATTGCTAGTGATCCATAACCTAACTTTTTCAGATGAATAGTCAAACCCCAATTTTATTTTTCACACAATCACCAAAGCACAGCAAAAGAACTGCCATTTCTTAAAGAGACGCTCTGTACAGTATGGAGATCAGGCACCCCGCAGTCCAGTCATGTACATCATTTGTATTGATGCCAAGTCTTTTGTCATGAATATCTTTCAATTGAGTTTGACATTGTCACAAGAGATTGAGTCAAGTGGGAGGGAAGGATGGCATGTTCCATCTTTATTCCCTGGTCTTGAGCAAAGTGCAGCCTTGTGTTCAAACAGCAACAATGCTAACTAGGTCTCAACTACAAACATCTGGTCAAGGTTCAATATTGAAACAATGACTTATAGCATCTGTCTACTGCCAATACTGTTCTCTAAAAAAATCTGAGACATACAGCACCCGAGTGAATACACAACTTCATTTTCAATACACAGCTATAATTACTTCAGGATTTTATTAGTTTTTACTTAGCGAATCCCATTTTTGCTTGCTTTCAGAAATGTTATTCTTAGCAGTCCTCACTGACACTAAATAAATACAAATGACAGTTTTCACAGTTGCTTTCCAGCACAGGCAAACACTCAATATTGTTGTCTGTATCTAATAAGATGCTCTTAATCGTATTAATACTTGTACTGTGATTCTTGAAATGTATTTTTGTTTACGACTGTAAGTCGCCCTGGATAAGGGCGTCTGCTAAGAAGAAGAAGAAGAAGAAGAAGAAGAAGAAGAAGAAGAAGAAGAAGAAGAAGAAGAAGACTGTTAGAGGTGCCTGTTTAATTTAAATTAGGCTACATACATGTTTAAAATATTTTAATAAGATATATAATATAAAATCAAATAAATACTGTGCGGTAGTTACAGATTGCCAAAATTGGTTTCTAACTTAGAAAAGAAAGGGCTGGTCTTTGATTTCGAAGAGGGGGTAATATTAGTAAATATTAGGGTTGTGAGGAAGACTTGCTCTGAATACAGTATCCCCCATGCATTTAGTTAATGTTTTATCAGTGAGTTCTTGTTGATTTTGACAGCAGATTTAACATTCCTTTCTGCACACCTTTTATCACATAACTACAGGTATTTAAAAGCAACACAGAAATTTGCTTCCAAATTGTTATCAGATTTTTTGTTTGGGAAAAAACAAAATCCCTAGACTCTGTTTCTAAATAGAACAGTTTTGTTGTGGTAATGCTTTGCCGGAATACAATAACATGCTGATAAAGTAATGTCTAGAGGCAACTATGTGTTGTCTTTTAGTTTTCTCCTCTCAGTCTGCTTTGCCTGAGGACAGGATCAATAAGAAAAAGTGTGTTTTTTTTAAAATTTAGTAGTCACCAATTGATTTTTACCCCTTTTTTTTCTCCCAAATTGAAATAGCTTTAAGATCAGCTCACCGCTACCACCCCCGCGCTGACTTGGGAGTGGCGAAGACGAACACACGCTGTCCTCCGAAGCTTGTGCCGTCAGCCGACCGCTTCTTTTCACTCTGCAGGCCCACCATGCAGCCACCTCAGAGCTACAGTGTCGGAGGACAACGCAGCTCTGGGCAGCTTACAGGCAAGCCCACAGGCGCCTGGCCAGTATACAGGGGTCGCTGGTGTGCGGTGAGCCGAGGACACCCGGGCAGACCTAAGCCCTCCCCACCCGGGCGACGCTCAGCCAATTGTGTGTTGCCCCTTGGAAACGGTCGGCAGTGGAATAGCCTGGACTCGAACCGGTGACCTCCAGGCTATAGGGCGCATCCTGCTCTCCACGCGGAGCGCCTTTGCTGGATGCTCCACTCGGGAGCCAAGAAAAAGTGTTTTAACAGCTTTTTTGAATTTTGTGAAAAGTAATTTAAATAATTTAAATAAAAAACCTGCTTTTTGTTGGCATTGAACTATGAGGAACAGTCGAAGAGACAACAAAAGATACTCAAAATACTAAAATACAGTAGCATAGCTGCAAGGCAATCCAACCTTAAATGTACTGTACAGCACTGCATAAAGAGAAGAGTTAACTAATGAGTGTAAGATATGTTTTGAGCTAATTATGGGCTCACTTATCATCCTCACTAACAGCTAAGCTCCTTTTTTGATTGTTGCTAATCAGGTCGCAGTCATTGTGCACTGTAGTAGATTGATGCACAGACCAACAAAGAGATGCACACTTGCTTGCTGAACAAAAAATGTGCATTGTGTTAATCTCCTAAGCAAATCTATTTTCTTTTAGTATTGTCATGTCCTGCCCGTAGGACTAGCCAAATTGAACAGTGTTAGACAGCAACTGTGAACTGGAACATAAGCATTAATGGATTGGATTCACAGCATTACATCCACCATCTTGGTAAAGTACATTAATGCAGAGCCACCTGTTAGCGCTGAGTTGCATTCATCTAATTGCAATGCATCAGCAGTTTATGCCATCAGGTCTGTATCATGGGAACTATTTAGTAAACCTGAATCATGTCTGCGACTAATAATCTGCCTCAACATTGTAAGTGACTGTAACATGAATTTACCACATCATAACACCAGACACGTGTAATTTTGACTATGAGGTGAATCTTATGGTGTTTTTATGGCAACCAGTTAATGAAATGGTAACGTATCCTTTATTCAAATACAGCATTTACACTGCAGGCATACTAAAGCAATCATTGGCTGATACTTGGGTTTCATACCTGTGGGGTTTACAAGGGAAAGCATCCCTCTTCTAACTAATAGTTTACTAATGGGTGAGACTGAGAGACACAAGTCAAAGGATCACACATCTCTCGGATTCAAAACTAAATTGTATCACAAGACCACACTGAATCTATCTAACACTACAAAAAGCACTAGACATTTACCCCAGAGCACATTCACAGTTGCGGATAAACAATAACACGCTCCTGGCTTGCAGATATCATGGCAGGAAAGATGATCACAATCACAGATAACTGGTCTCGAAAATATTCTGAACATTAAAAGAAACAAAAAAACTTTCCTGTTTACAGAGAAGATTTCTCCATCTGACAAACTCAACAGTGATTCAGGAATTACATGTGTGACTCAGGCCCTGAATCAGACCACATATTGTTTTTTCAGGTACTTTTAGAAGGTACATATTTCATGGTTTGCTTATTCAAGAACAATTTAATATTTTTTTATGTTTGTACCAAACTACAGCTTTTGATTCAGAGATGAGCATAACAGGATAGATTATATTTCAGCTTGATCCTCCAAGCGTGTTATTGAACAAACTAAACCTATTAATAATGACATCTTATATTACCTTACCTATAACAGTAGGTGCTGTAGTTCAGGATCACTGCTAATCACAATCTATGAAATCAGCTAGCAAATAAATTGAACATTTCTCATACCTATTTAATTTCAGATTGCACAAGGAGGGTAAGAAGGACTACTCCTTTCTAACTGTATAACACAGATTAAACTAATTCTGAAAGCAGGTTGCTTAGCAACCATCAGCACTGTTTGTTTTTTTGCTGTACATTGTTACAGCTTTGAATATAATTTGTTTGTTTTTACCTTCAAGCAGATAACTGTCAACCTTACTTTCTGGGAATAACTTTTATTGTAATAACAATTTCATCAAGCAGCCACAAAGCAGGAAATCAAAGACAAATGATACACCAAATGCAATACAAATAAACAAACCAATAATAATATCAATTATTATTATTATTATTATTATTATTATTATTATTATTATTATTAGTAATAATAATTACAGTGATTGGCTCACTATAAGAAATTGTCAGGCTCTACGTTAGAATTTAACTACATTTTTTACTTTTTTTTGTAAGTTCCTTGTTTTAAGGTCCTGTTTTTTTTTTTTACTAACAGAAGTGACATTGAGTTTGACTTGGTGACATGCTAAAATCGTGGCTGTATGCTATTAATATAATACTATATAATTCATGAACAAAATTTTCCATTAAAATAAGATCAGGCAAACAAAACTAAATGTTTGTTCAACCAATCAGGGCCACAGTGTTTTTAACTCCATCCTTGCCAAACCATACTAAAGCATAGAATATTTACAAAAGTACTGTGATAGAGGACAACTCACCTCCTCAATAAATACTAAGCAGTAATAAACATTTAAACAGGTTCTAGACTGTAACTGTAGATTAGATAATGAAACTAGATATTAGATGACCTAATGAAAGAAAGAACATGCACAAAAATATATCCATGATCAACCCCTGGGCTTTTAAAAAGTGAGCCTTTCACCGAGAAAAGGATCAATTGATAAGTTACTTTTTCTTTGCCTTATTTGAATTGGACGTACCTGATACAATGTGTGGCACTATTGGGATAATCCATTACATATAGTAAAGACCCCTAATGATTTTGCATTTTTTATTGACAGTCAAATAGTTAAATAGTAGAGCTGCAACAGATGAATAAATACAAATGACGCTGTCTGAAATGTTGCAATAGCTCAGCGTTACAGTACAGGTCTGTATTTGTTTATGCAAGGTTATTGATGAGTAGTGTATAATCAGAATAATATGGCTTTGAAAATGCCATGCAACATTGTTTATTCAAATCTTTGTCTGCTATTGTTTCTGAGAACTGTTTAGTCATAAAGTGGGTGCTTACCATGATTATCAGGTTTCAATAACCAACAATGTCATTATCGCACACTAGTACAAGGTACATGGTTTTTATGGCCTGTGAAGAACAGAATCGGATGGTGGAATGTGTTACAGTGCCTCGCATAAGTATTCATCCCCTTGGACTTTTCCACATTTTGTAGTGTTACAACCTGGAATTAAAATGGATTTAATTTTGATTTTTTATCACTGATCTACACAAAACAGTCCATAATGTCGAAGTGGGGAAAAAAATCTACATATTTTTCAAAATTATTTACAATTAAAAAACTGAAAAGTCTTGATTGCATAAGTATTCACCCCCTTGCTGTGACACCCCTAAATAAGCTCTGGTGCAACCAATTGCCTACAGAAGTCACATAACTAGTTGAATGGAGTCCACCTGTGTGCAATTAAAGTGTCACATGATCTCAGATTAAATACACCTGTTTCTGGAAGGCCCCAGAGTTTGTTAGAAAGCATATCTAAACAAACAGCATCATGAAGACCAAGGAGCTATCAAAACAAGTCCGGGATAAAGTTCTGGAGAAGCACCAATCAGGGTTGGGTTATAAAAAAATATCCCAAACTTTGAACATCCCCCGGAGCACCGTTAAATCCATTATTAAAAAATGGAAAGAATATGGCACAACCGCCACTCTGCCTAGAGAAGGCCGTCCACCAAAACTCAGTGACCAGGTAAGGAGGGCATTAGTCAGAGAAGCAACCAAGAGGCCAATGGTAACTCTGAAGGAGCTGGAGAGATCCACAGCTGAGATGGGAGAAACCATCCATGGGACAACTATAACCCTGACGCTCCACAAAGCTGGGCTATATGGAAGAGTGGCGAGAAGAAAGCCATTGCTGAAAAAATCCCATATCAAATCCCGTTTGGATTTTGCCAAAAGGCATGTGGGAGACACAGCAAACATGTGGAAAAAGGTTCTCTGGTCTGATGAGACCAAAATTGAACTTTTTGGCTTTAGCGCAAAACACTATGTGTGGCGCAAAGCCAACACTGCTTATCACCCTGAGAACACCATCCCCATGGTGAAGCATGGTGGTGGCAGCATCATGTTATGGGGATGCTTTTCATCGGCAGGGACTGGGAAACTGGTCAGGATTGAGGGCAAGATAGATGAAGCCAAATACAGGGACATTCTAGAGGAAAACCTGTTTCAGTCTGCAAGAGACCTGGGACTGGGGCGGAGGTTCACCTTCCAGCAGGACAATGACCCTAAACACACAGCCAAAGCTACACTGGAGTGGTTTAAAAACAAGAACCTGAATGTCTTAGAATGGCCCAGTCAAAGCCCAGACCTCAATCCGATTGAGAATCTGTGGCAAGACTTGAAAATTGCTGTTCACCAACGGTCCCCATCCAACTTGACAGAGCTTAAGCAATTTTACCAAGAAGAATGGGCAAAAATTGCAGGATCCAGATGTGCAAAGCTGGTAGAGACTTACCCAAAAAGACTCACAGCTGTAATTGCTGCCAAAGGTGCTTCTACCAAGTATTGACTCAGGGGGGTGAATACTTATGCAACCAACAAATGTCTTTTTTTTTTGTTTAATTAACTTTTGTGTCACAATAAAAAATATTTTGCACCTTTAAAGTGTTAAGTATGTTGTGTAAATCAAATGGTAAAAATCCCAATTAAATCCATTTTAATTCCAGGTTGTAACACTACAAAATGTGGAAAAGTCCAAGGGGGGTGAATACTTATGCAAGGCACTGTATCAGTTGCAGTTCCCACCATAGTCTCTGCTGCCTAAAGAATCTATCTAAAGAAAATCCCCCACTTTATTGTATATTGGAAACCATACTTCTTGAACCAGCCTTTCTTAACTCAATCAGACTGCAATCACGTGCAGTGGAACCAATCTAATACTCTATATCAGTATGACTATCGAGAAAGCTGTCTCCCAGAGGGTTAGATGTGAACTGAACTCCTCCATTAGCTGTACATTCATGTTTTTTCTTTCCTAGGAGCTGATCAACCCCCAGGGGAGGCATTTCTCTTCCTCACTAGGTAATGGGAGTGTTGGCATGATTCTACAGAGTATGCACATACTGTATATCACTGTATGTAATCAGATGCTTATGAGGGCACTCCATCTCATCTGTATTGATGGATCAAAGTAAAGTGATAACTAGAAGTTATGCATGTATATTGTTCATGAAGGGGTTCACTGCTTCTAAATTGTAAATATTGAGCTGCACTCATTTGGTACAACATGTCTGTTTGCATCATTGTAGGCTGTATTTTATTCATGGTAAAAATAGCTTATTTCACAGCTTTTCACTGTCTAAAAATAGGATATTTTCATGATTAATCATACTATGTATCAAAGCAGAAAAAATAGCGCTATTATACAATAAATGTTCCTAAATATTTAAATGCTTACCTGCAAAACAGTAAATGCTAAATCGTAGAATCTTTCATTTTAATGTCCACCTTTTAAAGGCATTCTATTTTCACCATCAGTGAATTATCAAACACAATAAAAACAAGAAATGTAAAAATAATAACAGGACACGTGAAATGTCCCCATCTTGTACTGGACAGATAGATCTATAGCTGAAACATTTCCCATTTTTTATACAACTGGTGTCTTTTTCATTGAAGACATTTTAAAGAAATCGTGCACGATGCAATGTATTTAATAATTTACTGGAAGCAAACTAAACAGGCTGTCAGGTTCCTAAATGCAGTGTAACGAATAGTGTGTCAATAAAGCAAATGTTTACTGTATTGCTTTTAAGTGATACAAATATGTATATTTACTCTATTGTTTCAGAAATGGGAATTTTCCCTGGGAACTACATATTATATGGCAATAGGTACATTTCACAGAAATCATGAAGTCTGTGTAACTTAATCATCAGTTATCTGGTGAACTCTAACAGTACAGTTATTGCTGTTGAATAAAACACAAAAAACACTTCACACGACCTTCATTACTATTAAAAAAACCAAAACAACAACAACAACAACAACAAAAAAAAACATCTGCTGAATACAATACAACATGTGATTTTTAAATACCGGTACTTTTTGTTAATTTCAGAGAAATGCAGAAATCACCTTCTTCAGATGCCTGACATACGGTTTTCATTTCATGGCTGTTTTACAGGGTCTGGTTTTAGAGCAACTGTGACACTGTAAGCACCACCCATACACATTGCATTATTTTTGAGAGCTTATTGAAACCCCCTTATTAACAACTTCTAACAAGTAGTAACAACCCATAAAGATATTTATCGACACTGTGTATTGTTCCACATTAATAACTTCTGACAGCTCTGGCAAGCTGCCAAGAAAGAGGTCCTCTGAAAGCTCTTTGCTGTGTCCTCTGATAGCTCTTTGCTGTGTCCTCTGATAGCTCTTTGCTGTGTCCTCTGAAAGCTCTTTGCTGTGTCCTCTGATAGCTCTTTGCTGTGTCCTCTGATAGCTCTTTGCTGTGTCCTCTGATAGCTCTTTGCTGTGTCCTCTGATAGCTCTTTGCTGTGTCCTCTGATAGCTCTTTGCTGTGTCCTCTGATAGCTCTTTGCTGTGTCCTCTGAAAGCTCTTTGCTGTGTCCTCTGATAGCTCTTTGCTGTGTCCTCTGATAGCTCTTTGCTGTGTCCTCTGATAGCTCTTTGCTGTGTCATCTGAAAGCTCTTTGCTGTGTCCTCTGAAAGCTCTTTGCTGTGTCCTCTGATAGCTCTTTGCTGTGTCCTCTGAAAGCTCTTTGCTGTGTCCTCTGATAGCTCTTTGCTGTGTCCTCTGATAGCTCTTTGCTGTGTCCTCTGAAAGCTCTTTGCTGTGTCCTCTGATAGCTCTTTGCTGTGTCCTCTGATAGCTCTTTGCTGTGTCCTCTGATAGCTCTTTGCTGTGTCCTCTGATAGCTCTTTGCTGTGTCCTCTGAAAGCTCTTTGCTGTGTCCTCTGAAAGCTCTTTGCTGTGTCCTCTGATAGCTCTTTGCTGTGTCCTCTGATAGCTCTTTGCTGTGTCCTCTGATAGCTCTTTGCTGTGTAATTCCAAAAAGCTCTAATGTCTTGTCCAGTTGTTGTTTAAATGTGTTTGTTTCACACAAGAGGTTGAGCCCGTATTGCACACATGGACACAACCACTCATGCTCAAACAAACACAAAAATAAGATTAAAGGTCAATTTCCTCCCCACTTTTCCTATCTACTATTTGTGACCACTCTGATCTTGCGTGACACATTTTTGACACAGTCTTTCCGTTGTGGCAAATACATTTTGACCGAGCTTTCTGCTCTGACTAGTCATAATATTATCAGTCCCAAGGGGCCACTGCTGGCAGCATGTAGTGTTTCACATTTGCTTCAAGAAATTGATTAACATTCGGTTATAATGGGACTGGGACTTGAGGCAGGCAACTGCAATTACTTTTTTATTTAAAATACAAAATGGATAAGTAATTACATTTGCCTGTTTAAAAATAACCAACAAATGACATCTACTGGAAGTGCAGTCTATTGCTAGTCATGTAGTGTATTTCTGTAATTAATAATACCCTACAGTTTATTAGAAATTACAAACTCTGCTTGTAGGATGCAGATAGCATTAGAGAAATGTATATGTGTTGGGTGAGTGAAGCAGAAAAGAGGAGGAAACAATGACTGCCAGTCCTGTGTTTCCTGTGCAAATGTCACAAAATGAGATGGAATCCGACTATTAGGAACCAGATTGGACCTCTTCCCAGTGGGAGCTCTGTGTTAAATCAGGCAAGGCCCATAATTATTATTTCACATGTGTGACACTCAACTCTAATTTAAGTTCAAAATATCACAAGCGGCAGCCATAGGTTGTTTGTATTGTTCAGTGAATAATGTTTACTTGCCCTATACATATCACTGAGAGGACAGAAAAAGTTACGAACCATTAAGACAAAGAAAGCAAGCTTTCAGTAAATTCTGATTACGTTACTACGTGGATTATCATCTTGTGTTCTCCTGAATGTTATGCTCTCTCAATGATTCAGAGAAAAAAAACGTGGGCAATAGAAACCAATCCAAAGGAAAAAAAATAATGGGAGAAATAATTGTTAACTCCAAAGCAATCACTGACTTTAATTGTGATTCACAGCTGGAAATTTCAATTACTTTCTAATCTTCTACTTGCAGGAAATGTATTAAAACCCCACACAGTAACTAAGATGTCTGATAAAAAAAAAAATAGGAGCCTGATATGTCAGCATGTCTGCAGCAATCTATTACTATTTGATACATATGGTTTGCTATTTTAAATGCACATTACTTATTCGGGTTTGCTTTGTCCTTTTCGTGAATACCTTTTTATGTTTTAGAAGAAGTTTTTGATTATACCCCTTGCACTCAGTTCTCCATGTGTTTCAAAAATGTGCGTGTTGATTTCCCAGTAATATATCGCCTTCACTTCAGATGTCCACACTCATCAAGAAAAGCAAACTGAAGCAATTACTTTTTCATATTTCTATTATTTTTTGAGGTTAAAGAAGCATGAAAATATCAAACAAACATGTTTCGACTAAAAAATGGCCGTCCTAAGATTATTTTTATTTGCTTAGGTCATTCATGATAAGCAAATTTAGGATGTTGAACGGTCTTCCAGGATAGGAGTTGTGGACATTGAAAAGAAGAGTTGTGTTCAGTAACACATGTCCCACATGGTCAGAATGTGTCTGAAGTTCTAAAAAAGTAGACACAATTTAGACAAAGACCATAAGTTAAAGTGGACTGTATTATACACCTAAAAGTCACATGACCTCGATCTCATGGCCAGCAACACATTTAGTTTACAGTGCTTATATAACCCTGCAAATGGTACCTCAAAAAGTCTCTTAAGATATGAGGCACAGGCAGTGTGGCAGTGTCATATTCATAAAAGAAAAACAGACTCCAAAAACTTATGCAACAGAAATCTGACAACTGTTCTTTTATAAGAAACAAAAGGGTATCATTACCTACATGGCTAATAGTGCAATACTGTAGGCTGCGAAGTCTATCAAGCACACATTCTCACCCTTTTTCAATTTGTCCTCTAAACCAGGGGTTTTCAACCAGGGCTACGCTTACCCCTGGGGTACGTAAAGGTCATAGGGGGTACGCTGGATGACTTGGAAATGCACAAACAAAATTGAAAGTAAAAAAAAAATAATGATTTTGTTACAGTATTATATATTCTCAAAAACACTTGTGTATAATTATTTAATCTTTGTTTAGCAGCTCAAAGTGAACCGCAGATGGTTTTTGATACTGTAAACATTTACATGGCACACATACGTATGCTGAGGTGGGGAGTAAATGGCAAGTGATAAACATTTACAGTGCAGAATATTTTGTATTATTTATAATGACTTTGCCGAATAGAAAGCGAATACGAGTGTTTCCAAAGAGATTCTTAAATAATGTCTTTTAATTCTGTGCATCCAAAGACATGTAATTAAGTTTAAACAATGAAGCCTATGTTTGGTATTCTGCCTTAAACCAGCAGTTTGTCAGTCCCAGACTGTTGTGAAAAATGATATATTAAATAACAGGAAAAAAAAATTGTTAATCAGATTACAACTGTGGTACCATTCAGTGAATGAAAATTGTAAAGAATACTTTAGCTGAAACCTCGAGACAGAAGGGGTACAGTGTCAAAAAAAGGTTGAAAACCCCTGCTCTAAAGCAAATAGCTTCAGATTGTATTGTGCATAATGAACAGCACATTTCATTGGGTTTTCTGGTTGGTATCCAAGGAATCACAAATATAGTTTACAGAATGTTCCCAGTGGAAGTTTGAGCAAATCTTCCTTCCATGCAGCAATAAATTACACCGGTTCATGTAGTTTCCTAGAAGGAGTTGCCTTTCTGTGCAACAGTATTGATCTGCTTAGTAACAGCTGGTGCAGCAGGTGCAAATGCCTTGATACATTGACATCAGAGCTTGGGTATAGCTTTTTCAGAAAGAGTGAACAGTAAATATCTAAGGCAACAGATCTGGAGGAGTAGCAAGTTCTGACCAATTTGTAGACGAGGACCTTGAAAACTTAATAGAGAAGTCTTGTGGGACATTAAATGATAACACATGTCCAGTAGTTTGAGCCAAAAATGAAAAGACTCTTCGTCCTAGTAAAAAGGTTGAACAAGTAATCTTCTGCCACACCTGTTTATTAGATGGGCACATATGGGTAAGGGATTTGAGTATTTTATGGCTTAGATTTCTCTTAATCCTTTGGAGGTTAACATTCTGTTCTCTGTGAATACAGTTTGCAAAACTGACATTTGTACCCAATGGAAAACTCTGTTTCCATTGTGGGCTTCATTCTCACAAACTATTCATAAGTTATGCCCCTAACCGTAACATGTCATGAACAATATCCCAGATTTCACAGATTTCATTTATAAGGGATTCTCAAACTTATTTTCAAAGTTTACATTCAGTCCAATGCAGTTATAAAGTACATATAGGTATATGAATGTATTGTATTAAAGTTAAAATATATTTGTTTCAGCTTATGTTTATTTAACACTGTAGCAGTAAATGCAACAGTCACTGCACTGAAACAGACCTTATAGGACCTTTAAATAATTTTCTCTTCAGTACCAACTTACACTGGAATTGCCCCTTAACATAGAGGTAGTTTAGAACATTTTTCTTACCTCTTATTAGCATTGGCATAAACACTTTTCATTTATCATTCCCTGATAAATAGCTACAGGAGCAGAACATAAGAATAATAATAAAAAATAAATCATGAAAAAGGGGAATCTGTGGAAATGAATCTTAAAGTCTTGGTTATCACTTCTGTAAGAGCAGACATGTCTATCAACATTTGAAAATCTAAGGATGTGGAAGGCTTGCACATATGAAACTGAAACATAAAAATACGAGGACACCAGTAAAAAGCTTTTCAAATGTCATGTTTGTGCTCAGCTGGTACAAGATAATGAAAGCAACATGTTCATGGCTATGCATGGAGAGCCCTATAACTTAGAATATACCCTTAAAATGTCAATCTCTCCCATTACAATCTTTCTGAACCAGTGTGATCTTTGAAAAATCAAACTAAGATTCTTAGCAGGCACATGCTTTGTAGGCGTTTTCCTTCATTCCTTCTTGCGTGAGTGACTTTCAATAATTATTGATATGCAAACAGTACCATTAATTATCACTTACAGAGACACTTTAGAAAACACATGCATTTTTCATACTGTATGAACCCAACAAGCTTCACAGAAAGCTCATACATTTAAAATATAGGCTGATATACAGAACGTGCTACCTTTTACTATTTCAAAAACCAATAGGTAATTCTCACAAATTTCAGCTCAGCATAACATACTGAATATTAATATTTATGAAGGGTCACGCTTAGGCAACATATACTATTTGGAAATGTATTTCTGCATCAACAACAGTGCATCTACCTGATAGGGAATTTACATTTAAACTATGACAGACAAATACAAATAAAACAAAGGAACATTCACACAGGTCAATAGCATTGTTTGAGCCACATCAACAACAGAACCCACCAGTTGCATCCACACTTGCACATCTCAAGAGTCTTGTGATAAGAGGCACTCCTGTGACACCTATTAAGATATATTATGTACTACTTCTACAATAAGTTTTGGGAACCCCCTGTTTGTGAATTGTTCAATACAGTTTCATTTGGAAGATCTGTAATTTCTATTGAGTGTGTTTTCTCAAGATATCTTATACTTGCCCAAAGAATGAAAATAGTTTGCAACAGTTACAGTAATACTGTATGTAATGTAATGAGTGAAGGGCATCAGCCTGTAAAGGTTTGCGTCAATTGTTTACTCAATGGTCTCGTGTACATGACCGGACGTTTCTATTTTTTATGGGGATTGCTTTTTTCAAGGTTGGCAATACAAACTGATCTCCAGGACAACAGTGTTCTTGAGTGAGTTTTGGGTGATTCCTACCTCTTTCACACAGACAAGTTATGACGGCTCAGAATCGGCACTGATGCAGCATTTTGGTCTGCCGCATCAGTATTGCCTATACCGCCACAGAGCGGTCTCAGAGACGACACTGAACAGTTTTAACTTCTGCGTGAAAGGCTAAGCTGGCACTGAAGCGCTATAGTGGGCATGGATTGAAAATCAACATCCCATGTGACTGCATGTATATCGGACGTGTTGGGTATTTTTGTCATTGGTGTTACACACACATTTTTTTCAAATTCAATGTCTGGTCAAGAATGAGATAGTAATTGGAGTCCGGAATAAGTTAAGGAATTGTTAACTATGGACTGACGAGGAGGTGAATTCACAAATAGAAGGGACGGTGTGTGATGCTGTAATTTATGTGCGAATCGCCATTGCCATGAAAACGCTCTGTTGACTGACAGGTTTGAAAGTTGTACTGACATGATCCCTTTGGCTGTGTGAAAGGGTTATGACGGTATTATACCGGCATAGATTGAGCAATTTCGTGCCGTGTGACTGGGTATTTTAAAGAAATTTTTAAACGTCACTGAGACGGCTCAGTAGCGGCATTTCTGTGTGAAAGGGACTTCAGATAATCAAAATAAGACAAAGAGATCATCATAATAAAAATGCTGGCTCTTAAGTATATTCAAAATGCTATTTTTTTCTACATTATGGGTTGAGTGTTCTCAAACTGCTCACAACTGTAGGCATGGGAATAGTAGACTATTAAGTACTGTAATTTTTTACCAAATCACCACTCTTTATGAGTACGGACACTTTGCAGAATCTTAACTAATGTATTCTTGTTGTTGTTTAGAAACCCTTTCTACATATTTTTCCAATGCCTGTCATCACATCCTTGTTACTTTTTAAAACTCAGAAGTTAAAAACATCCCTGTGGCCTCTATTCAGATCTCCCACACATGGCCATAATTATATATCATATGTACAGCCGGTGCACCAGGGTGTAACCATTAACCTTCCTCCTTGTAACAAGGTCCCCAGTGGATGTACAGGTATACACTGTTTACTGATGTATTTATTACAGATACTGCAGGCAGAGTGTTGCAGGGGGTTAATGGCTACACTGGTCTTCCATCTGCATTTGTGAAAATACATGTTTGAGAGCACTTTTGAGGCATCAGGGGTGCATTCAACTTTAAAAGAACTCCCCAGGATATTATGACTGAAACAGAAAATGATGCAAAGTGAATTTAAGCAAAGAAGGTTACAATAACTGTGATACAGTGCTTCATACTCATGCCACGTTGCTCTGTAACTTCCTCGAAGCTCATGTTTTTCCAATTTGAAAAATGGAACTTATGGATAACCACTTTTAAAAAATATACATGACTTATTTTACTGCCAATACATAAAATGACTGTATTCTGAAAGTGGTGCAGAAATAGCTCCCTCCTTGACTTTATGACTCTGTAGGTGAAGCACAGTATTGCCTAATGACCTTAAATGCTCAATGGTTGTTAATGTCAGTTCAATGAATTGAAGAGAATGCAGATACATCAGAAGAGCTTCTTCATCCTCAGGCCTGTCTGCCTTTTTTTATTAGTTGAAGTGACAGACGAGAGAGGCTCCCATAGAATTCTATGCACTTTTTCTGGGATAAAATATCTAGTCAAGTCTCCACATTGAAGCTTAAGAATGCAGTAAAGTTCCTCCCTAGACGAGTCGCATTTAAACCCATAAGCCTTTTGGACATTATCTTAATTAAATAAAAAGAGAAGAGTCAGCAGAAACACACTTGACTTATAAACAGTTTATCTCGTAGGACCCAGAATTATATGAGACATAAAAAAAGAACTCTTTTACAGGTGAGGTTTGTACTTACTCTGGAATCTCACACTGTTTTAGAAGTTAAGACTAATAATCAAATGATTCTCAATCTCTTACCTTTTGTCTCACATTGATGATACAAACAGCCCCTGTGAGGAGCTAGCTAGAGGCATGTTTAATGGTCTTAGTAGAGGACATATATGGAGCATTAAAATAAACTTATCACTATTATAACACATTTATTTTGGGAAAGAAAATAAGGTATATAAATGATTGACATTGACAAAATGTTTTTTTTTTTTTTTTAATCACTCGATTGAGTGACTATGACTGAAGCATATGCACTTAATCACCTAATTAGTTGATTGGACACTGGATATGGAGTGATTTCAGCTGTTGAATTGCAAGCTTGAATAAAAGCAATAAAGAAAATCACAGAAAAAAAAACCAATATGCAGTCTGTCAAGAGAGCAGCGCCTTCGTGCAATCGGTATTTTGGAGGCTGGACTAGGGCAGCGTACTGTGTGCTCACAGCCAGCAATTTCAAACCTGGTGAGACGGTATAAACAAACACACTCTATCAATGACAGGCCATGAACTGGGAGTCCAAGAGTCACAACACCTGCCCATGATCGACAGATCATTTTGCAGCATCTTCGTAATGTCAATTGTTAATCAGCACAATAAAAAAGTCACTACACCTGCTCTAAAACAGAGTTTGTCATTTTTCAATCACATCTAGTGAATTTTATCCAAATATAAGTGATATGTTTCTTTTGATGCTCAAATATAAGTGATACGTTTCTTTTGATGCTCAAATATAACTGATAAGTTTCTTTTGATGCTCAGTATATCATAAATGGTATGTGAGTAAGAAATCTATTTAATTTTGTGCACCCAATGTATTCTTATCTTTAAACCATGTTTAATGGTCTTTAGGATGAAATTTGAAAACAAAAGTTTAACAATTAGAACATAAGAACATAAGAAAATTCGGCCCATCTTGCTCATTTGGTTGTTAGTAGCTTATTGATCCCAGAATCTCATCAAGCAGCTTCTTGAAGGATCCCAGGGTGTCAGCTTCAACAACATTGCTGGGGAGTTGGTTCCAGACCCTCACAATTCTCTGTTTAAAAAAGTGCCTCCTATTTTATGTTCTGAATGCCCCTTTATCTAATCTCCATTTATGACCCCTGGTTCTTGTTTCTTTTTTCTGGTCAAAAAAGTCCCCTGGGTTGACATTGTCAATACCTTTTAGAATTGTGGATGCTTGAATCAGATCACAGCATAGTCTTCTTTGTTCAAGACTGAATAGATTAAATTATTTTAGCCTGTCTGCATACGACATGCCTTTTAAACCCGGGATAATTCTGGTCGCTCTTCTTTGCACTCTTTCTAGAGCAGCAATTTCTTTTTTGTAATGAGGTGACCAGAACTGAACACATATTCTAGATGAAGTCTTACTAATGCATTGTAAAGTTTTAACATTACTTCCTTTGATTTACATTCAACACTTTTCACAATATATCTGAGCATCTTGTTGGCTTTTTTTTAAAGCTTCCCTACATTGTCTAGATGAAGACAGTACCAGTACCATATAGTACCATTACCATATAGTACCATTATATTACCCTTTATATTACAATTATATTTTGATCCCTCAAAAGTTATATGTCCCACCACCCCCTAAAGGCCATCAAAATGTACATTTACACTAGTCACCCCCACATCCCAAGTTTCTCCTAAATCCATGATACAATTGAATAAAATACATCTAAATTCAGTGAAGTTACATAGCAATCCTTCATTGATCACACAGGGACATAATCATAAAGAAATGGCATTATAGAAAATGCATAGGACCGCAGCTGACTTAATGGAACCAGCTAATGCTTTATGGACACGTCTCAGAGATTGTTAATAAATAACATTAGTTTGCATTTGCAGTACCTTTGGAAAGTTCTAATTCACTAGAGCTTAATTCACTAAGTTGGCTTCTTTCACATTATATTAATGATTTTTTAATTACTACAATCGCTATATTGTAAGTCTGGAAAAAGTACTAAAGGCAGTGCCGTACTTCCATCAAGAGATGTAGGAAGTAAGTATATATATATTTAGAAAAGTTTTTCTCAGGGGTAGGTTTGGCTGTCTTGAAAATATAACAATTCATTTTCCTATTCATGAAAATTGTGACAGTGCATCTACTGTACTAATGTTAGACAATTCTTTTTGAATGTATAATTAGGGATGTGTTTTTTCACAGTAAACAAATGGCTTACTTCACAGTCCAAAAATAGGTATTTCAAGATATTTCACGATTAAGCATACTATTTATTAAAGCAAAAAAAAAAATAAAAAAAATTGTACAAAAAATGTATAAAAAGTACAGCCTTATTCATAATGATTTCCAGGGTAACAACAAAGGAATTTTAAAGTTTATGGTTTTCCAAGCTGAAAACGATGCACATTTTATACAGTATACCTTTATGCCTAAGTGTGGCCAACAGCTTTGGGGCTAACAATAGCAGTACAACGGTTACTAGGATAAATTATTTAAAAATAATCATATCATGCTAACTAAAGATCATGTTTTAACTAATGTTGCATATGGCAGATTTAACTGCTTCAATACTGCTACCGGCAATACACAGATCCAGTCAATATTTCTGCTTCAGTGTATTTAATAACTTATCCATTTGATTATGTATTTCAATTCTACTAGCACACATACGGCAAAAATTACAAAAGGCCATTGGGCTATATGTTCAGGTCTATCTGACAGTTCCCTCAGTGACCCCTGCTATCAACTAAAATGTATTTATTTTGACACATCTATCAATAACTGCTGAGTAAGAAGTACAGCTTGACCAAAAATAACAGAAATGCAACATAAAAGGCCAGAACAACACTATACTGTATTTTTGTACCCCTGCCAGCTTGCTCACTGAAGCTTTGTTCTACAATTACAAAGCCTTTTAGAAACAGTTGAGAAAGTATTTATCTATTTATTTATTTTTTATAAATTTAGTAGTCACCAATTGATATTACCCCGTTTTTCTCCCAATTTGAAATATTCAATTGTATTTTAGGCTCAGCTCTCGGCTACCAACCCTGCGCTGACGCTGTCCTCCGAAAAGTATGCCGTCAGCCGACCACTTCTTTTCACTCTGCAGGCACGCCATGCAGCCAACCCAGAGCTACAGCGTCAGAGGCAAGCAGCTTACATGCAAGCTCGGCCAATTGTGCACCGCCTCCTGGGAACTCCCGTCCATGGTTGGCAGTGGAATAGGCTGGACTCGAACTGGTGACCTCCAGTCTATAGAGTGCATCCTGCACTCCACGCCACTCGGGAGTCCCTTGAGAAAGTATTTTTTTTAATATCAAACTATTCAATTAATCAAAAAAACATTCCTTAGCGAATAGGACACAATTATACTGTTATTAGATATTAAATAACTCAGAAGTTATTTTTGACTTCATATGAGCACCTGTTAATAGTGGTTTCACAATTATTCATATTAAACTGAGAAACAACAGTAATTGATTTTGAAGAGGCACTCATTTTTACGTGTTAGCCTGGGTGTAAATGTAATTAGTACCTTTAGGAATATCTGAAAACATGTAAGTGATGAACCTGAACCAATGGAAAATATCTTTCCAAAACAATGGACCTTATGTGTGAGTTCATTGTTCCTGATGCATATAAGATGCATGTATGTGGCTCTCATCTACATATAGCAGAGACGAGAGCAGACCCAGACACAAGAGGCTGGGGTTGATGTACACACATCCCATCGACTGAGGCTAGCCAGTGATGAAGAAATGAGGAGGAAAGACGTCAGTATTGTAACTTAATGATGAAAGAATTACTTGAATATTCAAAATTTAAAAGACCCAGGTCATTGTGACAAGATGACATTAGCTCAAACAGCATTTTAATTACCATGGCAAATAACAAACACCAGATTGAGTTACTGTTCAGCTGTTCAGTCTGCTTCCAGTTTTCACCGACGTTTTAAATGCTTCTCTGTTATTGTTACATTTGCAGTTTCATCCCATGATGTTATTTAAATGTGTGTGTGAAAGAGAATCTTGGTTCTAAATCTCCCCCTGACCCGTGAGGTTGCTGTGTAAAGGGAACAGAGTGCCCTTATTATTATAAATAATAATAATAATAATAATAATTATTATTTGCGGTCACCAGACTGGGATTACAAAATTTGGACCGTGAACTTTGTTGTCTGTTTTGTGTTGCGTATCACATCACCTCTACACCTACGCAATGCAAACCAGTTCAAAACAAGGACTGAAACAGAGCAGGAATAACTTGAAAAGAGCCATTGGGTTTCATTCCTTTATAACATTAATATATTAATTATGCAGTTTTCCCTATGATTTTCCCATGATTTTTTTTATGAATATATGTGGCAGGATGGCTCGCAGTGGTGACGTCATGGACCAGGAAGTAACTGAATCAAAACAATGGATGGGCGGGTGAAGCTGAACGCAACGGCGGTCAGCGTATTTAATAAATCAAATAAACAAAACAAAAGATTTAAACAATAACAAAACACAAAACAAAAAGGCACGATGGCCAAACAAATAGAAACAAGTATATTTTTAAATATAGCAATTGTTTGTTCCCTCTCTCTTTCGCTCGCTCTCCCGTCTTCTCCCGTACTCTCCTCTGTAGACTCAACCACCCCGCAGCACGGACAGCTGCAGGTTCTTATACTCTGGCTGAGGGGTTAACTAGCTGTTAATTATCTTATTACCCCTCGGCCACAGGATGGATGACTGTCAGCTAGTTAAATAATCAGTAGCTGATCAGCCACGCATCCTCACAGGTTTTTAAATATAAAAACAATAAGAAATACGCGGCGCTGTTATCCATGCCGCAAACAATAATAAATAAATACATAGGGGAGGGACACTCCGCCACAATATATCATAATTTTCTTTGGATTGCCATGTTTTTTTTTTAACATGCTTACCATACCTCTTTGGGTTTACAATACAGTGTGCTTTATCAGGCTTTCGTTCTGCTTTATTATACTTTGCTGTGCTTTAACTATGGTAAACTTGTAACAGGATGGACTCCAATCTGACTGCATCTCACCAATGTACCAAGGCAAACAAAAAGGGAAAGAATGTTTGGTTACTTATCCAAAAGTGTTCAACACATGGCAGAATGGAAATGTTAATCACACGACAAAATAGTATAAACTAGGAGGGCAAGTGAAAAGAAATACATTACGGGCATTTTAATTAAACTTCATAAAATCCTAATTGATAAGTTCAGAAAGGAAGATAGGAAGCTCTTTCTTGCACAGATAGCAAACATATACAATATATTGCTCTGTGGCAAATGGCTAAAGAATAAACCTTGTTTGGCCATTATGATCAAATCACTTTTTTTGTGTAAATGCAGGCTGCAAGAATATATTTTGAAATATATGCAATCTAGAGACCGAGGTGGAAGGAAGCCCAGCTCAAATTACAGCGGCAATTTGTGCTGAACATAATCACACAGTAAACAATAAATTTATGGCTCCTCTATGTTTAAAATGTGCAATGTCATGGATTTTACAATGTTACTGACGTATGAAATCTGCTTCTTATGATAAAAGAAAACAAAATAGATTGAGTAGAGAAATGAGGCACACAGGGGCTGATGTAAGGATCGTAGTGCAAACAATTGCGGCTGCAAAATTCAAATTGCCTAGCGGCCAGGCAATAATTTTGCACTGTGGCCTATGCAAGCTTAAGAGCAATGCAAATTACTCAACACGCACAAATAATGAGCTGCCACCATGATAATGAGGGTCATAATAAGCGGTGCCTGTGCATCAGGCAATTTAGCGGCCGCACTTACAGCCCAGAGGTGAGGTTAGTTAGGAATACAGAGAGCAGTAGGCGCTGTATGAGATCAGTGGAGCATGAAAATCAAACCAAACAAAAAAATATGTCAGAGCAAGGGCAACAAAGTTTTCTGAGGAGGAGCTGAGAGTCATTATGGCTGAGGTCACTCAGCATGAAACTGAGTGATTTGGAAAAGCCTCAGCCAACATCAATTATGCTACCAAAGAGGCCATATAGTCCTCTACAGTGGAGAAAGTCAATGCTCTCGGTGTTACCAGGAGGACAGTCAACCAGGTGATGAAAAAGTGAAATTCAGCTATTAGGTCTAGGATGACCAGCGGAGTAAGACGATAACAGCTTACCACCACATCCTCCGGCACCCCAAACATTATAATGTTTGCGCCCGCTCAGTATTCCAGATCCCAGCCCAATTCCATGCTCTTTTCTTCATTTGAATTTTTTTTAATATAATTTAAATGGATTAATGATAGCAAAGTGATCACTTGATAGCAGGTGCAGAACAGCAGATGAAAACCATTCTTTACATACGCCACATTTTTAGTGGCCGCTAAAGTCCCACTTTACAGCAGCTAAACATGGTTTGCGAGTGCAAAGCGCTGATTTTGGCCGCAATACGGGTGTTTTGCAGCTGTAAATCACTTTGCATGTATCCCATAGTGTTTTCTAGTTAGTTGTGAGATGTGTCTCTGTGGATTCGGCTTGCTTATTTACACGGGAAAGCCAGCATCTTCAGTGTTTGGAAATTATCTGCATTTAATGACTGTAGAACACAGTCAATCACCTTTATTATTAAAATCAATTGCAGGGAGAGCACAGCTCTTCCCCTTAGGAAGTCTGTAATCTTCCTGTCTTTTGCATATGCCAGATGTTCCTGTGCTATACAATGAAAGATAATTACATGAGGATAACTAAAGAATCCAATGCCCTCCCTAGCTAGGAGAACAGACGTTAATAAACCAGCTACTAATTTGAAAATACAGCTTCCGGAAGACATAAAGACAGAAGTGCTTGTGTTTGCAAAAAATACCATTGAACCTCTTCTGTTACTTAAGAGATCCTGCAAAGTAAACTTTTGGCAGAGTCACTGATAATGATTTGTGTCCTCCAAGTTTCCACAGATTCAAACAAATTGTCTCTTACATCAATACCCTCCCTTGTCTTAATTAACAAATAAATATGATTATATATACTGCATATATATATATATATATTGTAAAGTAGCGGGTTATGAGAAACAGCAGGGAGGGGGTTAAAACCTCCCTGCTATAGAAATGCACTGTTTTGATTTGTGTTGCTTTATTGTTTTGTTTAATTGTTTAATTGTTTTATTATTAATTATCATCCGCACCTGGGCGTTATTGGAAAATTAGGCCCAGGTGCGGAGTTTAAAAGGAGAGCACGCAGTCTGCTTGAGCCTGCTAAAGAGAAGGAGGCAGAAAGGAGTGCTCTGCTTCCTGGCAGTCCCGAGGAAAAAGGTACAGTGCAAACCTGTGTGGTGAAGTTTTGTGGAACAGGGAAACGGCTTAGCCGTCCTGTGATAGTTAGGTTCCTGCGTGTGTAGTTAGTGCTCAGAAAGAGCTAGGTGTTTATTTTGTGTGCTTTGTGTTACGTTTGTGTTTATTAAAAAAATAGCGCAACCGCGCTGAAAAAAATCCATTTGAGTGTCCTGGGTCGTGTTTTTAAAGGGGCAACGAACCCGAGTGGGTGAGTCCGTTTTACAATATATATATATATATATATATATATATATAGGTATTATAATTAAATCTGAACTTAACTTTAAGTTAATAGAGAAATCAATAGAATCTTCTGGAACTGACAAGTTGGTCTCCATTCGTCTGCCTCCAACCAACTGAACAGATACAACTAGAGTGCAATTCAAAAAGGCCTAGACAGCACTTAACTTGTGTTTTGATATTCAATACTGGTATAAAACTAACAGGCCACACGTACACTTCCATTTTTATTAGAAAGCAGCAGTAGCTAATGGAATGGTATTTTGACAAGCTTCATTTGTATTTTGATCGGGGGTTACATGCTTTAAACAGTGCTTCATTGCTTTATGATAGAAGCTCTACTTTTACCAGTGCCTGAGTTCTGTTTGGCCAATAATGAATTTTGTACCAAGTTTCTTGTCCTTTTTTGTTATGTGATTCTACAGTATTATATGGAAGACAAGTATGAAATATTCACACTGTCGATATATTTGGCTGGATTTACTTAATTTTTGTTTAGGTGAAAAGAAACTTGTTAATCTTACAAAACTGTAGACTCACCAATGCAAAATAAGAGTTATTTTGGGCTTTTTTTTTTAATGAGAGCCCAATATCTGTAATACATAACTCACCTTTAATAGTTCTTCATTGTGAAACCGGGAATTAAGCAAAGGGTTGCAGTGGTTTTGCCATCCTATTAATTAACTATCAATTAATTGTCAGTCATGGATTAAATAATCATGTAATTGTTATTGATAGATCATATAATCAAATTGGAACCTGAGGAGCACCCGTTACTTTAGATTTGGGGGCTGCCGAACCCACAATTAAACTTCCACAGACTTGGACTATCTATCTGGACTGGACAAGAGCGTGGAAAAAAATTGATCCGCCTTATTGACACAATTGCACTACTGATAATGTATTAATGTTAAAATTATGGAAATATATAAAAACAAACAAATAATAATAATCATCACCACCATCATCATTTTATATAAATGATTCATACAATAATAATATTTAGTTTAATCAGACAATTTGTATTTACTGTCTTCAATTTTAAAGACAACATGAGTAGGTTTGGTAATATATAATAATAATAAAAAAAAAAAACACAGACCTAGACGAATTTAAATTCCTGAATATCTTTTGACGGCTGGCTTTTACAGCAGCAGGCTGGGGCACACACAGACATAATTCACAGAGGTAACTAAGTCCAAGTCAGTTCATGACTTTGTATTAAAGAAAAGGCATAAATAATCCTAAAATTCATTGGAAGCTGATCAAAGGTCCTCAGAAGTGGTTCAGTAAAATGGTGTCTAGGTTTATACTTGGATGCACAGTGTCAGACACCTTCCTGGACTCGCCTGCAGGAAACAAGGCATAGGTCAAAAGAGAGAGCCTGATGAATGTTGGTGGCTTTTAGAGGTGGCTCAGTAGGTATTCATGTTCTCGTTAGGACCAGAAGGTTGAGGGTTAAAACACTGCTCAGGGGTCTGCTCCCAATGCATCTATCAACAGCTTGTCAGATTCTGCACTGTTGGTAGTGCTGTCAGTTCACATGTGATTTATGAAGCAATGTCATGTCTTACAGCAATTGGGAGAACCAACAGTCTTCCAAGAGCAGTGGGATATGTGTTTGTGCCCCCACAAGAAGCTTAACTTCTGCAGTACAAATGTGATTGGCTCTCATTGGACTACCAGGTATAAAATTAGATGATTCATTTTTCGAATTTGGCTTGAAATCCAAAATGTTTCAAATATGTTTCTTTTTTTCAGCACATTGTCAGTTTTAAATGTGAATTATAATGCATGCAAAACAACTAATATGGATTTCATTTTCACATTGAGCCTTAGCAAGAAACTCATTAGTTGTCTCTCCATTGCAGTGCTGTGTATTACACAAAGATTATGGTGCACTATACCTACAGTAAACTGCATATGATGAAACAGAACACCTTTGGAGGATTTAGCACTTCGAAGTCTTATAGCAAACACGGGTGCCTGTGTTCACAAGCAAATCAGTTTAAGAAGACAGCTCTAGAAAGCTATCCAGCATGTGGTTTTTTTAGGATTTTTTTTTTCTGTTGTTGTTCAAATGATATTCCAGATTTTTAAAACTCCAACACAGAGATCACTCACGGTGCCTTATGTTATATGTATGAACTATGTTTTTAAAATAAGATCTGAGCTAATTTACATTCCACTATAAATGTTTAATGTCAAAAGTCCTTCAAACTAACTATGGAAAACTAGAACACAATTTATGTTGCTAATGGAATTTAGCCTGAAGTATGCATTATCGTATCATATCAAAATGGAAAATGCCCTCACTTAATATTGCTAGAACATGCTTCTTGTACTGTACATTCATAAGTGCAAAGTTATATGTTGCGAACGCTGGTTTTAATTCAAGTGCTAGTGTACAATGTATTGTCATTAAAAGCTGTACTTCTACACATTTGTCATGGTTGATCCACAGGTCTTGAAAATTTCAGATCTATAACGATCATATAAATTAATAGATTAAAAGAATCTTCAGGCAGTCACTTTGAAAATGATACTGAAATGAATGTGGATGTTTTCTGTTGATTCTATGTGCAATGAAAATCTGGTAGTTTTCAAGGTTACTTGAGGTTTAGAAAATGAGTTTTTTTTGAAGGTAACCATTTTTTAATATACTGATTCTGGATTCTGAATAGGTTTACCTATTTAAAGTCACAGAAATCATCATAAAGCACAGTTCAACATTTTTCTTTAGATGTTGTTAAGTTCACATACAGCCCTTGTCAATGTTGATAAATCAAGGATAACTTCTTCCATATGGTCATTATTCCCTATTAAAGGACATTAAAAGGGTAAACTATCCTGTGCCTTCAATTAAATGTGCATCTTCAAACCATTGTTGAGTAGAGCAAAACTTGCAAGAACCATTACAGACATAACAAATAATTCATTCATTTTATTAAGAACTAGTTGTCTCTTCTCTTGTTCCCTATTGTTCTCCTTGTATCCTGGCTATTAATATTATTTTACATGAATGAATGTCAGACAAATATTTGGAAAACAAAATGCTGTACTGGTATCTTGCTGTTCATGAAATCAATGGGAGAGTACAGGGAGTTGAAATGAATAAATGACTTTAGTTCCTGCATTTCTGTTATCTTTTTCATTAGTCTGCAATATCACGGGTCACAGACAACTTCTACTACAAAACCACTGTCATTAGCATTATATTTAAAAGCAATTAAACTGAAAATATATTAACTTGTTTAATATATATATTAATTTTAATTTTCATGCTGGCACTTTCAATAAATGTCAACATTTTAAAATGTTAATATCCGATGCTGACTGAAGCTAGCATCAACTCACCCACAACATCACCTTCTCCAACTTAAATGGGTACATTACTTGAAAATCCCAAAAAATTACACAATGGAGCTGCACCACTTGAATGCATTCAAAGTACTAAGATTCAAGACCATTACTGTGACAAAGGAAATACTGGGCATATAGCAGTAAAACAGGAAGGGACGTGGAAACAGACATACATACTAAACACTTGGTACTGTGCAAAAAGTTTTAGGCAGGTGTGAAAAAATGCTGTAAAGTAAGAATGCTTTCAAAAATAGACATGTTAATAGTTTATATTTATCAATTAACAAAATGCAAAGTGAGTGAACAGAAGAAAAATCTACATCAAATCAATATTTGGTGTGACCACCCTTTGCCTTCAAAACAGCATCAATTCTTCTAGGTACACTTGCACACAGTTTTTGAAGGAACTCGGCAGGTAGGTTGGCCCAAACATCTTAGAGAACTAACCACAGTTCTTCTGTGGATTTAGGCAGCCTCAGTTGCTTCTCTCTCTTCATGTAATCCCAGACAGACTCGTTGATGTTGAGATCAGGGCTCTGTGGGGGTCATACCATCACTTCCAGGACTCCTTGATCTTCTTTACGCTGAAGATAGTTCTTAATGACTTTCGCTGTATGTTTGGGGTCGTTGTCATGCTGCAGAATAAATTTGGGGCCAATCAGATGCCTCCCTGATGGTATTGCATGATGGATAAGTATCTGCCTGTACTTCTCAGCATTGAGGAGACCATTAATTCTGACCAAATCCCCAACTCCATTTGCAGAAATGCAGCCCCAAACTTGCAAGGAACCTCCACCATGCTTCACTGTTGCCTGCAGACACTCATTCGTGTACCGCTCTCCAGCCCTTCGGCAAACAAACTGCCTTCTGCTACAGCCAAATATTTCAAATTTTGACTCATCAGTCCAGAGCACCTGCTGCCATTTTTCTGCACCCCAGTTCCTGTGTTTTCGAGCATAGTTGAGACGCTTGGTCTTGTTTCCACGTCGGAGGTATGGCTTTTTGGCCGCAAGTCTTCCATGAAGGTCACTTCTGACCAGACTTCTCCGGACAGTAGATGGGTGTACCAGGGTCCCACTGTTTTCTGCCAATTCTGAGCTGATGGCACTGCTGGACATCTTCCGATTGCGAAGGGAAGTAAGCATGATGTGCCTTTCATCTGCTGCAGTAAGTTTCCTTGGCCGACCACTGCGTCTACGGTCCTCAACGTTGCCCGTTTCTTTGTGCTTCTTCAAAAGAGCTTGGACAGCACATCTGGAAACCCCTGTCTGCCTTGAAATTTCTGCCTGGGAGAGACCTTGCTGATGCAGTATAACTACCTTGTGTCTTGTTGCTGTGCTCAGTCTTGCCATGGTGTATGACTTCTGACAGTAAACTGTCTTCAGCAACCTCATCTTGTTAGCAGAGTTTGGCTGTTCCTCACCCAGTGTTATTCCTCCTACACAGCTGTTTCTGTTTCAGTTAATGATTGTGTTTCAACCTACATATTGAATTGATGATCATTAGCACCTATTTGGTATAATTGTTTAATCATACACCTGACTATATGCCTACAAAATCCCTGACTTTGCGCAAGTGTACCTAGAAGAATTGATGCTGTTTTGAAGGCAAAGGGTGGTCACACCAAATATGGATTTGATTTAGATTTTACTTCTGTTCATTCACTTTGGATTTAGTTAATTGATAAATATAATCTATTAACATGTCTATTTTTGAAAGCATTCTTACTTTACAGCATTTTTTCACACCTGCCTAAAACTTTTGCACAGTACTGTATATAGACGTTGACAGATATTTACATATGAAAAGCAATAGTGGTGCTTTGCTTCACAATATCCATGGAGATAAACAAGGTCTTGTTATATTGTTTTACTGTTCCATCATCAGCCACCTCAAAACCAAAATATGTCTATACTTCACTGCGCAAGGACCTTCGAGCCAATCCGGAAGTAATTGAATCTTTAGCTGCTGCGTGTAAATGCAGACACGACAACTCTAAAAAGTATTAAGTACGATGTCATGCCGGATTTTGCATTATTTTGAGATGTGTTTTGATGTTTTAACAGTACATCACATTTATAAAACCGAAAGTTCACATTTTAAAAATACATTAATAATAGCATAATGCAATGAACCACTGACGCATGCGCATATCTCATGCAGCATGCAATCAGTGTCTGGCACCTAAACGCCAGTCAATAGAATAAAATGGTTAAATAATACTTCAGTGTGTGGTGTTTCTTTGCCTACTGGTATGTATAGGGTTTGTTGAATTTTAATATCAAATAAACTTGATTATACTGCATTTGTATTTTTAGCAGTATTAGCAATAAAAAGTATGTCTCTGTTTTGGGGGCTGACAAAGGCTTTTAATTTTATTATATTGTACCGTTGAGCACTATTTTCTACCAAAATATCAACTCCTATTTCATCTAAACTACTCTTTTACTTCTACTAGGCAATTTAACCAATAACCATCATTTTAGTTTTTATTTTACATACATATTTTAAAAAACTATTGTGTAAAAAACTGTTTATGTGTGGTAGACATAATTGTATTGATGTCTTGCTGTGCAAGTGAATTAGACGTTGGTGACTGTGCATTTTCTTATCCACTTTCATCTGTAATAACTGCAGGTAAGACATATTAATATTGCATTCAGCCTGTGGATTTTAAATTAATGTTTTGCTCATCCTCTTGTATTCTCTGCAGAGCAAGCTGAAGAAAGATAAAGAGGAGACATGAGGAGAATAATCATGGTCTAATTGAGAGAAATAATATGATATTGATTTCCAGCTTTAATCTGAAACCTGGCATGCACTGTATGCTTCTAGTAATGTGACATTTAAAACAAAATCCACAATTAGCTCGTGTGCCTTGCTTACTTTTTTCTTTGGCATAAAATGTTCACCAGACTGTGAAAACAGCAAAGCATACCTGTATAGATTATAAGGTAATTATTTTAAAAAACAATAAGAAAACTCTTTTGATTAGGGTGCCTCAAGTTAAAACTTACACATAGTTATCCCAAAAAGCCATGAACTGGAAATGGTATTCCCTGTGTATAACATTGAACCTAACTAAGAAAATCAAATGGCACACCTATGTACCAAACACTATGACAGAAAAATGTCATAAAACCTTGATATGCCAGCCATATGAGGTCAGAGGTGAAGGGTTCTGTTTTGCCCGAGGAGTTTTGACAACAGTTAAAATGTAAAGGTGAAGGCTGAAATGGTTTAGTAGTAGCAGTCCCTTATAAAAGTTTACTGTAGTAAGAGCATAGTGAACTGTATTAAAGCATAGTGAAAGCATGGTAAAGCACAGGCAAGCATTGTAAATAACTGCAAGGTGCGGTAAAGCCTATAAAACATGGCAAACTATGGTAAATGCCCAGTATAACCATGGGAAAAGCATGGCAAAACTGCAAAAACAAATACTGTGGTAAATCTTTGTTAGGGGGTGTAGGCAGATTTGAAAATACTTACAAGTTCACTTTCATAGGGATCGCTAAATCCTTTAAAAAATATATAATTATATTCCTTTTGAAATTTCCTACATTTCCAAATATTTCGTTGTTGTAAGGAAAAAATTAAGTATTGAAGCGTATTTACCTTTTTGATGTTCTTCAGTCAGAAAGAAAGTAATGTAAAAAAAAAACTAAACAAAATCTGGGCTAGTTTGAGGATGAAGATCTTTATTGAATCAAGCCTGTGACTATACAGTAATACAATGTGCCTGAGCGAAATATGGAATCCAGTATCGAAAATCTGTGTGAAACCCATGGGTGATAAGAAGATTAGGGGTTTGGCAAAGGAGATGTGTATATTTTTTCACTTTTCAACACTTTTCTTTTTAAAGATGTGTTGATAACAGAGCAAAACACTTGACATCATCTAATCAGACAGCACAGGAAGCATTGTGTAAAAGGGACTTTGAAAAGGTATAGGAAATATACTGTGGAAATTGGTCTACAATTACTGTAAAACAAATCAATCAAAAGCACAACTACTTGAATTAAAAAGGAATTTTGCTATAAAATATACAATCTTATTATGGCCTGGATTTATGAAACCTACAATAACTGGCTGTGGTTGAGACGGAAAGATTCTGGCTGGGGATCTCAAGCACAATAGAAAGAAAGAAACGCTGATGTACAGGTAAGTAAGCTGGGCTGAGTTGAGTGGGGGACGGAGGGGGGTGATGCTGGGACGCCAGAATCACCGTCGAGCCCTCTTGAGGTGTCGTGGGCTAGTTGACGAAACACTGAGGATGGAAGGTGCCCACTTGAAAACCCCAGAGATGTACCCTACTTAGCTCAATCCAGACGGTTGTCATGCTGATGCGCTGGGGAGGCCGCACTATGGTTGATCCCCGGAGCCAGCATCGCAGCCGTTGTGTGTGCTGATGCGCCAGGGAGGCAAAATAAGCTGATCCCTGGAGCCAGCATTACACTTCAGCCATTAACACCAGACAGAAGGATATCTACATCATCATATGGAAGGAAACGTAAATGGATGGAGACACATATGGATCACATTAGTTTACTGTAAAGCTACGTCTTAGTTGGTGCTTATCTTGGCGAGAGCCGAGTTCAAATCAGCATGAAGTTTTAACATCTACTCTCGTGTAATGGAAATCATTATGATACTCATCCTATTGGCAAGGTGCCAGGCAAAAAAAAAATGCATGAAAAAATCCTAATTTTAAAGTTTTGTTATTTATATAAAAAAAAGTACCGTTTAGACATTAAACATTATATAAACTAAAGAAGGTTTATGCTATAACTAAACGTTTACAGATTATAAAATTAGGGATCTACTTAAATCGTGGTAAATTTAGGTATTTTTAACGGGTAGGTTGCGGAATAAAATTGGGATTTTGCAGACATTTCGCAGACCTGTTTAAACATTAAATAAACCTATGTAGACAGTATTTCAGAACACTATAAAGCCTAAAAATAGTGGTACTTGCTTCCTTACTAAAACAGAATGTTGTCATTTGTTAAAGGCAAGCATGCAGCATCCCTCTGCAGTTGACTTGCCCACATTGACACTGCACGTTCTGCATCCAGTGAATTGGTTGGAAGTTGGCAAAGCTTTGCCAAGTTATACAGATGTGGAAATCGATTAGAAACAGCCCCAAAACTCAGTTACCCAAGGCAATATATGCAGCACGTCCGTTGTCATGTTATTTGTCCCATCCAAAAATTTATTTTATTAGTACCGAGTCAAAACAAAGAAAACGAGGCTATTCGGGTCTAAAAAAGTATAAAATGCTTAAGTGCAATGCACACAGGACGTGAAGGAATAAAAAAGAGCTAGCTACAGAAGGAAGATACATAGCTTGCGTCGCTTGCGTTGTGCTGTAGTTCATTTAAACAAGGTTTCTTTTTTTTTTCTCTCTCTGTACTTGTCCGGTATGCATTGGCCCCTAAAAGAGGTGAAATCGCGATTTAGGTAGACCCATAGTTATAATGTATAGTAAGTGACATAAGGCTCTCAGTATATCCAGGGGTTACGGGGACATAATAGATCAAAGATTAGTTCTTTTAAAAAGCTGTCATAAGATAACTTAATATTTAAAATCCTTATTAACTGCAGTCATCCGTAAGTAAATGACAAATTGGTTAGACTTTACATGTATGGATTTGTATTGTTGTTTTTATAAATAAGCACATATTTTTCACAAGAGGGTCCTTGTACTTGATTTTTTTTGTTTTAGTGCAAGGCTTGCAGCTGTGGTTGTATTACTGATGATTAAGCATTTGACTGGATTATCAGGGACTAACATTTATATATTTAAATTATTACCCTGTACTTTTATTGCATAAAAAAACAAACAAAAAAAAGAGTCTAGATTACTATGTGTATCATTTTTAACGACCTTGTGCCAAGGAAATGCCAGTTGATGATAATTGGGCGGTGATAATTGGTAGCAGGGCATGATATAATTAGGAAGAGGCTGATTAAACAAATATGGTAGCAGTGTGTTGTTCAGCTTTTGTAAACAAATTATTTGCTGCAAGATTTAACATGGATTTAAATAAATAAATACACGTTGCTGAATACGGCATACAGCTGGACAAAAGAAAATGAGAAATACCTGTGATGGGTGTAAATGGGGTGTCCCTCACATGACTGACTACTGTGCACATAGCATCCCTGTACTATATAGAAGCTGAACCTCCCTGTTGCAGATTCAATACCAATGGGAATGACATTCTGACAGACTGATAGTAGATCCTCTGTTGGCAGGTGCTGTACAAGTTACCAACATTCTGGTGACCTTATTTTGCTAAAGATTTCCCTTCAGAACAATTTAAAGCTGTGCTGATTTGTCATGTTGAGACATTGTTATCCTGGCTGCCCATGGTGGCTCTACACACTAATGACAAAGCTGCTCGGAATTACTATTTAAAGTATTGTCTGGTCTACGAATAGTTGGAATAATTTGTTCGGTGGTCAGTTTGATGTTTACGGTTTGTTAGTACTTAAAAATTAGCCAGGATACTTTCTGCAAATTAATTTAAAACTTTTGGTGAAAAAACAAAACAACTGACTAGTTCTTTCATTCTGTGCAAAGCAACTCTGGGATGTTTCCTGTTTGTGTTTCCTATTGTCTCTGTATATGGCAAAGGCTTCCTGTTATGTATAAGCACCGTGTTTCTCAGAAGTAAAGCAATTCATCATTGTACAGACCCTCTCTGTCAACAATGTGATTAATAGAAAAGATTCATGCAGTTAAACATTTAGCTTTATTTTGCTGCAACCCCAGCCAAGGCCTTATGCAGTGGCTTTGTACCGAGCCTAGACTCAAATGTTAGTCATAAAACGGCTGCCAAGCAACAGGCAAACCAACAGCCTGCCCCAGTGACAAGTTAAACAATCTAATATTACCCAAAAGGCTTTTGGCCAACTGAATATGACAAAATGATTTGCAATCTTGGCTTTAGGTGGCTTAGAAAACTACATTTTCGACTTACAAAATCACTTAAATTATACTTTTGTATTGAAAAGCATCATGTAAAGGGAAGTTAAAGTCACAGTTCTGATGTAGTATTTCATATTTCTATATGCATGACACACTGTATACCAGTTCCTGTATTAAAATATATTACATCGCTGCCTTCCTTCTGTACTCTGAAATACATTCTCAAGGGATTTTAAAAACAGCCAGACTTCAGTTTCCCAATTTTAAACCAAGACCTCCTCTTCAGCATAAGGGTTCTTTCAAGATGGGCTTTAATCACATTAGGCAGGGGGAAACTTCCCTTGTAGCTCACAATTCGAACTGCAACTACTGTATAATAATCTAACTGTATGACTAGTGGCAAAAATGGCCATAAATCATGTGGCTCTGAACCTCAGATCAACCAGCAGTGGACTGTACTGGTGTACTGCTGTAGTTCCATCCACAGATGTGATTTACATGTACTTCAGAAGCTGAAATGATCATTTCATGAAGGAACAGACACTATTAACGGTGTTGAAATCCAGCTAATTGTTTCCATTTCAGCACTTTGTTGCCTTTCATGTAAAACCTATTCAGCTACATTCTACCCTTTATGAAAACTTGACATTACTCAAGAAAATTGATTTCTGTTCTGGTTTTCCGTTGATATCTCCCTTTGTGGTTGGGTAGGCAGAGCCTAAATGCCAAACTGAAAGCAATGCTGCTTAAGACTTCAAGATCAAAGGTTATTTTGCTGTTTGTGAAGTGGTACTTATAAGGGTGGTAAAAGAAATAAAAGAACAAAATGTCACATTTGTCTGTGAAGAAAATAAACAAATAAAGAAGCAACACATGCGGTCTAATCTAACCAAAGACACACTAGTCCAATGTACTCCTAGTATATTCTCAATTATATTTATTAAGTATTCTATGTATTCTGCTAGTTTCTAAAATTAGAGCTTACTACCTAGAGACTGACCACCCAAGACTATTGTATATGTACGGTGTGTAAGAATAATGGACTTTTATAGTTGACTTTACTAATTAAAAGCTACCCCTCCTATCTAATATTAGCAAAGTAAAACAAAAGAAACATGGAAGTGGTGATGGTTAAAAGCCATCTGATTGCTAAACACTGATCAAAAATAAAAAGGGCAGTATATGAAGAACACTGTCTTCATGACTTTCCAAGGCCCATGAGAAGTGTATACAGGAAATGTCAGTTTCTAGTGGGTCTTGACATCTCATTCTGTGGCTACGTGTCTGACTCAGCCATAACATAGTGTTTTAAGTACTGCTGGTGGTTGAGAGCGCATTTTGGAAAGAAGGTATAAAACTTGAGTTGCATTTCCCAGTGCTAAAAATAATTAATCCACTTAGGGGTAGACTCCATTAAAAATACAGCAACACCACATGACCTGTGTTACTGGTGGTATTTAATCAAACTTCCAAAAATGGAAGATAACCCCACACATTAGCAAAGATGTCAAAAACTTGAGTTAACAAACTGTTCATTTAAGCACATTCATTCAAACTAACTATGCCTCTAGACAATCTGCTTAACTTTATTTATTATTAAGGTAATGCGTAGATCTATGTTGGAGTGATTTTGTATTTTTAATTAAGATACAATTGCTCAGTACCCACAGATGAATCTAACCTCCCACCACATTTTCCTTTCATCTTATTCTGATTTAACTTTGCTTTCTAAATAAAAAAAGTGCATTTTCCTTATTTAAAAAAAAATGAAAATTTTGGATTTTAGATTTAACCACCTGTTCTAATTTTTACAAAAAAAAAGAAAAGCACTAGGCCTCTTTTTTTTCTCAAGAACCTCTTAAATTTGCAGGGGATTTAAATTTTGTTTTCTTAACAACTGGCCCAAAATGTATTGTATAGAGACATTTTTAGTACTTAACTTACTGTGGCAGGGCAGATCCCATAAATAATGGGCCTCATTTACAAAAGGGCACTAAATTTGGCGTTAGCATGCAAGTAAAGTAGTGAGCCTAACGTGTGTGATAAATCTAAATTGACTGTTCCATTTTCTAACAGAGAACGCATTAATTTACATGCACAGTATTTGGCTAATTTACATACCATATCATGCACGCTACATGTATTGTGAGCGTTAATTTAATGTGCATGATAATATCAGAGACTTACCCGTGACCACCGTGATATCAAAATCCCCAGCAGTCCTGGCGTATCTTTTGGTCAGGAGCTTATTGTGAAGGTGGAGGTGGCTTACATGGACCGAAAATGAGCTATTAACAGACACAGCACTCAGCAGGGGACAGGCAGAGGCAACGTAAAGTGAATCTGCACTGCTTACCTTTGAATTCCTTGTCTGATGTAAAAAAACGAAACCAAAAAGAAAAACCTTTTTCCTTTCTCCTTTAATGAAAATGGTCTGACCATTGATTTCTAATACTACATTGTACTGTATTGTTTTGGAATTCTTTAAAACAACCCACCTCTTTAATATAACACGCATACTCAACATGTGCAAGGAAAGTGCAGAATTACCTTGGAAGAAACTAAGTGGTGGGATTACAATGGGGGTGCACCATATATGACTAAGCAAGAGTGGATTGGCTAGCAGAGTGATGGAAAAAAAGAAAGAAAGAACTGCAGAAGTTCCCATTTTTATTACACTGGATTCTGCATCAACAGGCATTATGTGGAAAAGTTGCAGAATTAGACCATGTATTTGTTATCAAGTGTGCGAGAAAAGAAGTGAAGTGTCCGGACAGAAGTCATAAAAAGGTACATTTCATAGCGGTACAGTTTACTATTTTTTCAGTGCTGTTAAAAGCGTTATATTTTGGAATATAAGTTAAATATTGAGACTTATATATTGAGACACCTTTTTTTTTACTGTTTGAGATTTCCATTGAAAGTAAAATACTCTATTTACTACATTATATTACATTATATTTGTGATATTGAGGTTTTTTGTCAGCTTCTAGTCAATGTGTTTTGTGTAAAATAGTATATTTGAGTATATTGGCCTACATACAATGTTGTAACGGGGGGGGGGGGGGGGGGAATCTGTGCTGACTGTCTGGCGCATGCGTGGTTCTGCAGGAAGAGGGCAGCAGCTCGTAAGATCTGCCTGTCATGGCTATGACACGGAGAGGTGGGGAAGAGGGTGTGTTGGCTTTCCCTCTCTCTGAGTGGCTGAGAGGTGGGCCTTGGGGGATTGCTCGGCCCATAAGTACTGCGCTTGGTTATGCATTCGGGTGGCCGTGTCTGGGAATATAAAATGACGCTGGCAGAAGATGCCAGTGTAAACAAGGACCAGGCAAGCCCTGCTGAGTGAGACAGCCTGCCGTAAAATAATTTAAAAAGTAAAAGAAATAATTATGTACCCGAGGGGACGTGTGTAGGTATACACCAGTGTATAGAAATAGCTGAGCGTAGGTTGGAGGCCCGTACTGACTGGCTTAGCGGCAGTGGGGGCACTGCGTAAGCAGAACCTTTATTTTGTAGTTTTAATACTGTGTTTTATTTTCCCGTTTCATTTTGCCTTTTGTTTTCATTATTATTTTGAGCACCTGTGTGTGCGTACCACAGTGCCACCTTGTGGCAAAAATAAATCAGTGCGCCTGAGCGGCATTACAAATAAAGTTCTGTCTCCCGTGTCAGTGAATTGCCCACCATTCCACAATTGTATATAAACATTTTCACGTAAATTACAATGTATATATATGTATATATTCTTTACGGTGCGGTCCACCAAGTGAACAGTCTTAACTTAAATGGCCCTTGCTGCCAGATTTGTCCGTTCAAACTAATTTTTATAACCAAATAATTCAGCAAGATGTATTTATTTCACATTAGTGAATCAGTGAATCAAACGAACAAATCTGTTGAATTGATTCACTAAACTGAATGAATCAAACAAATCAAGTCAGTAATGAAGGGATCAGGTACAGTACCAGCAAGTAGCAAAAACATTTTCATCCATAGTGTTGTCTTTGCTACAATATGTCTGCATGTTCCAACTAGCAGAATAAAACAGAACCAAATTATATTCAACAGAAGAAAAGGGATAATATTGCTAGTGCTGATTACAATGGCAAAACAGATCCCAAAATGTCTTTATATGAAAACAAAGAAATCAGTATAAACCACAACATAATATTAAAAACCACAGAAGCCATATTTAGCAACAACTGTACTTTGAAACAGTAGCACAACTACCTCCTATGTAAGGTACACCTGATAAACGACATTGTTTTGACAAACTCACCTTGTGACCTTTTGTAGGCCATTTTTTTCTGAGTGTGCATGTAAAGGATGGGGAAAAAACAGCTTAATATTCATGTTATTTTATATAAACTGGATAATGGACAAAGTGTGCAGGAGAAATTTATTTCGCCAGAGGAGCCGGCCTGTGCGCGGGCCATCGGAACGCTACGGCTGTTTGGGTGGGAGGAGGACATCCCACCGTGGCCGCCACCTTTGGCCCGTTGCTGCCTCTGTTCCTGGGCCGGGACTGCTAGCCGGGACTTGTATTTATTTATTATTATTTGTATTTTTGTTTGCAGCGCGGGTAAAAGCGCTGCGTCTTTTGTTATTTGTTTTTTATATTTAAAAAACCCGTGAGGATGCGTGGCTGATCAGCTACTGATTATTGAACTAGCTGACAGTCACGCATCCTTACCAAACGTGTGCAGACTGTGGCCGAGGGGTAATAAGATAATTAACAGCTAGTTAACCCCTCGGCCAGAGTATAAGAACCTGCAGCTGTCCGTGCTGCAGGGTGGGTGTACAGAGAGGAGGTATGGGGAGATAGAGAGGAGACAGAATTTAAAATAACAATTGCTAAAACGTGCTGGATTAGCCAGCACGACACTTACTTGTTTGTCTGTCTGGTTTGTTTGGCCCTTGTGCCTTTTTGTTTAGTGTTTTGTTATTGTTTAATTCTTTTGTTTTGTTTATTTGATTTATTAAATACGCTGACCGCCACTGCATTCAGCTTCACCCGCCCATCCATTGTTTTGGTTCAGTTACTTCCTGGTCTGTGACGTCACCACACCTCACCACTGCAAGCCATCCTGCCACAATGAAATGCAACACATTGTCCCCCTGAGAACTTGATTATATTTCAGCAAGCTGCCTCGACAAGAAAAAAAAGCTTTGAAACTTTTGTTTACCATAAAACAAATACATAGTGCAGATACAATGCTACTAAATAAATCTTTGAAATCTGCACGGCACATAAAAGTCAAGAATCTCACAAGTTACTACAGAAGAGGCATGCCCTTATTCTCTGCCGTGCGTTTTTCATGTCCTCCATCCTCCCTTTCTCCACCTCTGCAACGGTCTCCCTCTGAGAGCAAGTGAAGCTCACTTCTCAACCTTAGAGGCATAGCAGTGCCGGCTTCGGCCTCCGCCAGGAAGGTTCTCTGTGAGCCAGAGGGGACCCCCGGCCAATATTCTCCTAACTCTCTTCAATTTTACCTCTAGATTCCCCTTGGGGGAGGTAATGGGTGCTTCCCAGCCTTAGAGGCCAATTGGTTCTGTCTAACCTCCACGAAGGTGGCTCTCCGCGAGCCAAGGGGAAACCCTGTACTCCTTCCTAAGTCACAAAGCACTTCTCTCCTATTCTCAATTCCCGATGTTCTTCCTCCACGTAGCCCTTGCTCCTGTCCCATGAACTACTATTTTGCTAATATATTTTTTTTAATATAGTTGATGTATAATCAGACCACCAGCCCCTTGTTATACATTACTTTGCATTGCTCTTGCTTACTTTCCTACAATGCCTAACATTTTATTTCAATGCCTTCATGGACCATACAAGGCCAAATGGCACAACAGCTATGTTTTTACCACCATCTTCAGCCAAGCATGCAGCTCTCAATAAACATGTCCTCTACTGAACCTCATGAAACTTTGCTGATTTTTATTTAACTCACAAATTAGCACGCACAGACGCAAAAATGCTAATTAAATTAATCCCTGCCATGAAACTGTATTTCTTTTTTATTTTTTTATTTAGCAGACGCCTTTATCCAAGGCGACTTAGAGACTAGGGTGTGTGAACTATGCGTCAGCTGCAGAGTCACTTACAATTACGTCTCACCCGAAAGACGGAGCACAAGGAGGTTAAGTGACTTGCTCAGGGTCACACAATGAGTCAGTGGCTGAGGTGGGATTTGAACCAGGGACCTCCTTGTTACAAGTCCGTTTCTTTAACCACTGGACCACACAGCCTCCTTTTGTTCCAGCCATCTCAGCCAGCCTGCGTGTCAAGTAATTTGCAGGTGAAATGACCGAATTGAAAATTCCACCATGTGGGCACAGCTGTTCATTACTTTTCTTTCTGGTGACTAGGAAAGCATTGCAAGGAATTTATTAAGAAATTAAGTACGCACTATGAGTATTGTTAAACGTGGTTGTTTAACTCACTTCTACAAATTAAGTAACAGTCCCAGTATTTTACCACCCCAACAACATGAACTGGCAACCCAGTGTTTCTCAAATTGCCACAATACTTACAACCCTTATTCTTTGTGGATCACATAGCAACTCTGTGTCTCTATGTACAGCATACACTGGGGAGCATCAGATATGCCCTTTCAATGAGCTAAAGCTTAATGCCATGCATCACACAAGGTACACCAAGAGGGTCTTCCCACCTTTCAAAGAGAGCCATGCCCCTAAGGTCTGTATTTCTAGTGAAACTCGAAACTTTCAACAACATTAAAAACCAAACTCAAAGCACTGTTTCTCCATTTCAGAATTACTCAGAAACTTAACCATTCATTCCCCCTGGATCTAACTTTAATTATGTCCTTAAATTATGCACCACTGTTTGTGTCTAAGATAAATAACTCCAGTTGGGTTATTTGTGTGAGTAATTTAAAAAATGTCAAATTCATTATTTCATGATTTTGCTTTGGCTGTGAATTGTTTAATAAAGCCACACATTTAAAAATCACTTCAGACAGAAGAGTGGAGCCTTTCGGTTTTTAGTTTGTTGACATACATTCATAAAACATTTAGATCTTAAGCTCTCACACATAGTCACCAACAAGACCTTTTTGTTCCACTGATACTTACAGTACATGCATTTGGGAAAACGGTTGTTTATGAGGGTCATTTCAGATGATCTTGATGCCCCCTAGCATAGCATCGTCGAACTGTGATGCTATACATTTTTAAAACTATAGATGGTTGGATGTGACCCTGCAATATTTTTAGCGTATCTAAACTCTGTCTGAACTGACTTAAATCCCAGTAAAAGATGGGCATCACAGCAAATGCAATGTGCATATCAGACTTATCTGCAAAATAATAGAAACACAATGTAATATTAAACTTGACAGGATTCCAAGAAACTTTGGCACAACATTTTTTTTTTTAACAATAACGACAAAGTCACTAATGCATGAGCATAAGCTTTTCCTTCATATTCCACATTTGTTAAACAAAACATGTTATACTTTTCTTAAACCACCTATTTAAGGCAAAACAAATCAGTTAAATGTTTTATAGTCCTAGCCCTCATTTCTGAAGTCTTTTTTTCTGTAACTTAAACAGACACAGCTTCAGAAGTTCAAATGGTACCACACATGAGAAATTCACGAGGAGAACTCTTATGGACCTTCAGGTGTATATACAGGGTGATTAGAAAGTAAGTTTACCACATCAACGCACCATATCATTGATGGGACTTACTTACTAATGACCTTGTGTGTGTGTGTGTGTGTGTGTGTGTGTGTGTGTGTATTTTATATATATATATATATATATATATATATATATATATATATATATATATATATATATATATATATATATATATATATATATATATAATAATACATGGATGAAGGCTATATTTGCATCCTGAGCCACTTGAAGAAAAGGCTTCATACCACCTCTAGAGGAAAATATACTTGAACTTTGACCCATTCGACTCCAAGAGACCACCACTTTCAATTAAAACACAAAATGTCTTGTTTTCAATCACTTGACAACACCCACAGTACAGAAATGTTCATTAATGATCAACAAAATGAGAATACGTTAAATCTCAGAGAAAGTGGAGAGGAACGGGAAATTAAAACAAGGTAAAGGCAATCATCCAAATAAAGCTGAAGCACTAACGGATAATGACACAGAACGTCTGTACAGCACTGAAACACTATATATATATATATATATATATATATATATATATATATATATATATTATATATATATATATATATATATATATATATATATATATATATATATATATATATATAATTTCCCTATTACTGTATAAGTATTTTAATATGGGCTAATCCAGATTTACTACTGACTATACAATTGTTTTACAGCTTTCTAATGTAAAAGCTTATAACAGGGTTTGCAGCTACAGAATTCTGTACCTACTGATTATGCATACTACTGTAGCTCATCTAGTTGAATCAACAGTCTTGCCACTGGCTCATTAGAACTGGAGATTTCAAGCATCACATCAGAAGAAGTGAATCAACTACCTACAAAAGACAAATTCTTCCGCCATTGAAAGCTGCCATTCATGCTTGACCAGATCCGTCAGTATACCAAGTACACATCTGGAGCAAAAGCTAACATGAAAGATTGACGATAGTGTTCAGTAAAAGGTGCCAATCTTGTATATTATCCAGTTGGTCAAACAAACAATTGGTCACCTAGTAACAGACGTCCCTTCTCCTATTTACCATTCATACCATGAATACAGCATGTCCGCACAATGCGTGCCAAGAAACAAGTACATGGGCAAATATTTGAAGCATCCAAGGTGATCAGCAGTTTAAAATGTAAATACATTCAAGGGTAAAAAGCTTCAAATCAAACAGAATTATTTTAGTCATATTGCTGTTATTCTTAGTGGATATGTTGAGCTATACAGCAGTTATATTCATTGTTGAACCTTTTGCAAAGCATTCGTAGCACAACAAAAATTGAATTGTGTTCTACTGCGCATAGATTTCACCAATAAATCTTCAACCTTCTTAAATCTCTTCATATTTACAGTATATTTGTTATTGTTGTAAGTCTTTTTTTTGCTTTATTACAATACTGCTTTATAAAAAAAACATTAATAACAACTAAAATCCATTTATTCTTCAAAGTACTTAATAATAAAGAAAAGGCATCGCCATTACATTATTAAAGGAATGCTAATTAAGGCTTTAAAATGCATATTTTGTTTACCTCTTATTAAATATATATATATATATATATATATATATATATATATATATATATATATTTTTTTTTTTTTTTTCCATTGGTCACATTTTAAAGATATTTTGGTTCTTGATTTTGTATATACAGTAATCTGTCACGTATCAGACTGTGGTGGGTCAAGTGTAAGGGCAGATACAGGAATCCTGTTTTAAATACGGTTATACACAGCTATAACAATTACTATATTCATACAATTATTCTTTTGAAATTCAGCTTTTATTAGGTAGCTCGCCTAAACCCCTTGTTTAGAAAGATACAGGGTATTCGAGATGGAGGCTGAACAGGATTTATTTACAAATCAACACACTGAACAGCTCACGTGACACTACCAGCAACGGCAGCGCACGGCACACATACAACACAGTATACGTAAACTTTCTACAACCTCTGAACTAATCTTCTCTGTTCAATAATAAACTAAAGTTACAGAAGAGATTGATCATGGTGTATAAACGGTTAGGGCAGATACGTGATGGATTAATGTACTTTATTCAAGATATAAAGATTTCTCAAGTACAACTGTTGATTATATACAACTCCAACTGTTTCTTCCTGGTATCTGTTCCCTTCCTGCATGGTAGGTCACATACCATGATTGCTGTGAGATCACAATTGAGCTACAGTACAAAGCAGATTTGGTACCAAAAAGCAAGAGTAACTTTTACCTCTACAGCATTATCTTAAATGTTAGCATATTCCAAATAAAAGTATTATACAAGCAAAAGAACCAAACGATCTTCAGCATGAGAAAATGAGGACCAGTGATAATAATAAGCTTGGTTGTCACTTCTTTATTATTTAATATTACCATGATTTGACCATTCAGATTTTGTATTACTGTCTACATGAACTAGTATACGAATATAAGACCTAAGTGTGTGGTTATAATGGCATGTGAATAAATGAAAGCAGTGCACTTACCAATCTGTACCTCCAAAACATTCATTCTGTTTTCTGATGGAAACAGGACCTTGGGAGGCTTGTCTGTCAAGGGTGCTGTGAAGATAAGAGTCAATATGTCAAGATACATGGATTACTTTCTTTAGTATGTTAAGAGGACAATCAACACTGTAAGTATGTCCCAACGTCTGCATGGTCATAAAATTATGTTACAATGTTACACTTTAGAGTTTTGCACACATCAATTTCTCTACAGCACACTTTGCCTGCCTGTCTTTATGTCACACTTACATGTTTACATACATCTAGAGAACTGCTTTCCAGTTATGATTAATCTTGAAAATGACATTCTATGGCACAAGTTGATAAGAGTATTGGAATTGGTTGGCATCCTTTCAGAATGTCAGTCTGTATGTCCCTATATGTTTTTACATGTGATGAATATATGTGATGTGATGAACCCTGGTTTTGATATTTTTTAGCATGTTATTATTAGAATCTGTAGTATATGTCTGTCTTTATGTATATCAAACATATTTATATGTGCACAATGTGGTTGTAAGTCATCATGCTATACTATTTCATGTTGTATTTACAGCCATCACTGACATGCTTGTTTAAAACATTAGCAGATCCTAATACTACCCATATAAAAGTAGTAAACCTGTATCGCCGGTATTGAGAAATCAGAAAGGCAGCAACATAGAGAACAGTAATTCTCTAAAGATTTAAGTTCATTTTTAGACAGAACATAAAAAAAATGAACAGCAAACCTTACACCTCGTATTACTTTTGGTATCTAACGCTTTTTGTCCGACAAGCCTTGAAACTAATTTAAAAACTGCTGGAAGGTACTATGCTTTCAGATATTTGAAAGTATGTTGGGGATTTTCAGTATCAAGTAAGTTTCATATTTGGCATGTTCTGTTAAGAGGATCACTATCTCTGAAAGTATGAAAATTGAAAGAATTGCCCTCCTGGGTCTCTCTCAGGACATGGTTAATTTCCACTACTAGTATGTAATAGTGATGTGTCTCGAATACAAGTTGACAGTTCAGATATATTTTTTTGTATGCAGAAGATTTTTTTTCATACATACCAAAAATGTGCCAGTCCAATGCCATAGATAGATAGATAGATAGATAGATAGATAGATAGATAGATAGATAGATAGATAGATAGATAATGAACCATAAGCAACTTTTTTTTCAAAACAGAAAGATCTAAATCTAATGTCTAGAGTTGAAAGCGAGTAAATGAACTTTCAAATCCCAGTTTAGTCATCTTTCAGGACTTATTTTAATTGAGGACTACACAGTTAAGGTTAACAATTTGAAACACCTGTGGGTATATTGTAGCAGGATCAATAATTAAAATCAGAAATAAACCACAAATCCTCCGTGCTATAAAGACACATGGGGCTAGATTCTCAAGGCTAGTATTTACTCCAAAATGGTGGTGGCGTTTTTTCGTTGTTTATTTTGTCTGAAAGAAAAACAACACCATTTACCATTCTAAAACAAACTTTGGACTTGCCTCTTAATTAAATGTCTGAGTTGTTTATTTCTGATTTGGTATTTGTATTGGATGTGTTTGGACTATCTGAAAATATCATGCTTTGGAATTAGCTTTGATAATCTAACTCATTAAATTCCCAGTCAAAACGTCACCACAAATGGGATGTTTGTTAAGCTTCAATTGCACTGGTGTTTTTTTTTTTTTTGTAGTTTGAATAGCTTCTTGGTTGAATATGATTTATCATCAAGGCAAAGACGAGCCATCAAAGTTCTGAACTATACTGGACTCACTAGGTTGGTGAACAGAAAAGTCGTTGTTTACATGTGCAGTGCAGACAACATTATATCTGTCTCCATGGTTAACAATACTACATAAACTGCTTCTTGCAAGTTTGCATGCATACTTGTCAAAGCCATCAGAAAGCTCATAAGATTTAAAATACACATTAACCAAACATTTATTCATCCCTTTCTGTTTATTCAAAGGATTTAAAAAGCCCTCTTGACAGCAATCAGAGTCTAATCAGATTTTCCCCTTTGTCATGCATTTTGTTAAAGGGGATACACAGTACTCCATATATCTGCTCAAGTTTGTAATCAATAAGTATACAAAACAAAAATGCTTTGCCCTCATTCACTGGCAACATTTTATCTCTGAAGGCAAATTGATGTTGACATTATATTAGAAATAGAACTGCACATTTAGAGGGACAGGTCATATTTCTGAGTCTACTATAGTGTCCTATTCACATAGCTTTAACTTGAGATGCACAGCACACAGTATCATACATTTAATATCACAGGTTTATTAAAGGATTCCAACTAAGCTTCTGATAAAAGGGTAGGTTTTGATCTCAGTGCAATACAACATAGCTGTGTAGTTATGTAGTGTTCTCTGCAGTGAAAATAAATTAAGTTAGAATTCATTAGTACAAGATGCATTATACATTATAAAGCAACTCATGTATTAAGAGACTTTGTAAGAGGACCATCTGTCCATATAGATGGAAAGCAGATCATATTTAAATACTTTACTATCCACAAAGGTCCTTGTGCATAAGCACTTGGGGGACACTAATAAAGTAGCAGTATCTCTCTCTAGTAAAATAACCAAGATATGTTTTGTTTTCTCTTCTCTCTGTGGCATTTGGTAACTACTGTGCATTCTTAAGCAGTCAGACCAAAGCGTTTCCACAGAGCAAAACAGTGTATGTTACATGAGTATAAAAAAAAAGCCCAAGGCCAAGCGATCTACATACTAGTGTAGCAGTTACCGTCTGACCTGGGTCCACAGGGGATACAGCATTTAATGAAAACCTGCTTCTTTCCGACATCACTTATCCATCTTTACCTGCTTAAATGCAGTCAATGGCTTATGGTCGGTATAAAATTGATCTACAACTTTCTGTGCAGCGCCATTCATCAGTTAAGCAGCTGGTGATTGCAGAATGTGACAAACCAAAGGCCTTGGTAAAAAGACCCTGAGATGCTAAAGCATGTCGGAACAGGTGGATATATAATCACAAATGACACCTTCATCAATTTCATCTTATTACACATGATCTGGGGGCTTCAAGGGCTGTGGGTTACCGGTACTCACATCATGCAACTAATGTACGTGTACATTATTAAGACATTCCGTACTGTAACTTTTCATCCATTATGTAAAAATACCAATAATCTCTCAATCAGAAGTTAAGTTACAGAGGATGGACAGGAAATTAGAAATGTGTCCGCTATATACTGATACTTTATATTCAAGGGCTATCGTTCTCATGACTGATTAAAAAGTCGCTTCAAGTTATTTATGTGTTTCTTTATTCATTTGTTTCCTTACCTTTTTATGATGTTTGCACATATTATTTTTTTGTTAAGGTTCTTTGACTCTGAACTCAGGAGGTGGTCTTCAGTTTTAGTTCCCTTCCATAGTTATATGTGTTATAGGCTGGATCATCGAAGGTTTCTTTACATTAGGAAGTACCATCGGTGATATTCTATGAGAAATACAGATTTCCACTTTCTGAAGGAATTGGAGGCAGAAATCATTCCCCAGAAAACGTTTAATCCCACAGAAGAATATCACAACCACTGCCTTTTAACCTCAAGCGTTAGCTTCAGTCAAATGTTTTGCCCTTGAAATGTGAATAGCTCCATTCTTTGTTAAAGGTCTATTTATGTAAGCTGCTATCATATATTACATCTCTAATTAAGTTTGAGCTGTGCTACACATAATTTGTGTTTTACAGGGCTCATTATTATTACATTGTAATTAATCTGTACTAGTTTCCAGTGTCATTCACAAGATGATGCACTTGCTTATATCTCATTTATTCATTAATTGGTACCAGACGCATTAACTTAAGATAACTGTATTTGACAGAAATAACCGGGACAAATACACATTTCACTCCCCCGAAATATGCATAAGGACAATGTTATAACTCAGCTGTACAGTACATCCTGATTTACTCTAGAACTAGCTATGTATATTCATATGGTAACACCCACTGTGGTAGGCTATTTAAAAATTGCCTTTTTTTTAAAATGTCTTATTCCTATTTATACAGTTTTGGAATTGGGACCCAGTTTGACACAATAGGAACGACCTGCCACCTTAGCTGTTGACAGCCATGTAAATTGGTATCCCCCTACTACAATGACAGATGTTTGAATTTTGCAACAAAACGTGTGCTATGAATACTTCCCTATTCAAACTGATCTCATTTTAAAACAGCCAAGCCTAGGCAATCACTTAATGATGTATCCCAGTGACTTGTTTCATCTGTCGAGGTCTCTCTTGAGGAATATTGCTACTGGCAAAGATTGAGTTCCAAAATGGATGTGTTCCTTCTCATATGGGGGATCATTTTCTGTCTCTCTCCTATGGAGATTTCTCCACTTATTTTTTTTTTTTCATTTTTTAATTGCTCAGGTGTTCTGTGGCATTAAGAAACTGCATTTACTTTAGCAACAACCTCCTGCCAAGTTGTCACATTTACCCTTGCAAACGCAAAGTTTGTAGATATCACCTGTGATTTTCCCTTATCGCAAGACAATATCTGGCTACTTTCCCATTCAACATAATATTTAAAAGTGTCATTTTCCCCCATGTGCTTTGGAATGTGAAATAGTCATACTGTACACAGTTTGAAGAATCAGACAAAAAGTTGTATATTTCAATATAATGTCTGTTACATCTTCATAAATGGGGTGTCATTAGTGTGGATTATGGTATGCCAAAGTCCTGTGTAATTGGGAAGTGTGACAGGATAGCATCATGGTCCAAGCTGTTACCGGCAGGAAGGAGAATCAGAGTCAAGAAAGCTGCAGTTTAGTGCTGTTGTGCCACTTTATTAACAAAATAAACGAAACAAAGACAGGAACAAATCAACTGGCACGAGGGCCAAAATAAAAGGTTCACACAAAACAATACAAAACATTTGCCTTCACTATAAAGTTTTCAATCCAAAAACATAGGTACTTTAATGTAGTTCCTGACGATTAATATTGGTCTGCTTAGTGTCTAGAACTTTATGCCTTGTTCTTTAAGGACCAGAAGTGCTTATCATGGTGTAGTGTTTGTTTATGCATTAAAGCTGTTCCTCTTAAACAGTAGCACTGAGCTCAGTTCTTTCAATTTCTTAGTACATGTCACCTATTAAATGGCTGTCTAGGATGTTCTTGACTCAGTCTATTCCAGTTATTACTACAACTAGAACAACATGACCCTACTGTACATGTTAATCATGTTTATAATGTTTGTTTACAGTACATTGCCAATATAGGCAATGATGATTAAGGACAAGAGAGAACCCACTCAATTAGCAATTAGTGACATGGGTTGAATCTATTTTGTTGCAGTGATGTATTTATGGACAGTTCAATTAATTTTACAGTGCATACATTGCACATGTACTGTATAGAAATGTGTGCATTTCTTATAGAAAACTACTGTAAAACAAACACAAGAATTATAGGTAAATGTAACACAATTCCATATTTGTGACCACTACATTAGTTTGAAATAACTTTCACTGCAGTATTGAAATGATTTGTGTGTAGGTTTGATGGATTGGTTTAAGAGGCAATTACTGTGGTCAGATTATAAAGAGAATGACGGGAAACCCTGGTGCCTTCATTTGGTTTAATATAGGAAGCTGATTGATTAAATAAAAAAAAGTCAACTAAAACGGAAGAAAAAAAATAAAAATAACATGGATGGACATAATTAATTATAAAGGCAAATGAGGAGCTCAACAAATGTTCCTGTTCTTGGCATACCACACTTCACACAGCGAATCTCATTATGTTAATTACCATTTCTTCATATAAAATACATTAATTATCCTGGTTTACAGAGAGATGTAATTTAAAAAATGCATGGAACATAATTATTAAAAAAAAAAAAAAAAAAAAAAAAGAAGATTAGCTTTATGTGGCACTGAAAACTAATAAGATTGTTTTTAATGCAGCATTTTGTTAGGGACACTCCTGAATATTGACAAACTGAAGACAAACCCAGCTAGTATGATACTTAATAATTAATGGCAGACTGCGTGTATATTGTGCTCACATAATGACACACCTGGGAGGTTGTTACTGTAGGTCCAAGGCTGGAGGTTAAGGGCCATTGCACACCTACTGTATGGTGTGACATGATACACACAATACACAGCAGAACAGTGGCATAAACAGTGGGAACAGCAATGGCTTCCCTGCCTCCAGGAGGAATGTTTCAAATATCCATAACATGTTTCAAGTGTGGGATAAAAGTATCATTTAATGTAAACAGAGAAATAAATCAGAGGTCTTTTTTTTTCAATACTGGATTTTGTTAAGCTATACCCAACTACAACACTTCCAGAAAACCATAAGGGGAGCCTGAGAGCAGCAACTGGACAATAAACAACGCATAACTTTCTCATATCTCACAGGTCTGACAGTTTGATTTATTTCTTATATTGCCGGGTAAATAAAATCTCTCAAAATCAGTATTTAAAAAATCTCTATGTATGCCGCTGCAAATAGTATGTGTGCAAGGTTGGCAGGAATGGGGTTAAACAAAACTGTATGTACTATAGGCTGGGTATTAGCCTTCACTCACACTCGCACTCACCTACTCCCTCCACCAGACAAAGGATTTCTCCTTCCTATACAAGTGGCCACTCCCCAATTAGCACTCAGTTACCTTTGGGGAATGGCCACACCTGTGATTGCTGGCAGGGACAGATTTAACCCCATCTCTACCAATTTTTCATTCCTGCACACACACTATTTACAGCAGCAGGGCTCTGCCCTGCCACACTGTGCTAAACCGTTTTTTGATGCAATTATGCTTTCAAATTTATTTATTTAACCAGGATAGAACCCTTGAGATACACATCTAATTTTTAAGGGGTCCAGGCTTTCAGTGGGGTCAAGGGGTTTCTTCTTTTCCACTACTAGAAAGTTAAGACCTGTAATTCAAAAGTGGGTCCAAAATGGAACTCTGAATCTGTAAAGTGCTGTATCGGAAACATTAGTTTGATATACTATAGCATGTTATATTATTGTTTTATTATGATTTGTATTTTGTAATTGCTGGTCTATTACTAATGTACCAAAGTCACCATTTTTATTCCACAGCACATAGTGGAAAAGACTTTTTCATATACCCCATTTGCCCTCTGTCTACTTTAAATGTGGTTTATCTGTGCTGTCCAGATTTAAGTAATGCACTATATTGCTTATTATCCAAGGGCCACATATTTAAACAGTAAAGCAGTACCTTTCCAATAGATTCTAAAAGGTATATTTAATACCTAAAAGAAAACACAGGACAATGACTAGGTCAGCTTATGAATTATGCATTTAGCAAATATAAAATGATTAGCCAGAGCTGTCGTTGCTGGAAATATAGAGAGAAAGGATGAGCATGCTTTGAATATGAAAAGATGTATATAATTAAAGTAAAGAAAAAAGGAAAAATAAAATAAGCAAGCAAGAAAAAAAAAAACATGCTAAGTATTACAATAATTTAGCAATACAGATTTGAAAAAAATTAAAACAAACTGGAGAGTGTTTCCCAAGCCTATATCATTTTCGGATACCTTTTTTTCTTATTAATACATTCTGGAAGGCTCATGTCACCTTGACAATCATTTAAAAAGTTATCCCCATAGCAACTTGCGGTACTGTAGGCTACCTACAGTATGAAATATTTTACAATAAACCAAGCAATACAGAAATGAATCAATACATATCTTTTAAAAGGAAACTTTGATGAAAACTATTATATTTCTTAATGTCACTGAGATTAAAACTCTTCTATTGTGATTCATTGACTAAAACTAGACAATGGAAACAGCTTTTATGGTGGATGCCTTGACAAGCAATTTAAAATGTTGAAGAGGCATTTCTGTAAAACAAACACAAGACAATTTTTCTACAGATTTTATTGCTATTACTATTTCTTTTAACATTTAATTTCATTTGAGTTGCATGTGTAAAGAATTCACTGTAAGGCAGAGCCATGGGTCAAGAGCTATTGTTGTCTAAAAAGAGTTGTCTGCATGCAGCCCAGATAGTGTTCAGTACTTACTCTACTCAAGCAGAGGTCTAAACCAGAAATTTCTCTCACTGTCGTTCTGCAGAAAACTGGACCCTCTTGTTCACGTCCCTAAAGCTCCCAACTAGAATTAACAGTCCGAAGACCTGCACTCCAGCATGACCCCAAAACCAAGCTACAGTAACTAGTTATTTATTTATCAAAGTAAAATAACACTGATGGAGGCATTAGCTAAGACATGTGTTTATAAATCATAGCCATTACAAAAAATATATATATATATGTTCAGGTCCCCATGAAAACAGTATATATACAGTTCAGGTCCCCATGAAAACAGTATACACTGACAATATTAAGGCTCATTTCTCAATGTGGGGTCATTCTGTTACAAAATGTGTGCACAACTACATAGCTAAGGTTATACTTGGTCTATATGCTCTGCTTACAGCTTCAAAGATGCTACAGAGAAAGAATGACCAGTTCATCTTGAGATATGCATCGGCTTGTTGTTAATTGTAAACTATGTAATAACAATAATAAATAGAATACAGAAGTTTTTTTTTTTTGTTTGTTTTTTTGTGAGGTGATGTGATCTGTTTGGCAGAGTGTGGGTTTAAATTACAAACCTTCCCTAGACGTGCTTAGAAGCAGCATCTGAAACCTAGAAAAATATCAAATAACACTGGGTAACTGTAGCACCCATTTGTATGGCACAAATACATGTAATTTCTTTCACAGTAAATTGAGGAACATTGCCTCAAGATATTCTGGACCCAAGCTTAGACAAGTACCATTCTGAGAACTGTTCAATGTATGATAAACAAGAAGAAAACATCATATTTTTTGTACAATGAATTAGTGGAATTATATTTTGTATTTTGATTAACCTTTTATATTAATATAAATTATGATACTGTAAATACTTTCTACAAGAGTGTAATAATGACATTAAATTGTTCTGCTTAACAGTGACATTCCTAGGATCCAAAGCACGTCCTGCTCACTCTGTCTATAGAAGCTTATCCTTCCCAGTACATTTGATTAGTGTGGTTGAGCTGCTCAGCAAACAGCCCACACATAGTCATAGTAACACTTCAAAAAACTATCAAGCTACCACATTTGAAATCAGGAAAATTAGTTCAGATGAAGATATTTTATCTTAACATTACAAAAAGTACCCTGATTGAGTCACACACCAATGCAAATTAATCTACTGTATGTAATTCACATGTTAATACCAAAGTTGCTTTATCAACCGAATGTTAAGCAAATGTTAAGATGCACACAGGATCAGTGTAAATGAACTCCTGACGGGGATGAATGGGGGGCGGTGAATGACATAGTTTTTAATTTCTTATCAGCAGAATCAGCAGTAAGTCACAGGCTCAAAGAATGTCCTGATTAATCAAACCAATCATGTTTCTGGATTGTTTATCCACAGTATAAACCAAGATTATCCGGAAAACATGTTTCCCTGTTTCATCCAGCATACTATACATGAGGAACCTTAACAGCATACTGTTTCTATACTTGTTTTATTCTTCAGCTGTAGAAAATATTGATTGGGTTCCAGTTCTGGGTTCCAGTTCTTGGTTCCAGTTCTGGGTTCCAAGCACTACGAAACAGTCTGACGCTCTTTCTCGCACATTCCCTTCATGAACACCCTGACAGAGGATAAACAAAAGTTGCATAGGAGATCTGGACACCATAACACGTACAATAACTCCTCAAATATTCGAACACTCTCAAATGAAACTCCTCCACAATCCTGACAGAGTTGCAAAGAAGGCAATACTGCTTTTCTGACTGTCCTCCTAAATTAATTATTTCTACCCGCCAAACTAAAGGCTTTATGTAACCCTCCCTGCTTCTGAGTGAATTAAGATGATCCAGGTCATGATGATAATAAAAAGGAATGCTCATTGCCCTCACTTTGAGTAATGCCAATAAAAGAGTCAACCACCAGATGGGAAACATACTGCATTTGCATCATCATAAGAGGCATGACAAAATACACACAGCCCTGTCAGTTAGGAAACGGTGCAATCTAGAACGTATGCTAAAGTAAATAAGAAAACAATTCCTGAATCTAGCAGTCGGATATCCCAGCCTACCATCTGAAGGATTCAGGCAATATACAGCACACAGTAATCCCCTTGAAAGACATTATCAACAAGCACTGAACAACTGCCCTTGCACATATGCTTTCAACTAACCTTTGTACTACAACTCAGGGGACAACTCATGTATACTGTATAATTAGGTTTTTTGGTTTTTTTTTTTATCCATGTATACTCTTCAGACACTGGGCAATTAAGATAGTTACTCGTAAGAGATGCCTAGATGCCTGCCTCCCTGATTTGATAACACAGCGGGGGAACAGGCATTATCATGTTCCAATGCTGTGACATGATTAACAGTCACAAGGCTCATTTAAAGCACTGCCTTTCAGTTACTGTAGAAACTGTACCCATCAATGACAAAAGAACAACACTGGAATGTACACTATTCCTGCTGTGTTGCATTTGCTGATCTATATAGACATAGATTATCTTTTAATATCGATGGGGATTACTGTATGTATGTTTAGCAATGTACAGTCTAAAGATTTTAGGGGGAAGTAACTGACTGAATGTCTATATTGTTTGAAATGTGGCATGACTATGGTAGTATATGCTTTTCAGTTTACTCACATAAGACAATAAACCATATGGTTTGAAGGTTGGCAGTCATACAAAAAGGGTGTCTGCTGTATATATGTATATTAGTATTTTAAAATCAAACATGGTCACTGAGAACAGTAGGGGCATTTTATAAGGTTATACTTATTTTGACCAAAATCCAATCTCTACTTGACATGGTTATGTAGATCATGAACAAATTCCCTGTGTAATTCTAAAAAGACCGCTGGGTGAACTGCACTCTAAATTTGTCTAATAGTTTATGTATTCATATTATATTGCATTATAACTTAACTGCTGTGCTTACATTCAGTGACAGGTCCACCTAATAAATAAAGAAAACAGTATGATTTAATAATGATGTCAAAATTATAATGGGAATCTACAAGTTAATCACAGAAAATGAGTGGATCTCTAATAGCTCATCACTTGTATTTTATAACAAAGTCAAACCATTCTTTTAATTTTAAGACCTGGGAACAAGGTCTTTATCAAAATAGAAGAGTTACGTGGCAAATTTCACCAGTGCTAATCACCGTCCCAAGTATCAACCTCACCCCGTGTACATAAGCCATAAAAATGTTAAGTGTCAGATTTATGGAATCTATTGCATCCATGTACAGTTCATGCATCTAACAAATTGCTTTGCTTTGCATTTAGCAGATTTCGTTTGGACAGAATGCAGAATCCAATTAAAGCTTTCAGCATTAAGACTCCAGTTAAAATGCACTGACACAGCACAAAGTGAATGATCCACACAGCAGAAACCTCTGCTATTATCTTGCCAGATGCAATTCTTTGTACAGTATGAGTAAATGTGAGAAAATGTTAATAAATACACCAGCCACAAATGACACTAATAAGATGCACTAAAATAATACGATATTTTACACAACAGTAACAACAAACACAAAAACAACAACAACAAGATAGAACATATACACAGTGGCAAATAACTAATGATACTACAATTTAGAAAACACATTGGAATAGGTCCCCAATGCTGAGAAGCCTCATTTGGTTGCAAAGCAGCTTATGTTCATGAACTAATTTAAAGGAAACAGAATTCTGTAGTGACATATTTTGGAGAGATTTTCAAAGAATCAGTACTTATTCAGTGCAGTGTCAGCATAATAATGATCTTTTTCATGCAGAAATCAGTGGGACACTGCTATTAAAACGGCTACTGATTAACCTTGGTTGGCAAGATCACATGAAAGTAAATGAGCAGAGATGCTTTTTTAAACCCGACTGCTTCTGCTTCCTCTGCCTGATTTAAAAGGTAATAACCAGCGGTTTGAACAGCTGCTGCTCAGTTCTTTATCAAACTCTCATTCTCAAAAATGATACCTGCTTTAACACTAGAAGCCCCGCGGCAGTCATTTTGTCGGTTTTTGGTTTTAAAATGTAATTTTCTCCAGTTGTGTAACATGTACCTTTCTGTCCATTTGTAGTAAATATTCTCACAAAGAATGAAATGCGGGAGTGCAGAAATAAAGGAGATATATTACATTATACCTAAAAAGCCCCGGGAGCAGTCACATTGACGACCACACAGAAAACACTTGTATTTTGATTATACAGAACCGTATTCTACTTTATTATTTTTATTTAGCAGTCCGTGATGTGTTTAGCTGTAATTAGATTAGCCTCTACTCTTTCCTGAGTGACTGACTTTTCAGGTAAGCTGTTTTGGTCAGTCAGTTAGCATCGAGACTAGTGAAAATAAATACCAGAGACCGTGGAGTTTTACAGCGCAATAAAATATGGAATTGATGTTTTGGATCAGATGGCACGGAAGTATTCCGTGAAAGCTGGCTCCCTACGGTGGCCTGTTCAGGTGTTTTACAATATGTTGGACCTAGCAGCCTAGCAGTGTGTTGGACTGGGAGCCTTTGTCATGTACATCACTGAGAATGTGGACAGGCTCCTTGAACGAACAGGAGACGACCCGGTAGTAGTCGTCCACATCGGTACAAACAACATTGGAAGAGACAGACCAAAATACCTACAAAACAAATTCAGAGCTAGGAAGGAAATTAAAAAAGTGGTTTTTTTTTATTTTGTTTTTCTGGGATACTGCCGGCACCTTGCAAAGGACAATATGGACAGCTTGAAATACATAATGAAAATGCATGGCTGAAATCGTGGTGCAGACAGGAAGGCTTCACCTTCCTTGAACATTGGACCACATTCTACAACAAGGATTATCTATATAAGCGGAACGGACTGCACTTAAATAAAAAGGGAAACCAATCTACTCATAGAAAGGATCCTCGAGGAGGTTCAGAAGCATTTAAACTAGAAAGGTAAGGGGGAGAAATCAACAAAAAAAAACTGAAGAGAGACCACATCAAAACAGGGCAACAACTCAGGTAAGACAGCCATTAAATGTATTTATCTAAATGCTAAAGTCTCAGAAACAAAATGTTAGAACTTGAAGCTACTGCACTAACAAGTAACTACGATGTGATAGGTGTTACAGAAACTTGGTTTTCCGAGAGTGAAGGAGACGAATATAATATTAGTGGGTATACGCTGTATAGGAAAGACCGATAGGAAAGAACCATTGGCAAACTCAGACCACAACATGGTCTCATTTGAATTGCTTTTTAAAACCCAAAAAGTAATGACTAAAGCTAAGGTTTACAATTTTAGAAAGGCAAACTATGAAGGTATGAAACAGAGACTAATAGAAGTAGATTGGAGTAAAATAGAGAAAATATCCACAGAAAAAGGATGGCTGTTTTTTTTTTTTTAAATGTAGTACTAGAGGCACAAAACAATTACATCTCAAAAGTAAAGCTAAAACAAAATGGCCAAAATTGTTTAATAAATCAATAAAAAAAATATATATTCAGTGAAAAAAGGCACTTTACACAGTGTTTAAAAGGGACCAAAAACAAAGTACACAGAAAGAGTACTTGGAACTGCAAACACAACTCAAAAAGGAAGTTAGAAAGGCCAAGAGAGAGATAGAAATGAACACAGCTAAGGGGGCTAAAACCAATTCCAAAAAGTTTTTCCAATATTATAACAGCAAGAGAAGATGCAAAGAGGAGATTAAATGATACAAATGGCAAAATCATAGACAAAGAGAAAAAAAAATAGCAAATATATTAAATGATTACTTTCCACAAGTTTTTACAAAGGAGGATATAGACAACATGCCCCACATGTCGACCTGTTCCTATCCAGTTTTAAATAACTTTAGCATAACAGAGGCAGGAGTGTTAAAGGGACTAGGAGCTCTTAAAATAAACAAATCCCCTGGGCCGGATGAGATCCTCCAAATAGTACTCAAAGAAATTAAAGAAGTTATTTACAAACCACTAACCAAGATCATGCAACAGTCTCTTGACACAGGGGTTGTACTGACAGACTGGAGAATTGCAAACGTAATACCGATCCACAAAAAGAGAGACAAAACCGAACCAGGTAACTACAAACCAATAAGCCTGACTTCTATTATAATGTAAACTTATAGAAACTATAATAAGATCCAAAATGGAAAATTACCTATATGGTAACAGTATTCTGGGAGACAGTCAGCATGGTTTTAGGAAAGAGAGATCGTGTCTAACTATCCTGCTTGACTTTTTTGAGGATGAAACATCGACAATGGATAATTGCAAAGTAGCCTATATGACATAAATTTCCAGAAAGCTTTTGACAAAGTCCCACATAGATTAAGATTAATTCTCAAACTGAACACAGTAGGGATTCAAGGAAATGCATGCACATGGATTAGGGAGTGGTTAACATGTAGAAAACAGAAAGTACTGATTAGAGGAGAAACCTCAAAATGGAGCGAGGTAACCAGTGGAGTACCACAGAGATCAGTATTAGGTCCTCAGCTATTTCTAATCTACATTAATGACTTAGATTCTGGTATAGTAAGCAAACTTGTTAAATTTGCAGACGACACAAAAATAGGAGGAGTGGCAAACACTGATGCAGGAGCAAAGGTCATCCAAAATTATCTAGACAGTATTCGAACTGGGCAGACACATGGCAAATGACATTTAATAGAGTGTAAGGTACTGCACGCAGGCAATAAAAATGTGCATTATAAATACCATATGGGAGATACTGAAATTGAAGAAGGAATCTATGAAAAAGACCTAGAAGTTTATGTTGACTCAGAAATGTCTTCATCTAGACAATGTGGGGAAGCTATAAAAAAAGGCCAACACAATGCTTGGATATATAGTGAAAAGTGTGGAATTTAAATCAAGGGAAGTAATGTTAAAACTTTACAATGCATTAGAAGACCTCATCTAGAATGTTGGATGTGTTCATGTGTTCAGTTCTGGTCACCTCGCTACAAAAAGGATATTGCTGCTCTAGAAAGAGTGCAAAGAAGAGCAACCAGAATTATTCCGGGTTTAAAAGGCATGTCACATGCAGACTAGCTAAAAGAATTGAATCTATTCAGTCTTGAACAAAGAAGACTACGCAACGATCTGATTCAAGCATTCAAAATCCTAAAAGGTATTGATAATGTCGACCCAGGGGACTTCATCGACCTGAAAAAAGAAACAAGGACCAGGGGTCACAAATGGAGATTAGATAAAGGGGCATTCAAAACAGAAAATAGGAGGCCCTTTTTTTACACAGAGAATCGTGGTAATCTGGAACCAACTCCCCAGTAATGTTGTTGAAGCTGACACCCTGGGATCCTTCAAGAAGCTGCTTGATAAGATTCTGGGATCAATAAGCTACTAACAACCATATGGGCCGAATGGACTCCTCTCGTTTGTAAACTTTCTAATGTTCTTCTATGTTCTAACCCTGAGGCTGTGAGGCTAAACTCATCTCAAAGATTTCCGCCAGTGATATGAGTCTGAACAATTACTAGTATATGAACTACTGATTAAGCTGGGCTTCTGATTAAATTGGCAGCAATAATAGGTATGGTAGTTATTTGTCCATTTACCAAATTAAAATGGGCCAACTAACATATAACACAATAAGTGCAATCAAAAGAGGGTTTTTGGATGATTTCAAGTGGGAGCATAGTTCTCTGTGTTACACTCTATATAGCAAACAGAACAAAGCCAAAGTCCTATTGTACAGGAAATGAAGCACTGATGTCTAGAGGCTATATAACATGATATATAATGAAAAATAAAAATAAATAAATTAAAAAAAAATGATAATGTACACAGGCTTGATGTAAACTGAGAGACATAGATAGAAAGAAAAAATTTCCCTTAAACTCTTATGTGAACAGGCACCTCTACCAAGCCTTCAGCTCTGAAGCAGTAATGTGTCATAAGTGCTTCAAATCTACCAGGGCAATTTTCAGGAGAAAAATATCTTCTGAATTTCTGTAGAATACAGCTTAAACAACCCGAGGCACTGTACATTGACTCTATCAACAAAAATATCAACATGATTTAAAACACAGGTGTTTCATTGAGATGTCTCTAGACACACTTTATGTTGTTTCCATACTGTATCTCTTATGTCACACAATATTGTGGGTTATAGCAGCATTATACTCTCTCTCTTAAAATGTTTCAATTAATTATTGCTTGCCATTAAGATTACCATAACACATTTTATGAATGCTGCATACTTGCGTATTTTATTTGCTTATTGTATCTGACAGCATAACAACTAATAGCTACCTGGGCAGCCTTTCAATTCTCTGAGGTATTATTTAACAAATGTCAGGTATAAGCAGGATTGAACATTGCTTTCCCAAATGCTCCTAAGGCTTGGGAGAACAGCCAAGGGTAATTCTTATCTCTCCCTAAGTGTTACACTTTTAAAAAGCTGCTGGTAAAGCATTGGTCTTGTTCCAGTTACTCATTAAAATGCAAGTGAACAATGTCCTTTATCAGACTATAATTGGGTCCCTTAGGCTATGAAGAATTTGCACAGGGACATTCTGTACTGTTATAAACTTTATAATGTGGCTATAACTTCAGCAAAACAAAATATTTCTTCAGGATTTTTTATTTGTTTTGTTTGTTTATTTATTTATGTATTGCCATTAATAATTACTGGAGTAGGATTAATGATTTTTTATATATACTTTTAGCAATGACTGTGGCAACTGGGAAGCATCCTGAGTTGAATGTAACGATGATTAATACAAGTCACAGTCAGCTATCTGGATGGCAATGCACTATGCAGAGGGCTTCGTTGCTTTTTTAAACCAAAAATCTGTATAAGATTCCCTTGTACTTGTACTTACATGCAGCACCTAGGATCTGTAGTTTAGTAGAAGGAGAGAGAGAGAGAACAGAGTTTACAGAGTTATGGGTGGATGAAGTTCATTTTAGTAGAACTAACTGTAAATGATTTCAGATGCACATTTAACCGTAACACTCACCCATATAAACCCAGTGATTTAAGAGTTTCAAAAAATATAAAATTAACAAGCATAAACCAGCAACAGGACAATGAGAACCGTTCTACTCTAAACCCCAATGCCTGATACCTTCCACAAAGTTTCTATAACCCTGCACTAGCCAATTTGCATACACTATATCATAAAAGCTAATATTGTAAGCCCTACAGTTTATGAACCTTAATGCAGGTGTAAAAGTATTGTGTGTGTTTTATCCCACTTGAGATTTATATTACTGTGGAGTGTAAACACATTGAATTCTAATTCCCTGAGCGGCCACAGCAGCACATCTAGAAAGGTCAAAACCAGCAAATAAAACAACAATACAGTTCTATTACTGATAATATTGGAGAAAAGATTTGACGTGTGGATATCCTTAGAGCCCAGCTGCACCATTAAATTACTGTTGTTTCAGACAAGGAAACAATAACTTCCACAGAAAAGACTCAAGAGACAGTTAGCTTCAAACCTAATATTCCGACAATGAACAAATACAAAAACAAAAAAAAAAGACACGAGTTCAACATTCTGTTTATTTGTATCCTTTTTATCAAACTGTAACACAATAATCTAACAGAACATGACATTATGGTCCAATTTTCCTCAAATGGCAGCTTAATTGTCCAAACTGAAACACTCAATTATTTTCAACAAGTTGGATCATGTTCTGTCTTATTTGTGAGGATATAACCTGACAAAATGCATATTCACACACATAACTCAGAACCTTGACAATTTTAAACCCTTTGATAAGCATTTGTTTCACGTGAGTCAGGCTACACACATCTGGTCCAAAAAAGACAGCTATGAAAATGACTTTTAGACCTGGTTTTGTTGGTCACACTCTCCCAGTCTAAAAAAAAAAAAAAAAAAAAAAAAAAATTCCCACTGGTACTTCTGAGTCCAATACACTGGGGGTCAACAGAGGAAAAATGACGTCTCTCAACTATGCAAACTGGATTTTGCTATCAATTTCTGGATTTAAACAAAGAAAAGCGTAACCAGTACTATGCAGTAATGTTAGATATCAAAGCAGTTAGATACTGGCATTGTCTCTCAATCACAGTTTAACAAACATATGGACAAAAATGCATTCAGTCATGCAAGCGCCATGTGAAATTGATGACAAGAAACCAATGTGAGAAGGATGTGCACCAAGTGCAATGCAAAGTCACAGTACAAATACATAACAGCCGGGCACCAGAGACAAACAGTTAATATCATTGGTAATCTTTAACCAACAGGTTGAAAGGTTATACATATGGTTTTTACATCATCTTTGCAAAGAAGTTTGAACTTCAGGGCCTACTACCCAATCTTATCAGCTATACAGACATTAGTAAAGAGCAGTAGTGAATGGCATTTTACTGAACTTTTTAAATCCCCTGATCCAATCGGGACTGGTGCATCTCAGTATTACTGAGAAACAAGCTTTTGTCAAGCTTGTTTTGATAGGGAATAATCTCTTTGCTGAAGACATTTCTTTGCTTGTGGGCCATTTTACTGTCAAGACCAAAAAGTTAAGGAATGCTTGAATGCAAAATCACAAACCCACACGTTTCATAAAGGTTATGAACATTACAAAAGTACGACATACATTTGCTTGACATTTTCCTTACATCAGACCTTTGATTGTTTTGGATGCTCCAGAGTTTAATAAGAATGCACAAGAAAGTCACAGAATTCACAAAAGGAGGGGTTCCGATAAATAGTGTTATACGTTCCCACGTCTTGCTACAGTTATTTAAATAACGTACCTGTAATTTTTCTTTTCATTGTTAACATCCTGACAACTTTTTACACTTGTAACTTTAAAGTCTGCTTCTAGTGCACTGGGGTTTGAGATCTGGCCTCAATGCAGGAACAGCAAAAAACAAGTGCTCTGGCTCTTCTGTTCCGTGCTACATCAGGGATCGTTATTGCTGCGTTACCCATTTGACAATATGGGCAATAATCTTCACACTATCAGTGCACTACAGCGGACATTTTGAAAAGAGCGTTGGAACATACTTTAAAGTTCTAAGTGTAAAACGAGGTCAAAATGAAAATAAAACAGGTTCGTTACTTAAACAGTTGTAGCAGCACGTGGTGACGTGTAACGCTATATTTTTTGGCGCCCCGCTACTTACTCTTTAAGATAGAACCATGTCAGGTCAGTTTTGCCTGGTGACTGAAAGTACCTGCATTCAGCTTTTAGACCACCTACAGTTCATATAAATGAATAATGTCAATCTACAACATGTCATTTTTAATCCTCTGAAAAATCACAGAAACACAGCTGGGCTGTCTGTCTTCGTAATCACTAAAGGCAGGTAAGTGTGCAAATGTCTAACCCAGAAGAACTTCTGTAGAGTAGCTGCCTAACCAGCAGTGACTGTTTGGAAACCCCAATCAGAAAACACCTTTAAAAAGCTTCCATGCTTCTTCTGTTTGAAATCTATGCTATAGGAATAAACGAATGATGCTTGATGCTATATCATGAGATAATTGACTGAAGGCAGAATAAAATAAAATGAACAGTTGCGAGGTACTTAATGCTATCTAAGGTAAATTAATTTTCAGAGGCAGATAGCAGGCTTTTTATATATCAGCCTGGATTATGAAAGACTAAATCAGCTATTAGTAAGTGCCTACTTCATAAACATTTTAAGACAGCAAGGTGGCACTTGCTGTGTCTTCATAATACTATACAGGCTATAGGCAGAACATCATCAATGAACCTCAAATTACACAACTAACTTACACAACTAACTTACATATTTTTAGGCCCACTATCGCCCAGTTTTACGCCCACTCAATTCTGTAGCATATAATAAAAAGTGCACAGGACCATTTTATTTCCTTTTATTTGTGTACTACGATTTGTTGAGCCATAGATATAATTTCCAAACCCATTATGCAGTTGATGCTGATGTTCGGGGGCACAGTAAACCACCATCTACGTTGTAGGCTGTGAACATCGTTGAAGTTAATGAGGATTGGGTCCACCTTTTGCTTAAAACCCATTATCAATATTTTGTCTAGACAACCTCCTGCGATGCTCAAGCTTCAGTGGCTTGGTATGAGATTACCGCTCTTTATCGCCACTGTGTATCCTATTCTCCATGCCAGCTGGCATCCTATACCCACTAGAGTCATTTTCTTGTATTCAGCATACTCAATCAGGATCATCCAGCTCCATCCTTACTATACATGTACACATAAACAAACCTGTGGGACTGAATAGGTTAGTCCTCTCCATGGCAACTCATCAACTCGTAACATTATTGCATTTTAAATATTTGTATTAGGCATTTCTTTATACATGAAATAAAGACTTGTAAAGGACCCAAGGGGCAAACAATAATCAACAGATGTACCTAAATGCACAGCATGAGAAAAGCAGAGCCTTACCCTTTAAAAAAAATGTTCCTTTGAGGAAATGATAAATAATGAACAGGAAGCTATTTAATTAAAAATGAACTCTTTCGTTTTGCATGATTACGTTCACAGACTAATAAAGATTAACTTCTAACAGTCACTTGCTTTAACAATGCTCTAAGGACCTCTTACATTGTTTAAAAGCAACAATTATGTTGTGTTTGCTCTTGCCATTTCCTGGCATTAACCCATTCCACACCTCCTTAACTAAAATAAAACAAAATAATGTACTTCTGCTTTCAATCTTTTGATCAAATCTTGGTCATTACACATGACATCAGCAAGATTTTTCAGGAAAATCAAGTTCCTCTTGACAATATCATGCTCTGTCATGATGGCATTGATGACATTCCACTAAACATTTTGAAGAAGGGATATGCAAATGTAAAGTACGTCACCCTTTGCAGAGTTATTTTTTTTAACATAGATAAAAGCAGCTTAATTCAACACTACTCCTTTGACTCTCAGTAGCGTGACGGAAGTCCCCATAGAGAATCATCAAAGTAACTTGCTGTAATAGAATATCTTTGGCTACGCTGACCCAAATCACATGACGGGTTGCAGCGTTGCACTGTACGGCTTACACAAAATTACAGTTTTAGTATTAAGTTCTTTGACTCGGGAGCCGCAGGTTTCCACAGGGATAAATCAAACCATCGAATGTATCTAAAAATTGAATCCACTCTGGTTAACTTCACAAAACAATAAACCTGAAATAAATTTTTTTAAAAAACACGTGACTTAACAAGTTTCTCTTGCAGTCTGTTATTAAGTGTTACATTCATAAGGAACCCCTGCTCCAGGTGAACCACTACTGTGTCATCAACAACACTAGCTTGCTGAAATGAACGATCAACAATTTCTATATTGTTACACAGTCCATCATCATATATATTACACACATATTATTCAGGTATTATGACCCTCAAAATATGTCCACCTAGTAACGGGGACAAATTATCGTGGGGGTGAATTGTCATGGAACCGTTGAAATAGTAATCACTCAGCTTTCGTATTGACACAGTAACGCTGCAGTAAGAAACAGGGCTTTTATTTGAAGTTTGAAAATCCACTGAATATGATGCTGTACAATTTAAATAAAAAACCTTTTTGGTTTTAAGAATAGAATATTTACAGCAAAGTGAAATAATAACATTTATCGCAACCTGATATCCTTAGTTAAGCATGACAAGTCTTAAGAGTGCATCTCAATTGTATCTGTTGTATCTAACGGATATCTTTACTGGGACTTAGCAAAGATATTATTTAACAATAGTGTGAAGCAAAATAGACACTTATTTCTAGGGATGCAACGAAGGGTACAATTTGACCTTCGAAGGTTCGGAACACATTACCGAAGGAAGGTTCAAACCTTCAATGGTACTCATTTGCATACTTTATTGGTGACGTCACCATACTACTTGTTTATGTTTGATTGAAAATCCTGTTATCTTACAGGGAAGCCGTATTAATGGAATAAAACATTCACATGTAGTTTAAAAATACGTTATATAGAACAGTAATCATGTTTTTATAATTTAAATAAAAATAAAAATACACATTTTTATTTACATGTAATTGAGCCTGCTTGCGATATAGTAAGCTTGTACTGCACGAGCACCAACTGCAGCGGACAGAGCTTTATTTAACAGTCACCGTTCCAAGAAGGTTATCAGTCACATTTTACTACTACTAAAAATATTAATAATACTAATAATAATATGAACTTACGCTTGTCAAGTGACCCCAGAGATTGGTTATGCCTCCATGATGATATGAGTTGCTTGCACAGTCTGCATTCAACTTTTTTTTTTGGTCGTCTAGGCATTTAAGATAAAAATCCCAAACAGCAGAGGGGTTTCAAGACGTTGCTTTCAATAATACAGCTTACGCCTTATGCACGCTACAACGCTTTGCTGTCGAGACGGCCAATGACAAAATTAAAGGTTTGCTTCTGGATAACACGAGCTGGAGCAGAGAGGGGCGGAAGGTGCTCAGTTTTCAAAATTAAAATTATTAGTGTTGGCGTATATTTTGTATGTTTCAAACATATTCTATCATAGCACTTCTCTTACGCTGTCTTGTACACAAGGTATTCAGTACATATTTTACTGAAGTAATACAGCCACTAGAGGTACAAGCCCATTGCTTTGGATACTATACCCTGCTCCAAACACTGCAGCGGCGCCATGTAGAGACAGAGTTGCTACGTAACGATTTGGTAGCAGATTTTAATAACAACTCTTGTTTACATAATACACATTACACAAAGAAAAGATTGAATTTTGCATCTGAGTGACATTTATTGTGTGATTTATAGTATTCACACATTGTCAAACAGTTTCTGTTAACAGAAAAAAAAAAAAACAATACAGTGCATGAACCCGTCTGACGAACCTTCAAAGGTTTAAAACAATCTTCAAATCCCTGGCTAGTGAACAAACCTTCGAACCTTTGGACACAGCCTTACTTATTTCCTCTGAGTCACTGTAAAAATATATGACGTGTTTCTGTTCAAGTAACCACTCCAGGTGTTGTGTTACATTTCCCAATGTGATTAACAAGAAAAATATACAAATTAAACTAGAAATAAATTTAAAGGTTACCAGATATTTTAACTTATATAAGTTTATGTGTTCTCAATGAAGCTCACTACTTTCCGCGTTGACCGCTGTTCCGGTGTATGCGAGAACTTCCCACAATTGTTACCCGTCAACTACCATTATGTTGTATATACGCAATGGCTTTAACGTTATAATACTACTAAAAAGCAATGGTAATTTAAGAACTCAACGTGTGATTTATAACTGCCATGACACTGCTTTCACAAAAGAGTTTAGGATGGATTAAAAAAAAACTGCTTAGGAAACGCAAATAAAGCCCCTTTCACATTGGCACTCCTACTCAGGTCCCAACCCGGGTTCTGGCTACCCGGGATAATCCCACGTAGTGTGAAATCACATACCTGGGTCGTACCGGGGTTGACCCAGGTTGCAGCGACCCACCTCAGGGTGACGGCTGTTAGTAAGCCGACAAAATAACAAACAGCCACGCATGCGTGAAGGTTTCACTTCCGCAAGGAACATGTCTATTTATTCTGTTTTACCATATTTTTGTTGATTGAGACACACCAGGAGCCAGATTGCAGCAGGGATGAAGAAACATTTGCTCTAATCAACATTTGGGCCAACAATTCAATCCAGAGAAGCCTGGATGGAAACGTCGGTAACAAGCTGCTTCTGGGCATTGATACGTGCATTGTGTACTTGCGTCTGTCTCCCATGTCGACCCTGCTTTATCGCATAGCCGACCTGGGTAGGTTTCCGACCCGGTTAGAGCATGCCAGTGTGAAAGGGGCTTGATTTTGATTTTCCTTTAGATTTTGGAGTAAAGTCCTTGATAAATTTGTCAGCTGTCAATTCGATAACGTTCTGTTAAATTCTTAGACATGTTTATGTGTGAATTAGTCTATTCAAAATACACTTTTACATTCAATCTGTGTTGGTTAAACTAGTGTTGGGTAGGCTGGACCAGATTATGTTGAAAAAAGAAAATAAATCGTCAGTTTCCCAAGGGCTAAGCAGTTCCAAGTATTTCTTTACAGAGTTATCTCAGAATGAAAAGTGTGATCGGTGATGTAATGTAATTATGTCCAGAAACGGTTAGATAATACAATAACATTTTATTAATAGTCAAAAACATTGAGCAGTGCAGTCTAGAATGGAACTGAAATAATGTACAGTCGCAGTACTGGCTACAATAATCTGTTTTTGCTGTTGGACCAAGAATGTATTATTTAGCTATATAAATGGTACTCCCCTTATTGGACTACAGTGATTTGCAGTTTTGACAATAATTCTCTCATCAATGTGTTACATTAAAAAAAAATGTAAATTAGATCAAGATATATTATTTAAACAAATATATTTCAATATATTATTTAAACAATAACAAGCACAATTCTGATGCTTACTATATTTTTTTCTTCCAGAGCTGAAACATATCTAAAACCACCATTGAAATGCCAGAATGCCAACGCAGATGGTGTAGAAATGCATAATTACTGGTACTGATGCAGGCTACTGTATAGACTAGTAAGCTATTCCCCAGAGATCATGTAGAATACCTCCAAAATGTTGTATGTGCAATACTACCAATAGGATACCTGAACGCTATACAAGAAAATGACTGCACTACCTGTTCCCATGTCTTGATTGTATGCTATGACTGCAGTTTCATGATTGAGATGATGAATTTCCAGTTTAATAATGAATGCATTCTAAAGAAGTGTCCAAACACTGAAAGTTACATCTCCTCCTATATCTGTTATCTAGTGATGCAGGAGGCGCAAACAATATTTTATTAAGCAGGGAAACAGCTTTATTGATGTATGGAACACCGGTACTTTTAAATAATGCATTCTCAGCAAGTGTAGAAGTAGACAGGCAGCTACACCTTAAATCTGAAGTGCTTGACAGGTTATGCCTATAAACATCAGTATAATTAGAAAAAGGTTATTAATCTTATGTGTATGCTTTAATAAATTACATTCTCGTCTTTTCTAGAGATCTTAGAGAGCACCTGAAACATACTAAACCATATGATGGTATTCCTGTTGTAAAGGCGTGAAGGGAACAATACAAAATGCCTGAAAGATTCCTTGTCCATACACAGGACCAGACTACAGTAAATGTGTTTATCTCTAGTGGTGGATGTAGTAAATGTATTGGAATGAAATCTGAAATACCGCAACCCTTACAAATGTTAAAAAATCTCAAGGAAAATACTATTTTGTTATTCAATATACCCTTTACCATTATGAATCACAAAATTCATGTAACACAGGGTAACTTGCCTGCCACAGGGCAAGCTCTGGGATTTATTTTGTTTTTAGGTTATAGTATTGCATTCAAATGTATGTAGAGAAGTACACTGTAAAAAAATCATAGGAATGGCCAACTGTAAACTTATACTTGACATGTTAATGAGGGCAAGAAGCCATCTTAACCCTTTAGTGCCAGTTTTACACCCATTACATTATTATTGTTTGCCAGGTAACATAATTGATACAGTACAACAACAACAACAACAACAACAATTCACATTTCTATAGCACCTTTCATCACAAGGATCCCAAAGCGCTTCACACACACACACACACACACACACACACACACACACACACACACACACACACACACACACACACACACAAAATGAACAATTAAATCATTGAATTAAAAACAGTCTAATACAGAATTTGATAAAACAGAAAATTTAAAAAAGAGATACAAAATGTGGTTTTAATTGTAAAAAAAGCTGGACCAACAAAGGTGATTACTTCTGAATAGCGCTTCACTAAGGAAGCCCGAAGAGGAGCTGAATGAAACAGACATATTTGATGTGCACTGCTCCACAACAGAATATACAGAAAGTTATACAGTACATTCATTTTCTCAAATGTTTCATACAGTGTGGTAAAACCAAGATGCAGCAAACCTCCTTCAGTAACATGTTTGTCTTATACTTCTGATACATTAGAGCAAGATGCAGCCAATTGCCTGTCCCTGCACTTGCACATGTATTATGGCTGCATGTTGACAATGGCTCCGGCTGAATGAAAAACAAACCATCACTGCTTTGTACCTTATGAGTGGATATATGATGTTAAAATGTTTTGTGAATTCTATGTTTGAAAAGTTTAGATTTTTTTTTTTTTTAAATAGGGGAGTCAAAACTTAAGATCATCATATAGGCCTAAGTCTCTGGATTTCCCGAAGTGCTCAACACTGAACTATATTTTTCTTTACAGCTAGCCTACAACTTAACAAACTGGCTGTGCCAAAAGTGTCAACAATTGTGTGTAGACCTAATTAACACAAATGACTTCATGCAAAAACAATATCATTTTAAAAGTATGACCCTTCTAGCGGTGATGACTAGAAGTCTGATTGAATAGCTCTATAGAATATTTTGTGTTACAAATCAGTTTGTTAAGTTTCTATCCCAACCCAAACTATATATATATATATATATATATATATATATATATATATATATATATATATATATATATATATATACAGACGTGCTCAAATTTGTTGGTACCCTTACAGCTCATTGAAATAATGCTTCATTCCTCCTGAAAAGTGATGAAATTAAAAGCTATTTTATCATGTATACTTGCATGCCTTTGGTATGTCATAGAATAAAGCAAAGCAGCTGTGAAAAGACATGAATTATTGCTTATTCTACAAAGATATTCTAGATATTCTGGGCAGCAGTGTGGAGTAGTGGTTAGGGCTCTGGACTCTTGACCGGAGGGTCATGGGTTCAATCCCCGGTGGGGACACTGCTGCTGTACCCTTGAGCAAGGTACTTTACCTAGATTGCTCCAGTAAAAAAAAAAACCAACTGTATAAATGGGTAATTGTATGTAAAAATAATGTGATATCTTGTAAGTCGCCCTGGATAAGGACGTCTGCTAAGAAATAAATTATTTATTTATTTATGGCCTGGACACATTTGTTGGTACCCCTTAGAAAAGATAATAAATAATTGGATTATAGTGAGATTTCAAACTAAGTAGTTTCTTTAATTAGTATCACACATGTCTCCAATCTTGTAATCAGTCATTCAGCCTATTTAAATGGAGAAAAGTAGTTACTGTGCTGTTTGGTACCATTGTGTGCACCACACTGAACATGGACCAGAGAAAGCAAAGGAGAGAGTTGTCTGAGGAGATCAGAAAGAAAATAATAGACAAGCATGGTAAAGGTAAAGGCTACAAGACCATCTCCAAGCAGCTTGATGTTCCTATGACAACAGTTGCAAATATTATTAAGAAGTTTAAGGTCCATGGAACTGTAGCCAACTTCCCTGGGCGTGGCCACAAGAGGAAAATCGACCCCAGATTGAACAGAAGGATAGTGCGAATGGTAGAAAAAGAACCAAGGATAACGGCCAAAGAGATACAAGCTGAACTCCAAGGTGAAGGTACGTCAGTTTCTGATTGCACCATCCATCGCTTTTTGAGTGAAAGTGGGGTCCATGGAAGAAGACCCAGGAGGACTCCACTTTTGACAGAAAAACATAAAAAAGCCAGACTGGAATTTGCTAAAATGCATATTGACAAGCCACAATCCTTCTGGGAGAATGTTCTTTGGACAGATGAGTCAAAACTGGAGCTTTTTGGCAAGTCATATCAGCTCTATGTTCACAGATGAATAAATGAAGCTTTCAAAGAAAAGAACACCATACCTACAGTGAAACATGGAGGAGGCTCGGTTATGTTTTGGGGCTGCTTTGCTGCGCATGGCACAGGGTGCCTTGAATCTGTGCAGGGCACAATGAAATCTCAAGACTATCAAGGCATTCTGGAGCGAAACATACTGCCCAGTGTCAGAAAGCTCTGTCTCAGTCGCAGGTCATGGGTCCTCCAACAGGATAATGACCCAAAACACACAGCTAAAAGCACCCAAGAATGGATAAGATCAAAACATTGGACTATTCTGAAGTGGCCTTCTATGAGTCCTGATCTGAATCCTATCGAACATCTATGGAAAGAGCTGAAACTTGCAGTCTGGAGAAGGCACCCATCAAACCTGAGACAGCTGGAGCAGTTTGCTCAGGAAGAGTGGACCAAACTACCTGTTAACAGGTGCAGAAGTCTCATTGAGAGCTACAGAAAACGTTTGATTGCAGTGATTGCCTCTAAAGGTTGTGCAACAAAATATTAGGTTAGCGGTCCCATCATTTTTGTCCATGCCATTTTCATTTGTTTTCTTATTTACAATATTATGTTGAATAAAAAATCAAAAGCAAAGTCTGATTTCTATTAAATATGGAATAAACAATGGTGGATGCCAATTACTTTTGTCAGTTTCAAGTTATTTCAGAGAAAATTGTGCATTCTTCGTTTTTTGTGGAGGGGTACCAACAAATTTGAGCACGTCTGTATATATATATATATATATATATATATATATATATATATATATTACATCAAATGGTCCAAGGAAAAGTGCCCCTGTAAATGGTATTATTCTTCTAACCTTTTAATAAGGCTGGTAAAGTGGTCTTGTATTCCAGCTTTAAAAAAGTCAAAATTCAAAGAGAAAAAAGCACTTATTGGTTTGAAGAACTATTAATTTTATAAACCCATTCTTGAAAACAAGGTTTGATAACATACAGTATACGTGGGTTCCCAGGAGTTATGATCTCCAGCCTCTTCACTCAGGCGCTCAATATACCTAGCCAAGACCAATTAGACTAATAAGTAGCAAATGTAACACATAGAATAAAATAGAATAAAACTTGAAAATAATAACTCGCAGATCAGTGGTTATGTAAACCAGATTACTTTATTGCAAAGATAATAAAGGATACAACTGAGAAGTTGGTGGTTCTTATCTGAACTTTGGCAGACTGATTCCTTACAGGAGGAAAAGCTCTTCTAGTGCTTATCCATGTTGTGTATGAGCATTGCATGAGGAGTGGTTCGTCAGTCCACAATCTGTCCGATGCAGCTGGCATTCATGTGAAGTGCAATACTTATGCATTAGGATTTTAGGGTGGGTTTCCTAAGCCTTTTCTTTGTTTACACTTTTTTCAGTTTTTAGTGTTTTAGTTTAAACTTTATTTTTCAAACTTACAGAACACTGATTTGAAGAGTAACTTGTTATGGGCGTGACATATCAGAGTTATCTAAACTAATGTATTCTTCTTGTTGTTTCCATTCACTTTGTATCACTTTGCAGTCATGACACCCTCTTGCCTCAAAATAACAACTGAGTATGTTTTTATTTGTGTAATATATGTTGAGTAAACCACGGTGATCTCTTGAGAAGGAGGAGTCGCCTGTGGTTTCTCAGGCTGCTGTTGCAAAGAAAGTTGGTGTGTCAACATCGCAGGTGCGATTAATTTTGTTTAGGGATAAATCATAATGTGATGTGATTTCATTATTTTTCTTTTCAATAAGAATAAAAAAAGTGTTACTAAGGTCATCTCAACTGCCTCTTGTTTAATTGGGACAGTCGCTTATTCAGGATATTCTTTCTCCCAAGGCGTCTCGATAAAGCGTCACCGACTGTACTGTATTTACGTATTTTTCAGGTTAAAGGAAATCTTTAATCCATTTTTTAATGTACAGCTATACCTCTTGTATGCCATCAAGAGACTTAGAGTTGGGGGGCAAAAACACATCCCCCACCCCCCAACATCTCCCGCCCCCGTGGTCCCGCAGCCAGTGGGCAGGATAGCTGCTCTCCCCCAGCAGACAAAGCCAAAACAGCAGGTGGAGGCTAGGGAGGAGGAGGCAAACTCTAGTGCACAGCGGGGACACAGTGGATTGAGGTAAGACATAAACCCTTTCCTTGCTGAATATTGGACATATTGTTTATCAAGGGACGAATAAGAAACTAGCTATTCGATTGACAATTTACTCTGGTATTAGAAGTGCCTAAAATATGCTTGATATTTACGTGATTTGATCTAAGGTTAAGTGAGTTCCCTGCCAGAACCATCGCTTTGATTAATGAGTGTTAATACCGATTTGATCTAACTTGTATTCTGCTGCTTTAAACTCTGAGTCCTGCTGCAGAAGAGTTAAGTGAAAGAATATCTGAGGTAAATCATAAAACCTTCATGCCCATTAGTAACCTTCGGCCAATTGTTACATTACATAGAATGATTTATCTTGACTGGAGTTACCTCAGTAAAAACCTGGCCTTAGCTACAGTATAAGCACTCAAAGCTATTAACCTGCTAGCTGATATATTGCATCTGTGATCCTTTTTATATAACTAAAATACCTAATACCTGGTTTACATTCTACTATTAGACTGTTCTGGGACAGCTTTATTACAGTCTTGGCTTACTTTACATTCTGGAGCCACAGGCCAAAATTATGGCACTTTTCAAGGGCTATATCATAGGCAACAGCTGTGGTCCTTCCCCTCCCTCCATCACTGTGCCTTGCTCTGATATTTACATGCTCTATTGTCCCTCCAACTCAACCAGCATCAGAGCAAACTCAATAGAAGAAGGAATGTTACTGATACATGAACTACAGTATATAGCAACCACAAATATGACCTCTGGCAAATTCAAATCACCATACATTGAAGGCTGCTGACAGGCTCTACTGGTGTATAACTGTAAAATTATTTCTACATGAATGAGGATTTTATTTGCTTTACAAGGTTTAAGGTTTCAGAAATGTGGTTCAAATTTTTGACCATTAAATGATAAAAGCTTTAAAATACAAGTCAAATCACTGGTATGTTAGGGGCATACAAGAAAGGGCTTGCCCCTCAATAAAGTTCTCTCACCAAACATGTAGGTTCCTGTGCTATCCACCAAGCCTTACTGTTCACCACCTACCACTCTGAAAAATAACTGTTTGATTGATGTATCAAATAAAAAAAAGGACAATGAAGCTAAAACCTTCAATGCTTGTGTAATAACTTTGCAGTGAAAAATTTGAGTTTAAGCTCACAAAAATGAATGGATTTAACACATTTTATTTTGGCCAAAGCCTCTTTATTTTTTTATTTATTTATTTTTTTAATAATTCACCCATCTACAGTATACTTAACTTGCAAAAGCTTACAATCAGTAAAACCTGTAATATAAAATATGAAAATATCTACATACTGGTAGTGTTCTTATGATGTGAAGCCCTCCCTATGAAGCTTTAATAATAACAATAAAGGAGAATGTTATAAACCCTTTGAGATTTTTGAGGGGAGCACTGGTAAAGGCTTATTGCTCTCAATTTCTTGTACTGTATTTGGTCTCTAGCGTGGCTCCAATATCTCAAGCTACACATACTTGAAAAAGGCAATAAAGCTATTGGGATTGTTTCTGGTGCATGGTAATGCACAGACGTTGAACAGCTTGGGAATTCAAGATGATATATACCACCGTTTATTTGCTGTATTTGTACATTGCATGTATCATATGTATGTCAAATTTCAGTGCTGAGTTATAACTGGAACATAGTTATTATTTTCCTTTCACTATAAAGACCTTGTAGAGTCAAAATACATTTGCTTTGTTTTTGTTCTAGCCCCCTTCCTTTTAATTAGGGGTGGGCAACGATATGAAAATTGTATATAGATATTGTGCATGTACTTCGATATTGATATTGATAATATCGAAGTCTTCCAAAACAGAGAAAAAATATAATAACACAAATGCAGTATGAACCATATATACATATATAAACGTTAACAGATATGTACATATGAAAAGCAATAACTTACTTTAACTTAGTGGTGCTTTGCTTCACAATATCCATGGAGATAAACAAGGTCTTGTTATATTGTTTTACTGTTCCATCATTAGTCACCTCAAAACCGAAATATGTCTATACTTCACTGCACAAGGACCTTCGAGCCAATCCGGAAGTAATTGAATCTTTAGCTGCTGCGTGTAAATGCAGACTCACGACACCTTTAAAAGTATTATGTACGGGGTCATGTCGAATTTTGCATTATTTTGAGATCTGTTTTGATGTTTTAAAAGTACATTTCATTTCATAATACCAAAAATTCTAAATTAAAAAAATAAGTAATCATACAAACAAAATGCAGTGAACCGCTGACACGTGCACATGCATATATGTGGTTTAATGACCATTATATATTGTAAGTAACCCATATTTTACTGTAAAGGTTATGTATTTAATCACACGCAGATCAATGTAATGTAAAGCATTATTCAAATGCTGGGGGCACAGTGGAATGTACAGATCAGTGCCAAACAGTACATTTCTAATAAGATAGTGGTAATCCTTTAAGCAACTAATGTACCGTATAATTGGACATTTTAGCTGGTATTAAATTTGCTGATTTGCTACCTTGGTAGATTTTGACGTTTTTTGATTTTTGCACGTTCGCAAAGAATCATGTCAGTTTTGTATTTCTACTTTTAATTTAAAAAACATTCAAATACACTAAAACACTATCTAATTTAATCTACAATGTCACTGCAGCAGCTTGGAGAACAACAAATGTCTTCTAAAAATGAGTTACAATATTCCTCGTTCTTACAGACGTGCTCAAATTTGTTGGTACCCTTACAGCTCATTGAAATAATGCTTCATTCCTCCTGAAAAGTGATGAAATTAAAAGCTATTTTATCATGTATACTTGCATGCCTTTGGTATGTCATAGAATAAAGCAAAGAAGCTGTGAAAAGAGATGAATTATTGCTTATTCTACAAAGATATTCTAAAATGGCCTGGACACATTTGTTGGTACCCCTTAGAAAAGATAATAAATAATTGGATTATAGTGAGATTTCAAACTAATTAGTTTCTTATACATGTCTCCAATCTTGTAATCAGTCATTCAGCCTATTTAAATGGAGAAAAGTAGTCACTGTGCTGTTTGGTATCATTGTGTGCACCACACTGAACATGGGCCAGAGAAAGCAAAGGAGAGAGTTGTCTGAGGAGATCAGAAAGAAAATAATAGACAAGCATGGTAAAGGTAAAGGCTACAAGACCATCTCCAAGCAGCTTGATGTTCCTGTGACAACAGTTGCAAATATTATTAAGAAGTTTAAGGTCCATGGACCTGTAGCCAACCTCACTGGGCGCGGCCGCAAGAGGAAAATCGACCTCGGATTGAACAGAAGGATAGTGCGAATGGTAGAAAAATTACCAAGGATAACTGCCAAAGAGATACAAGCTGAACTCCAAGGTGAAGGTACGTCAGTTTCTGATCGCACCATCCATCGCTTTTTGAGCGAAAGTGGGCTCCATGGAAGAAGACCCAGGAGGACTCCACTTTTGAAAGAAAAACATAAAAAAGCCAGACTGGAATTTGCTAAAATACATATTGACAAGCCACAATCCTTCTGGGAGAATGTCCTTTGGACAGATGAGTCAAAACTGGAGCTTTTTGGCAAGTCACATCAGCTCTATGTTCACAGATGAAAAAATGAAGCTTTCAAAGAAAAGAACACCATACCTACAGTGAAACATGGAGGAGGCTTGGTTATGTTTTGGGGCTGCTTTGCTGCGCCTGGCACAGGGTGCCTTGAAATTGTGCAGGGCACAATGAAATCTCAAGACTATCAAGGCATTCTGGAGCGAAACGTACTGCCCAGTGTCAGAAAGCTCTGTCCCAGTCGCAGGTCATGGGTCCTCCAACAGGATAATGACCCAAAACACACAGCTAAAAGCACCCAAGAATGGATAAGAACAAAACATTGGACTATTCTGAAGTGGCCTTCTATGAGTCCTGATCTGAATCCTATCGAAGATCTATGGAAAGAGCTGAAACTTGCAGTCTAGAGAAGGCACCCATCAAACCTGAGACAGCTGGAGCAGTTTGCTCAGGAAGAGTGGGCCAAACTACCTGTTAACAGGTGCAGAAGTCTCATTGAGAGCTACAGAAAACGTTTGACTGCAGTGATTGCCTCTAAAGGTTGTGCAACAAAATATTAGGTTAGCGGTCCCATCATTTTTGTTCATGCCATTTTGATTTGTTTTCTTATTTACAATATTATGTTGAATAAAAAATCAAAAGCAAAGTCTGATTTCTATTAAATATGGAATAAACAATGGTGGATGCCAATTACTTTTGTCAGTTTCAAGTTATTTCAGAGAAAATTATGCATTCTTCGTTTTTTGTGGAGGGGTACCAACAAATTTGAGCACGTCTGTATATGGCCCTTCAATTTTAAGAAATCAGTAATTGGAAAGGATTACTAACTGCAGTACACTTTAATAAAGCTGAAACTAAAACACTTTAAATGCAGGGCAGCAGTGTGGAGTAGTGGTTAGGGCTCTGAACTCTTGACCGGAGGGTCGTGGGTTCAATCCCCAGTGGGGGACACTGCTGCTGTACCCCTGAGCAAGGTACTTTACCTAGATTGCTCCAGTAAAAACCCAACTGTATAAATGGGTAATTGTATGTACAAATAATGTGATATCTTGTAACAATTGTAAGTCGCCCTGGATAAGGGCGTCTGCTAAGAAATAAATAATAATAATAATAATAAATTTAAAATGGGTTAATAGATTAGCAAAACTGGCAAAATCAGCTTTTTTTATACGGTGCAGAACTAATTAATTTTAACGTATTGTTTGGTGGTTTTGCGATACCTTCACTGTGGATAGTAGTATCTACAAGTATCCACAATAACAATCCAAAGCACATTTGCACCATTGTTACAGATTTTCTAACAAGTCTGGCATAAATAATTTTGGCTGATACTTAATTAGCCCCTTGTAAAAAAAAAAAAATCTTAACTGCTTAACCTAAAAAAGAACAGTCCTAAAGGTACCACAGTAGCAGGCGCAGTTTACATTCTGATCGCATCATAAATTCCAGATTTCCTAAATCCATTTATGGAAATGTCCAGTCTGCTTTAAATTTTTTTAAGCAGATTGGCTTCATCACTCACTGCCATTCTCATATTCACTTTGACATCCGACACATTCTTTCCCTTGTCCAGCGTGCTCTTCTTTAACCTAAGCTGCATACCACCAGCCTGTCAGAGGGCGGGATCGCACACTGTATGCCACACACTGATTGATGAAAGTATTATTGGCAATCCAATCCAAACCGCCAATGAAGCCAAAATAAATTCCTCTCTAAAATGTGCCGTTATATGGTATGTCAACGACAATATTAAAGGGATATTGGTGTTTCTTATGCGTTTCACTTATAACTGGACATTAGACTGACACATTGCTAATTTAATACATTTATTGTAGGTTTTAGAACCTTACTTTTAAAACTAATACAACAACAACAAAGTTACTTATAAACTGCTTTTTTGTGTGAGATCCACTTCATAGCACTGTACATATTGAATACAAAACTGCATTAAACATAATAAAAGATACAGGCCCAGGCAGTTACAAAGCCCAAACTACAAAAATACATTAACAAGATGGTTTTGAAGGAACAGAATTCAAGTACAGTACCTAATACCTTTTGGAATTGTGCTCCAGAAATACATTATAAAGGGCTATTATTTTAGGAGTCACCTGCAAATGGCAATATTTTAAACATTAAAAAAAAACACAATGAAGATCCTTGTATGCTTTCTATTTGATTAAAGAAGCTTGCCAGGGCTACTTTCAGGAGATCTCAGCAAAAAACAAATGGCACTGCTTTTTAGCCACCCATTTCTGCTGTCCCATGTTTTGGCTGTGCACGTCCTATAGTGTGATGCATGTGCATGGTATGTGCGTGCTATGACATATTCTCATGACAACAGAGAGAGAGTTTCTAAACTGTACGTAAACCTGGCCAATCTTCCATAATAGTATAATTTTCTCAAACAAATACAAATAAAACCCATGGGATTCATGTAATTTCACTGAATTTAAACTTGCCAGAACTCATCTGCCCTGACTGACTTGCACTTTAGTTTGGTAATGGGCTTAGATTACTATTTAATAACCTCTGCTGTGGTATGGGTACAACTCAATATGATCTTCTCATTTCTCACTACTTATAACTACGTATGGCAAATATTGTTCACAAAGTACGGTTTTTATTTGAAACACAACATGGGGATTTTTGAAATTGCTCTGTATGGCATAATGTTTAATGATGCAATTATGTGCTCTTCAGTGTTACAGTAGATCTGGTTTAAACCAATATTACAAGAAACAAAAAACCAAAACACAAAGCAAAAAACCCACTACCATGACAATCTGCAGTCATGGTTGTTAAATATCTCTAGAAATATATGAAGCATGGCATACTTTCTCACATTTTAAGAATCTGACTGCTAAGAATGCACAAATCATGTTGTATCATCTCTAAAATACACAGCACATTTATTGTGTCTCTGAAACACTTTTTATTCTTTGTGTTCAAAGTATTATTATATGCACTGTTAGAAAATTGGACTGTGCTGTGCTGAAATTCACCAGCAGATGGTGTGCCAGAGCCCTATACTCTGTTATTCCTTTCTTATACTACAGTATAAGAAATAATGCAGTGAGGTTTTATCTAAACTATTAATGTTATTCAATACATTGTTCTTCAAACAGACTTTTTAAAAGAGTTTAGTGCTCATTAAATCCCAGGACTTCAAGCACCAAGATCCAGCTACAAAATCTGTTGGACAATGACATCATTACCACAGAGGTGGGGCTTTCAAACCTTAGCAACAAATTCCTTTCAGATGTATTTTCCCACAGAATAAACAAACCTCTTAGTTTCTTCTCAGGTGAAGGATACATGGGCTGTGTACTAACCAAGACTTCTTACCACTCAGTTGTCACAAGCCCCTTATTGTTTTGCTTTTAATATTTTTTATTTTGAATATGGAGAACCCTCCAAGAAACCTGCAACACTAAACATATTTGGTTACCGTACATGGTTAGTTTACAGAATTGGCATTTTTAAAAATAATGTAACCGACATTGAAATTAACCTTTCTTTTTTTCTGTATTGGTAATTGCTAATTCAGAAAGGAATACTTGGTACGGTAACAATTTCTGACACCGTACTGATTCTTTCCCAATGCTTTAAAAGATGCCGAACAACAGTTTCTGAGAAGAGATCGTAAAATATAGATCCTCTTATAAGTCACAGTCCAAAGAAATGTGTCAATCAAAATTAAATGCCATAAAGTAACCCCAAGCCCCAACCCACACCCCACAACCTTAATGCATCTCTGTGTGTCAAGTCGCCAGCCACCATTGCAGTGTGGGTTCCAATATAACATTTGAAGCTGCTAATTCTTAAAAAAAAAAAAAAAAAAGGGTTGTGCTGCACAACAGTTGTGGTTGCTAGCCCTGAATAAATTGATAGTGTTACACTGTACTACCTTACCCTGGTATTCATTGACACTTCACAATACCATACTGTGCATGCATGCATAAATAAATACATCAAAAAAGAAAACAGAAAGAAACTTACAAAGTGAATAACCACTTTTCTTGCTAAGATGTTTTTACTGTTAATGTTGTGCCATAACAAATCAAACATCACCCCAGTTTCTGTTAAAATGCGGAACCACTAAGTATTGTATATATTTCAATGTTTCTATTAATATGTCACATATTAAAATGCAAAAGGCAACCGTTACTTGTATAAGCCCTACAGGCAGATGAATTCCAAGCACATTTTAAATACATTACCTACTGAAAAAAAAAAGGTTCTGCATGTTGGTTTGCACGGGTGAGCGCTTATACAACACAGAGGAAGCATAATGAGTTTGTGCATGAGCCTCTGTTAATAGGATAATGAAAAAAACTTAGGGGTAAAGAACTGTAAATGAAGCAAATGGTAGTGTACCAGTGCAAGTAGTACATTCTTTTTTGCTTTTAATATTAAACGATTGCACCTAATGAACCAATTATAAATCCTCAAAACGTCTTTCATAAGATTAATCTGTGCACTTGCCTAGGAGTTTACATCGTTAAATGACCAGATGTCTTGTGCAAATATATGAACGGAAGGGAAGTATCTTCAATGTACGGTGCATCAACTAATATATAAGCATTATAGGGTCTTGCTGGTGTCCTAGTTTTATTTTATTGGGGATGGTATATGCAGGGATTTCAATTCCCTGCCACCCTGTACCTCTAGGCCTGCATATCAATCAATAAACACATATTAATGAAAAACGTCTTCTGACCGTGTATTCAGGTTTCTGTTTGCCCGTAGTAACAGCTATCATGACAGACTCCCGAAAATCGATACCTAGGACCCCAGTACCTCGAGCCTCAAAAGTTCTGCCCACACAATCATTAGGTTACATCAAACTGGTCATGTGCTATCAGGTGCCAAAAGCAAAAACATGTTAGATGGAGAAAGAAACTAAAACCAGAATCTCCCTTGATAGGGCATGACATAATAGTCAGATAGTTGTAATTCCATTTTTCTTTTGCGTATTCTAGTTTCAGTTTTGCTGGTTTCGTTTTAGATTTATACTCACAGGGCTTCTACGTCTGCACAAATATTTTTTTAAAAAAAGCTTACGATTCAAAAGATAACATCTGCAAACAATAATAGAAATTGCATACAAAAAGTCTCCTTATAGGATACATTGAATTGAATACCTAAGGTCCAGGCCGATTTCAGATGTATTAGCAAGGCAGACAGAAATAACCCAGCTCTTCATTTAAATTAATAAACCTCAAGTTCCATTATAGGTGCCAATTATGCAGTCATTAGCAAGGTCAACAGTTAACGCATACTGTATAGAACCAGGTCTTTAGCTCAACTTTAATTCCTTAAAAGCATTTAGCTAATATTGAAGAACACTGCAGGACATAACCACTGGTGCCACAACCATTGCACTGCTCTCCTAACCCTGAACCCTAACTTTTGAAGTCATGACTATACCTACCTATATGTTGACAAACTTATACTGTAATAGTAGCCAGCTGACCAGAGAATCTGATTAAGCCTACTACTTAGTTTGTTCTTAAGTCTGGGAATGGGCTGTTCCATGAAGGTACTAGAATTAATGAATGGCTTTCCTACCTCTAAGAAAGATTACATACCCTTTTGTTACAGTGATCACAAACTCTTCCATTTCAGTGGACCCATATCTGAAAATCACCATGACAACTGGCATTAATGATTCCATGTCAGTCTTAAAAAAAAGTGCACACAGTAGAGGTATGGAGGTAATATACACTGTGGTTAAAAAAATCACTCCTACCTGATTTAATACTGCACTTTATTTTTACTGTATACTGTTATACAGTTCTGCATACTGTATAACAGCAGTAAATCAAACCATTGGACACATTCTCTTGATTATATATATATATATATATATATATATATATATATATATATATATATATATATATATAGAAACTGTTTCTAATTTGCACTTTCATTAACAAAAGCTTGACAATGTTCTCCACACTTACAAAAAGTTGTACTAATTATCCTCTAATTTGCCACTAATCATCTGCCACCTTAGCCTAATTAATGTTCACAGAAACGTGAAGACACCAACTAGTGTATAGAATTAATTAACCATTGGGACTAAATATGTAAAGTTGTTTACCTTTTTTGTGGGGGACCTGACACTGGGGTTCAGCAATACTGCCACCTGGCTCCACTTTAGATGATTCTCTCTCTCTCTCTCTCTCTCTCTCTCTCTCTCTCTCTCTCTCTCTCTCTCTCTCTCTCTCTCTCTCTCATTGTCCCCTAATTAAAACAGTATTGTGTTTTTGTTCATAAATGCATGTTCACTGTACTGGCGAGACCCAAATACAGTACACAAAATTGGACACTGGTAATAAAACCTCAGTTTTACCCCCAGTCCACACTTTATTCCTGACAACTCCCCCTGTAATGAACTGTATTGTATAGTAAGAGGGATATAAATACAGGGCATTCTTTGTACTGGAATCCTAACATCATATGCTGTAGCAGCGCAGTAACCTGAATCAAATTAAGTCTTTATTAGGAGCGCTTATATGTGTAGCTCCTGAACTGGTTTGGCCAAAAAAATGTAAATGCCAATACTGTGAGAACAGAAAACAGACATCATATGAAAGTCATGATTTAAGGGTGCTAGTTCACAGAACATGTTAATCATATTAAATTCTATGGTGCTTTGCAATCATCTTTCAGCAGAAGGATTATGGAACATGAAATAATTCCTTCAGTGTCTTATCTGCATCCTCCCAGGGAGAGGACAGTGGCAAACCTAATTATGTTTAGAATGAACTCCCTTAACAGGTGTTCATGACTAAGACGTTCGTAAAACAATTACTGTACTGCTGTGGGAAGACAGAACACTCAAGAAGAGGGTAAAATACTACAATAAATACAGATGTCTGCCATTGAAAAACTTCAGATGGGTGTTATGTAAGAAAGTAATGTAGAGTTAACCAGTAGTCATATTTATATTTGTTTTGTAAATGCCCTAAATAACTTATTTTAAAGCAGAATACATGTTAAATGTAACTATGAATGGACTTTTTAAACTTTATTATGTAACATCACTTACATCTTCAAATATTTCAGATGCAACTATGAATGGACTTTTTGACCCAGTGTTTATTGTGTAACATCACTTACATCTTCAAATACTTCAGATGCAATCATGAAGAAGCCACTGACATGATACAACCTTATAACTAAATTGCAACATTCCAGCAGCATTGTTAAAAGGTTGTGTCCGTGGGTATTAAGTAACAGTTTTATTTTATAACAATGCCACTGTATTGCACACCCCCAAAGTATAAAGCAAAAGTAAACAAGGATATGCAAAACGTTAGAAAATGAACAAACAGAAGAACGAATCTGCATTGAAAAACTAAATTCCATCTACCACTGCTAATAATAATAAAAACAATAAAATCCTCTAAAAAGACCACTTCCAGTATATAACGCGCATTGTATTATTATTCATAATTCGCCACTTAAAAAAGACTCGCCGATTATTGGAAGTTTTACGGTGAAAGAAATAAATAAAAAAAAAAAAAAACTAAAAAAAAACATAATACAGGAAAAGTAAAGGCATATAAAAAACATTGTACAAACAGAAGTTAAAAAATTGCAAAGGCAAGTTTAAAAAAGTATGTTTTGAGATAGCTTTTAAAAATATTCAAAGGCTCAGATTCCCTGATCACTTTTGGAAGAGCATGGAAAATGTGAGGCGACTTTTCATTGGATCATTTAGTACACATACTATTTTCTTTAAATTCATTGGCTCTTATTTCATTTCTAAAGAACTGATTGGCCCAAATTTGTATGTGTAGTTAACACAATAGACCGTAGTGTATCGCAGTACTACACGTAGTAATTTATTTGAAACGTGTACTAACAGCACACGTTTTTTACCCAGAACACTCAGTGTTCAAACTTGTTGTGCTGTACGACAGCCGTAAAGCAGTAGCCCAACCGCAACTGATGTAAAACCAAAACAGATTAAACAGTGGCTGGCTAGACTGCAATCTCGTTTTAAATTTCGCAAGCGGAGTCTCCAATAGAAATGTAGGAATGTGCTGTCACTCAGTAGCTGGGGCGGGTTTAAAGTATTCAGAACTAATCAATGATAGATACAGTCAGTCAGGAAGGTGGGACATTGCCCAGCAGCACAGGGAAATGTATTTATTATTATTTTTGTAGTAGGTTTTATTTTTTAAATGTAAAAAGGGTAAAATCAACATGAATAGATTAACCATTTCCACAGCCCTAACTATTAGCCATTATAGCGTTTCTTAATACATTAAAAGGTGCTCCCTGTTGTGGAATTCGAGCATTGAATCGACCTGTTAAGAGTGTAGTTTCAGGTCTTTAATGGTGTTAATAATAGTACACCTGCTGATTTCATATAATAACCAAGACTTTAAAACAATTCACCTTGATACCTCTCATTTGCATTTATTATTCTCATACACATTACTAGGTCTATTTCCAGTCCAGGCCACGTTTTCACTTGCAACAGGTTAGCCCTTTTATCCTACAACTACACCATGTCTAAACCCTCTGTTTACAGTCACTTCCTGTGCACTAGATATTTGGACCCTACCTGATCCAGCATGCAGTCCCATTGTGAAACAAAGAAAGTGAGTAAGAGGCACTGGTGGGGTTCTAACACCTGCTGCACAGGAAGTGATCTAGGACAGTGTTTATCCTCAAATGTACAGTACAAGTGTAAATGTCCTCTGTGGTTTAAATGTACACGGCTAGATCGCATAATGCAGTCACAAAACGAAGCATATTTTTAAATTAAACAGTAGCTGAATGAGCAGCTGCGTCAGAGGGCAGTTCACTTGAATTACCTGCCAATTATGTTGGGTCCCAAGGCACTAGGCTAAATGGGTTTCACAAAGTCTGGAAATAAAGTCTGGAAATGAAATTGATCTATAGCAAAATGATAAGGTATTTGTGAGGTAAATAATTTAGCTTTTTTAATGAACAAGTTATATTACCCCCAAGGTAAGGCCTAACCCTAAACCCTAAACCCTAAATCTTAAACCGAGTAACATAAGACACCTGATTTACCCCACCTGATGTATTTGTACCTGTATTTTTAAAACCCAAGCCATATTTACAGGCTTGGGTTTTAAAGGGTTGTAGTATTTTACCCTCTTCATGATTGCATCTGAAGTGAAGGCTACCAAGCAGCTGTAGTGCATGCAATAGAAGGCACATTTATTTTTGAAGTAAAAACAAACTCCAAAGTAACAGCTTTGATTTCAATGGCTTGGAAATACAAAGTATCTCAAAAATGCTGTATTGCATTGGTTAAATAAATCCTGGCACAACTACTTAAAGTACTATAACTGATGTAATGTGCTAATTATAAAAAACAAATAGTTTTAAGCCCAAAAGATCACACCCTCCTTCTAAAGGTAGCACACATTCAACCATATTTAAGTTGTTCGAAAAAGGAAAGTACAATATTTAAGGATTCTGGCAGCTTTTTTTGATAGATACTTGTTAGGAAGCCAAATTGACAATGAACAGAACACAGGTGAACACCATAAAGCAAAGTGTTGGTACTGCTTGGAACACTTCATCTGTCAGGTTGACAAATTATCTGGCAAAAGGGAAATGCAGCTCTCGACTCCATTGCAAATGAGTCTTTTTCCCTTCTCATTCAAAAAAGATGGATGGCTGCACAATTTCTAAATTTGCGTTGACTAGATGTTGCATGGATTAACCCAAAGGGGACATGGTGGGTATTAATATATTAGCTAGTATTGGCTTAAATCAACATCATTATACAGGTAATGATATAGGTTTTTTTTTTTTTTTTTTTACAGATTTAAAAGGCTTACAGTTGAAAAAAGAACAGAAGGATAGATATATTTTACCAATGGCAATATTGCTTATCTTTTATTTATCTTTATCTATTATCAAATTGTGATTAAACATTTCAGCTTTTTTAGACAATGATTTAAATATTGCTGTCTGGCATCATTGTTTGCTGAATTCCTGCTGGTGTCTTCCAATTTTTACAACAAAAACCTACACTCAGTTCAATACTCTGAGTACCCTTGAGCAATCCAGTAAACCCAACTTTAATAATGGCTACCAGAATTTGTATGTAAAATAACTCACTGCAACTTGCTTTGGAAAAAAAGCGTTAGCCAAATAAATACGTTATTATTTTTATTATAAATAGGCAAGAGGACCATAGTGCTGACGAAAAACTGCCTCAAATCGACTTTTATTTCACATAACTTACGATAAATACCTTCCTTTATTCATAAAACTGCCCGTAACACTCGGTTTTGAAGTTCCATTTGGGATGAAAATGATACACGTAATAACACTCAGTGAGTATAACAATACGCTTCATAATGTTGTAGGGCGCTTAGATAATAAAATATTACTTTAAATTGAAACTAAATTATTTCAGCATATTTTCTTTGATCTCTCTCTCATATTGTTGACACCACCAGTAAGTAAGTTCCTTCCCCTGCTGTCAATAGAATAAGTACCGTGCGCAACTTCAGACCTGTTGCCATCCCACAATTTGTATGCTAATTAGAATTTTCCGACCGTTATTTTTGCTTCTAATTAGTTAGTAAATCGGGTGTGACACTTTAGGAAATACCATGCACAGTCATCTTAATTTTCCTCCTGCAATTCTGCCCAAATTACCGCCGCTTAGTAAATGAGGCCCTTGGTATTTAAAACACACAAACATAAACACACACACACACATTCTAGGCAGCTAGATATAATGGATTGGACTGACATACTGTAAAGCACTGTTGTTGGCATTCAGCATGTGGAGGATTTATAAGAATGCCACTGCTTGTGAGCTGCTTCCTGTTATTTGCATCACTCTATGTTGTTCACATTTTTAATTGTTTCTCATTCAAAATTATTTTTCCCTAGTGTGATGGCAGCTCAAGGAGCATTGTGTAAAGGTTCTGGCAGTGATCAGCAGAGCTCAGTTATTTGTTGAAAGGCTTAGGCTGGGGGCAGCTGGCTGAAAGCGAGACACTAATGTAGATTATCAGGGGATTACTTGTGTGTGAGCCTGAGAAGGTACAACGTTACTGCGAAGCAAGGTAAGAGATTTTAAACAAAGGCTCACTAAATATTGCATCCTCAATCTGTGCTTTGCATAATCCTGCATTGAGAGCTGGTGGTAGAGTTTCTCGAAATGAGACTCTTGCCTCTCTCACCCCACTCCAATCAGGTAACTGGAAAGCCTACAGATTCTCCCAAGTGTCTTGCAGGTCCCACAGGGCACTTGATTTAAAATTAGTGGTTCAACATATGATAAATCACTCTAATTGATAACATACCCATCCATCATGCTTAAAGGACCCTTGATTTGTACAGCCAGTTGCTCAGTCGAGAGTGCATGAAAAAAACATGGCGTACTCGGCTCTGTCATCTGCTTTTTTTCTTGACGGCTTTTCCTCCAGTTCACATTTGCAGAGACTACAAAAGTGTCAACTGTGCAGTGCAAGCATATTTTGGTATTATTGGGGAAATGGAGATGGAAATGTTAAAAAAGAAGGCTGCAAGTACAGCCATAGTAACACGTTCGCTCTTATAGCCCCTAACTCCCTGATCTTTTTATTTATTTTATTTTCACAACTGCACTACACCATTTCCATCTAAACTGGCACATACAGTAAAGTTCAGTCTCTCTCAAGAAGACACGTCATTAAAGCAGCGCTTTATTAATATATTATTATGAAACTATTTATCATCCGATCGAATATGGATGGACGTTTATAGTCTTTTATGATCTTGCATTCAATTAGCTTGCTAAAAAAAATAACATTGGACTGCTAAGGATTATTCTATATCAGTTTGACAGACTACATTATTACATCATAAGCCCCTTTCCCACTGGCGCTCCTACCCAGGTCCTGACCCGGATTCTGGCTACCCGGGTCACAATCCCGCGTAGTGTGAAACCATGTACCTGGGTCTTACCTGGGTTTCTCCAACAACTTGTCCACAATTTGTCCTTTCATAAGTGATATATAAATAAAACAATTTAATAGAATTTGTAACTCAATGTAGTTAAATTATGAGATACTTAGACAAAGACACTCAGGAGAGAGATAGATGCAGACAACCAGTTAGGAGGACAGACCTTTTTATGTCTGTGTGGCATTTTACATTTTATGAACAGTGTTTAACTAAAATGAAAGAACAAAAGAAGAACATAGTTGGATTATCCTTAAACTTTGTATCAGAAATGTGGGGATGTTGATATCTTGCCCCTGAGCTCAAAACTAGAAAGACGGGTGTTACGGTGAAACTTCAACTCCCATGATCCCGGTGGTCAGGTGACCTGTCCGCGGGAATCCAGGGTTTTTTAAAAAGCAGGCCAGCAATTAGAGTGGGGGACGTAATTGTGAAACGTACTCGGTTGGTCTTGCCGGAGGAAGCTGCAACGTGTCTGCAGTCTGGAATGAAGAAAAGCTGGTGCACTCGCCAGAACAGATCTCTACAGTGAGTTACCAAGACCGCATACTAGCGGAACACATTTGTGCTTGGTTTTTAAAAGAAAGACAGCGTTCTGTTTGCAGCTGTTTTAAAAAGAAAACCACTGTATTAAATGGACTGTTTTACTTGCCTGCTTACTTACCTGCTGTGTGCAACATTCAACCTGTTTACTCCAGCTGTACAAGTTGTATGCCAAACTGAACATGTTTAAACAGGCAATTTTTATATCAGCGCGTATGGTGTGTACGCGCTGAATTTACAAAATCCTGTGATTATGGACTATTATTGTGTTTGTTCATTTAAGCAACCGCATAATTTCAATGGACTGTGTTTTATTTAATTAAAGCTGGTTTTCTAAACAGAAACGCCATTTCATTTTTACAGGCTGTGTGACCCTACCGGCTGTGTGACCCTTAAATGGCTGCAATAGTCTGGGGTTTGAAGTGAAGACCCAGACTGGGTTTTTGTTTATTGAACTGGTGCTTTTGTTTAATGAACTGTGTTCAAAAATATACCCAAGAAGTAATCAAACCACCCGGACAGTGGTAGTTTTGTTTTATTTTTATTTAAGTCAGTCAGGACCCAGCAAAGGAGTAGGCTGCAAGTGGGTGAGTTCACCAGCAGAGGGCGACAAAGGAACCCGAAAGAACGCAAAGGTGCCAAGGGTATCACAAGGACTGTGAGAGGACGCTAAAGGAGCTTCCTCACCTGTTGTTCCTGTGTGGACCACACGGGGTGCAGTCTTCTTGGTACCAAGGGACGTACTACTTGAAATACTTACCTGTTCATCTGAAAAGGGATTACAAACGTCATTACCCGATAGCCCTTGTGGATTATAAAAGAAAGTGAACACGTGACACTTACCTGGTGAGACTTTCTGTTGCGAGGCTGGATCTACAGTTACCAGCAGCAGCTGGACGGAACCTGGACTGGTCTGCAATTGCTAAAGCAATATGTTTTCCCTTGCAACGAGGAAAGCTTGTGAAATCAATAGAGAGGGTTGAAGAAGTGAGATTAGTGGGCAGGTTTTCTTTTGTTTTGTTTATTTTCATAAACATTTTTGTTAAGCTGTGTGAACTTTATTTAAAGAAGTAATAAAACCGCCTCTTCTTCAACCTCAGAAACTGCCTCGGTGTGTCACCTCTCATAGTGCCAGCTGGCTACCACATTAAATACAGAACAAATCGTTCACATATATTATATTCCTAAGAATGTGAAGCCTCTGTCTTGCTCCATCTCTGTCCAATTCAAGAGGAAACCTCTGTGGGATACTTTGGATGACTGGACCCTAGAGAGTCCAAGTCAGAAATATTGCACATTGTGCACTGCTATCTATTGAGTAATTTTTAATAAAGGACAGGGATCATTACTTTTAGCCCCAAGATCATTCCAGGTGTAGATTGCTAATGCAAAAAATGTCACAAGTGCTTGAGGGCATTATCTTGTCAGAATGTGAATTGTGAACCAATTTGATAAACCTTGTGGATAGAGAGTAGCATAGTATTACTCTTTTTTTTTCAAGTGTGGATTCCAGCACCAGGTGCACCACTGAGTACCTGCTATGTTTCTTTATCTTGTCTTTAATCATGTTGTGGGTGCCTGGTTCAGGTACACAATCTATTGTTTGCTTGTTTTAAACTCTTTATCCAGCTAATTTTTTTTGCTTAATTCTATTTTTAATTCAGAGGAAGGGTTTATTTTTGTAGCATGAGGATACGTTTTTATTTTTATTTATTTTTTTCCCCTGCAAAGCCCCTGCGAAATGTTCTTCCCGATACTAATTACCTCTGAATAGTATTCAAGGTATCAGCTAAAATAGGAGGAATCCGGAGATATTAAATATTGATCTTTACGTGGGTCAGCCCTTTTGCAGCCTTCTGGTATAGTAGATGTTGAATAATCTATTAATCTGTTAAGTCAAATACCTTCAGTGGAGTGTTCTCTTTTTTTTCCTGATTTGATGTGATTGGACTGCCCCTAAATTACATAAAACACAGCTCAATTAGGCTAAGTCACTACATTGCACACTTCATATCCAAACATGCATCTATACCAGACCTGCCACCCATATAGCTTGGAGCTGTGGCTTGGTACTATTCTGAGGACAAAGTTCTGCGCGACAGTTTTGTTTCCTTAACATATACTGCTGTTTTTTGTCCCCTGCATTGTGTGTAAACTGACTATTTCAGATTACTGTTTGTCACTTTGTACAGAAAGCAGCATTTTGATTAATCAGATACCCAAGAATGCTTTAACTGGTCACCTGAGATGATGTATTGCAAGAATCAAAATACAAATAAATTGTACAGCTAGTCCTCCTCTTTTTGTAACTGTATCCCATTCCATCCACCTGCCCATCACAGACAGTATTCTATTCCCAAACAAGGACTGGCTTACACGGTGCAATATAAAGCTCTGGCTTTCTTACACTCAAGGGGGTGCATAGCCTTCCCATCACTGAGATAAACCCCCAAGCAATTGAGATTCTGAGACTCACAGTATTTCATCAACAGCAAAATCTCCTGCTGGGTTCAAACTCTCAGCACTCCTTTAAGGTTGGCACACCAAAGGATAATATTTTCTTGTGTTCAGTCCACAAAAATAAAGGGCTTTACATAATGCAAGTAAGACATTTTAGTGTACAGTGTGAAAACACATCACAAAATACTAAATTAACATCCAAAGTTGCACTGTAGTATTAAAATATTCAATACAAAAAAAATTGTGTCAAGCTTGTGCAGAGTCTAAAAAAAAAAATCAAAAACATGGATTGTAGCGTAACAACAGGAAAGCGTAAGCAATCAGACTACGGAGTCTGTATCATCTGATCCGAAATCACCAAACTCCACATCTTCGTTAGCTGAACCAAAGATAACCCTAACCCTAACCCTAACCTCGAATCATTCAAGTATAGAGCAACTTCTAGGCAGTTTTTTTCTATTCATATGAGCCGCAATATTTCCTCTCAGGAGTTATTTGCACATTGTTATTAAAAACCAGAAATTAATGGTGAAAATTTAACTTTCAACTAAAAGTTTGGGTGGGGCGATCATTCAAACTGGGAGGTTGACTCGGCAGAATCCGGTATGTTATTGGCTGAAAGCATGTCAGTCAATAAGGGAAACAGCTTTTTGGTCAATGGCAGGAAAGAAGCTAATAAAGAGGTGGGGATAATTTCATCCTCCAGGTGAAATGACCAAGCAAATGCAACACTAACTGAAAGAATGGCTTGCAAACAAAGATTTCTTCAACTTAAAGTAGTACCAGATAATAATAATGCAAGTTTCTTTCTTTCAAAACATTTGAGACTTATATAACAACTTATAAGTCAGGTCCCCATTGGAACCTATTAGCAGCAACTACACTTACAATTTTTCTGAGAATGTAAATCTTTCACTCAGAATGTCAATGACAAAGAATTATACACGTTTAACCACCACAGAATCTACATAAACACTGCATATGTTAACATCAGTTTTTTCATTTGTTTTGCCAGTTAGATTGCATGGCTTATTATAATATGTCTATAAGTGTTCCGTGCCTATCTCTAATCACGTTGACAGTGTATTTTCTCTTGCACTCTTTGTATGACAGACCTGATACTGTAAAGAGTGTGTGAGAAATACCCGGAAGTACACAACCTGTAAGAGTTATGGAATTATTTTGTTAGTCGCAATTTGGGGTAAAATTGTGAGAGAAGAGAAAGACACACTTATGCTACACATATATTGTACTAAACATACAGTGTGCCTGTACCATCCACCTGCTGTCTTATAAAAAGCAAGTTAAACGATACTGTACCTGCAGCTTCTCTGCCCATTGTCATTTGTTTGGAACCAGCACCATGGTAACATACAGCACACTAATATTTTAAGCCTGTATGACCAATTTAATTCAATTTAAGAAATAATCAAAGCTGTTAATTGGTAGTTATTGAAACTACAGGTCTACACTTAAACCGTACAGTGCATCTACTCACTCAAAATAAAGCAGGAAGTAGAACCATGCTCAGAAATACCACCATGCAGAAAACGGTTGCTATAGCTACTGTACTGTACAAGTTGCACATCCAAATCACAGTGTATAAACTATTATATAGAGAGGACTACAATGTATCTATCAGTGCATATGTCACTGTTATTAAACATTTGTGTCAAAGTATCAAACACATTTATTTTTTAGTCTCCTGCAAAAAAAAAAAAAAAACATATATGCACAGCAAGCCAGCCAATTGATAGGTAGTTATTTATCAGATCAAACCCTGTCAGTTTCCTCATGTGGGAATGTGCAATTTTCTGTTTGTCATGAGCAGAGGATACTCTTATCAATGGTCATTTCACACTGCTAACAGTGTCTGACATACTATGTGTGACCCTGGAAGTATGACAGTCTAGTAGAAAAATGTACTGTCAATCTATATCTCTAAATCTCACATAGTTAGAAAAAAAGATATTTTAAATGGCATTGCAAAATTCAGAAATTCAGCAGATATTCACAGAGTGTACTAGACAGAATTGTAAATAAAAAAATAAAAAAACACTTTTTAAAAATATATATTTACAAATAAATGAAATACACCTAAATTCACTTGAATCATGAACATATTACAATTGCTTTCTGACAAAAGTATTGCTTTAGGAGCTTACTGCACAAACTATTCTTAGGGCCAACTGTTATTAATGCTACTGCTGATGACCTTGATAGCCAACATAAAACCAACAAATGAATAATGGAAAATGTGCCAACCTCAATAATTACCTTGGGTTGATTTAACCCTCATAAGGTAACCTGGGGTCCATTCAGACCCCACAGTGCTTTAGTATCAGTTATTATGTGGATCTGTGACTTGATTTTTGTTTCCTTTTAGGTAGTTGTCAGGCACCCATCCTGTTACACTATGCAAAGGATAATTGTAGTCCAGGTAGCCTGGCTGAATTTCCCAAATTAGTAAAGTCGTCACAATGTAAGCGTTAATGAAGGTCCACATGTCCTAAGAGCTTCGATTTCCGGCAAACACATGTAGCAAATGACACATTGGTTTGACTTATCATGTTCTCAATAATAGAATGTCAACAATTATTTGAGTCTGGTAGCATTCCATTACAATAACAAGCAGTGTGTGAAAATAGTGTCAGTCTCAGTTAAGGATGATTGTCACACCAGCCACGGCAGAGAATGTATCCAGACACCACTCACTGGCTATCTGAAAAAAAACTGGGCATATAATTGCTCATTAGGATATGTAAATGTGCACTTTCGCCAGCCTCATGAAGTTTAATGTAGGGGAAGGTTGGGTTATTCCAAGGACCGACCACCCACAAAAAAACATTTTAAAATGCTCCCAGCTCCACAGTGTCAACAGATATACAGTAATTGTGACTTATTTCAATGACTCGTTGAATTGCTCCATTGTCTATTAATAATTATATTGTATTGCCTTGTTTTTAAGATGTTGTGTTTTGTTTATAGTTATCAACAGCTGCTCAGTTTGCACATGAATATCACGTTGCTGGTTTTAAACATTTACTTCATCCTATCTGCTGTCATGGGATTAACTAAAGCAAAATAAACTTGAATAACTTAATGCACCAGTTTCTAACAAAAAACTACTTGTCCTGAAAGTGAGAATCTGGCAAAACACCAAACGCACTGTTTGAAGAAAACCAACAGTTATGGAGCATGTTGCAGTAAAATAAGATTGAAAAGGGATACAATGTAAATGCATCATACTGGGACCTCAATTTAATATGTTAAGTATTATTAACATAACCATTCCAATTCCATGACTGAAATAACACTTGAATGTATGTTTATGTAGATTGACTTGTAGACCACAAATAAACCTAGGGTGACCATATGACCACATGTAGCACTCTCTTATATGGGAGTCCGGTGGCCCAACCACATAGCTCGTGCACAGCAGCAGCCATTCTCATATGCTGCTTGTTCACCAATCATGGCAGTAAGATTTTGGTAAGTCTGAAAAAATTCTGTCATTGTATCAAGAATTTATTTGTGTAATGTTTTTATTTGCTTTATAATGTGTTTAGAAATATAACTTGAAACAGTCTTTTTCCAGATTTACAGTTGTTGTTCTTTTCCTGATTGCATAAACATGTGTATTAACATATGGTCACACCAGGTTTAGGAAAGATCAGAACAGTGCAAGTGCTTTTTTATTTAGACCTCAATTATGTCTCTCTCTAGGAAGTTGGAGGAGACGTTTGATGCACGATAGGTCTATATAGAACCAGCTGATCCAGCTGTCCAGTGAGAGGAGGACCCAGCTGATGATGACGAAGGAGGTTTGGTGGACAACCTAATTTGAAGACAGCTGAGATCTGGAGCAGTTGTTATTCTTGCCAGTGGGGAGCGTCTAGGAGATGTGGGCCTCAGTGAAATGAGAGATGATGTTCCTGAGCCACAGGAACCTGCTATATCATGTGGGAGCACCACAAAATTCAATTTGACCACGTGGTCACACCCTATATTAAGAACTCTAAAATACAAATTTCAATTTTTTTTTCAAATTCATGTTTTTGATTGTTTCAAATTATAACATAAAGGAAATGTAAAAAAAATAATTCAGGTTAACTATACCGTTACTATACCTCAATTCATAAATTAGTATTGTTTGGGAAATGAATGCACATTTTGCAAAAAAACAATAAAGCCATATTGTTGGTTTATTCTAGATTTTCTTGCAACCCTTAAATTCGCTAGCATTTCATTATTGATGGGAACCAGTGCCAATATCAACAACGCCTTTCATTTAACATTTTCACATTGCTTGGTTCTCCTCTTCCTTGCTTAAGCTCTCCAGGCTGCAAAAGATTCAATGCATTGATCCCAGCTTACTTTGCTCTGTACAGCTCAGTTATCATGCTCAGAATCATTGCTCTTGCTACTTAGGAGTGCTTATGGCAACTATTTTTGCCACAAAAAATTCTGAAATGCCTAAAAAAAAATGTAAAATGTGCAAAAGTAAACATCGTGCCCACTGCAAAAGTAAAGCTATCAATTTATAGCCAAAATGTGGTCCAAAAAAAAATTACAGTTGACGGAACAGGAGGTTCAAGATTTAAGTCTAGATCATACGCTACCAGTAACTACGGCAAATGAATTCATTACTAAATGCTGGGCTATATCTACTGTACATTTATTTTTAATAGCCTACATTGGGGGATTAGGCCATTAAATTGAACAAGTCTTAAAGAAAATGAAATGAAAATGACCTTTTTCCTTTGAAGCAATAACAGGGGTCATTAAAACTCAAGTGCATGCATAAAGGTTATCTTATAAGTATGTCTGATATTCTAATAGTGTGCAACAGTTTGGTTAGGTGTATAACAATCTCCTTGTCTTGATAACCTGTTAACATCACTTGTCTGGAAGGGAACATTTGTAATGTATTCTGTCAAAAAGAAAGATTTTTTTAAAAAAAATACAACGTTGAGGTGGTTTGTTAGTGTTCATCTTTTCACTGTGCTTTAGTTCAAAGACAAGGCAATATGTGCTAGTCAAAGAAGGGCTCTTGACAGACATCAAAGTGAAGCAAGCTTGCCACCACACAGGGGAATGATGGACTCAATTTGAGCTATGAAATGAACTGGTGATAATCAAAAGACTCTAATTTGAACACCCCTTAATTAGTCATTTAGCAGACACTTTTATTCAAAGCGATTTACAGAGTCTAGGGGGTGAACAATGCATCAAAACTGCTGCTGCAGAGTCACTTACAATAGGACCTCGGTTTTATGTCTCATCTGAAGGACGGCGCACAAGGAGGTTCAGTGACTTGATCAGGGTCACACAGTGAGTCAGAGGCTAAGCTGGGATTGAATTTGGAACCTATTGGTAACAAGACCCTTTCATTAACCACTGCACCACCCTTGCCATATTACAAACTAAAAAGCAAATCATTCTTACTGATTTTTCACCAGAGATATTCTTAACAAAATCAACCAGACCAAAAAAACAGCTTGAAATCAGGAAGGTGTGTGTTAATGATGCTAGGCCACATTTGCACAGTGATTCTTATTATATATTTTTGAACCAAGCTTTAATATACAGTTGTCCCCTGGCTTGACTGTGCTTCACCATGCCTTCAGTACACATAGCTCTAGTTTAATCACATTTTACTATGATAAACCTCTTTAAGTTTTCATTTTAAATTAAATTAGTTATTAAGTAAATGAAATCAGACATGTATTTTTTCATGGCAATGCATGTTTACATTTTCTTATAGATTTGGGAATATTTGCTTTATTGATTAGAAAACAGTTACATCAGTTATCTTTTATGCATTGGCATCATGAACTGAAAATAAAAGTACATGGAGCAAATCTTACCTAATATATATATATATATATATATATATATATATATATATATATATATATATATATATATATATACAGTGCCTTGCAAAAGTATTCAGACCCCTGACCAATTCTCTCATATTACTGAATTACAAATGGTACATTGACATTTTGTTCTGTTTTATATTTTATTTTAAAACACTGAAACTCACAATCAATTATTGTAAAGTGACATTGGTTTTATGTTGGGAAATATTTTTAAGAAAAATAAAAAAACTGAAATATCTTGCTTGCATAAGTATTCAACCCCTGTGCTGTGGAAGCTCCCAGTTTACACCGATGAAAGAAATTGCCCTAACGAGGACACACTTATCTTACCATTGGCCTTCACCTGTGAACCATTAAAGTTGCTGTCACATTTTCTGGATAAAAACCCCACTGTTGAAGGATCATTGGTCAGGCTGTGAATCTGAAGGAAAATGAAGCCCAAAGAGCATTCTACAGAAGTTAGAGATAAAGTAATACAAATGCATAGATTAGGGAAAGGGTACAAAATAATATCCAAGTGTTTGGATATCCCAGTGAGCACAGTTGGATCAAAAATCAGGAAGTGGAAGCTGCATCACACCACCCAGGCACTGCCAAGAAAAGGCCGTCCCTCAAAACTCAGCGCTCAAACAAGGAGACTTGTGAGAGAAGGCACAGAGAGGCCAACAATCACTTTGAAGGAGCTACAGAGTTCAGTGGCTGGGAGTGGAGTAATGGTGCACCAGTCAACCATATCAAGAGCTCTGCATAACACTGGCCTGAATGGGAGGGTGGCAAGAAATCAGCCGTTACTCAAAAAGTACCATCTGAAAGCACGTCTGGAGTTTGCCAGAAAGCATGAGAGTGACCCAGCTGCGATGTGGGAAAAGGTTTTGTGGTCAGATGAGACCAAGATAGAGCTTTTTGGCCAAAACTCAAAGCGCTATGTGTGGCGCAAACCTAACACTGAAGAATGGATGGAGCAAAATACAGGGAAATACTGCAAGAGAACCTGCTTCAGTCCGCTAAAAAACTGAAGCTTGGGAGGAAATTCACCTTTCAGCAGGACAATGATCCCAAGCACAAGGCCAAAGCAACATTGGAATGGCTCAAGAACAAAAAGGTGAATGTCCTACAGTGGCCCAGTCAAAGTCCTGATCTCAATCCCATTGTGAATCTGTGGCACTATTTAAGAAAATTGCGGTCCACAAGCGTCGTCCAACCAACCTGAACAACCTGGAGCAAATCTGCCAAGAAGAATGGGCCAAAATCACTCCAACACTGTGTGCAAAGCTGGTACATACTTACCCCAAAAGACTTAAAGCTGTTATTGCAGCGAAAGGTGGCTCTACCAAATATAAATGTGTGACCAATGTCACCTTACAATAATTGATTTTGAGTTTCACTGTTTTAAAATAAAATATCAAACAGAACGAAATTTCAATGTACCATTTGTAATTCAGTAATATGAGAGAATTGGTCAGGGGTCTAAATACTTTTGCAAGGCACTGTGTATATATATATATATATATATATATATATATATATATATATATATATATATATATTAGGTAATTCCATTGGTCTCAGATTTTCCTATATGAAATACACACATTATGGTAAAGGAGAATTCAATGTTTTAATGGTGAGAAGAATATTTATTGAACGCTCCTTGTAGATACTCCAATGCTGCACTTCCAGTCAAATTCCTAAAGTCCCGGGAAGGAATTAAAGTTACCATTGAAAACAAATCCGTCATAATAAAAGCAGTTCAGTCATGAACAATATGTATTAAAGCTTATACAACAAATACTACGTTATACATAATGTATTTCCATTACATCTTTGGCCTCGCCCTTCAAGGTACCCCTGCCCATAATTTAGTTTCCTGACAGTACAGAGGCTGACCTTAGGGAAACCAAGGGCAGAGGGGCTGGATAGCTGCCCTCCCCTTAGACTAAGCCGAAAAAAAAGTAATGGCTGGAGAGGAGGGGGCGAACTCTGACGTACAGCAGGGACGAATGGATTGAGGTAGCATATAAAGCCATTTCTAACTGATCATTGGACGTATGGTTTATCGAATGACTAATGAAAGACTAGCCATTTGACCGACAAATGTTCTGGAAATGACGGTTCCTAATATGTTCGATGTTTACGATTTTAATCGAGCTTAAAAAAGAAGTTCCCTGCCTGAACCATCACTTTGCTAAATTGAGTGAATGTGCTCAAGAAGTCATTGTCTAAAAAAGCAATACATTCAGAATTGTTTTTCCTACAAGGACTCAAACTCCCACAGCTTCCTACAGCAGGAAGTACAGTATGTACAAGAGTGCAAGATAGGGTCTACAATTATTTATAAATGGCCTTTATACATTACCATTGGAAATCAAATACACATTTAACATAATGTGCCTCTTTCATATAGGAAACTGAGAGCTACAAAGTGATGGTGATACATATCAGATCAAATGTACTGAAATGACTGTATTTTGTTAGCTGTATTTAAGGTAATAATGAAAGAAAACATATACAGAACAGAACTGGAGAATCATCATGAATTACATCAACCACCTATCAATGTTTACCCATGGGTTACCCTAAAATGCTGTAAAGGCTGTAAAATGCTCTAAATCCCAATGGGTTATAGGTTGATCAAATGTCTTTTCATAGCCAACAGTGGGAAGGAAGGACTGCAAAGGATAAAGCTGCTTCACTGTGAGTTTTATTTTTGAATCAGTCTTACTGCAGAGACATGACCGTGTGTGTGTGTGTGTGTGAAGTAACCAGAATGATATAGACCGTGCTAATATAAATTAAACAGCGTTTCTCTTTAGAGCAGCCATTTTAAAACTTGCATTTAAAGATGCATGGAAAATTAATGGAAAAATACTGTACAATGAAAAACGGGGGTTTGCCTCAACATTTCATTAGTATAAGTTAGTTGTTTGCATACATTGGCAGTAGATAAAATGTGATATTCACTATGGCTGTGGTGGCCAGTTGCTTTGTGTCCTTACCATTGGCTATTGGTAGTTTAATAGAGTAGCAAGCAATTGGTGTTAAATGGTGGCTAGGGTTTTATTTATCACCAACACTTTCATTTATCACTGAAGATCTTTATAATAGACTATGGGCCATTGACTCGATTAATTCCCAGTGTTTCTCTTGCTGTTTTATTAGTTCTCATTATAGTTTATTTTTAATATTCATCATAGTTTTATGTCGTTTGCAAAATAAAAGAAGTCCCAGATTAACCTTCCACTGAATAAAAGACAAAGGCCAATGTCAATGCTTGGTTTTTTTCACACATGCGAATCTCAGGTGTGCTTGTTTAAAGAGTATATAATATAATTCAACTTAGCCCAAAGTGTTCTTAGCTTTACATGATGTTTGTAATATTGATCTACATTACGGGTGAGTAAATCCAGACTCAGGGGCCAAATGTGATACAAATAATATAATATAAATATAATATAAATATATAAAATGTGATATCTTGTAACAATTGTAAGTCGCCCTGGATAAGGGCGTCTGCTAAGAAATAAATAAATAAATAAATAAATAAATAAATAAATAATAATAATAATAATAATAATAATAATAATAATAATAATAATAATAATAATAATAATAATGAGTGGTAAAAGAAATCAAATTGTAAGCAAAATTACAAACCCCCCTGGTCTGCAAAATGTATGCATATGGCATGTCATGTAATCCACTAGACCTACTGTAAATACACTTTGTGAGAGTTGTATGCAACTATTCAACACCAGTCATGAGAAAGTGCCTTGTCTTCTTCTTTTTCTTCTTCCGACATATTTTTCTGCAGATTTTTGAAGACCCCAGGCACTTTTATCCATGCATATGTATGTTACAGCACATTCGATTTTAATGACAATTAACTTGTTATGTCAACATGGAAATATACCAGGGAATGCACTTATTCTTTGTGACGTATATATCATTTATATTAAATGACTTATTTCTGTTTTAAAATTGCCTGCAAAAGAAAAAAAAAAAAAAACTTTCTTTATATAAATAAAAAAAGGTCTGGTATACATGGGATTTGAACCTACAACCTTCAGTTTGCAAGCGTCTTCTGTCAGTGCTACACGATTAGTAGAGACAACCAGTATTTTGAAAGATGAAGTCCGCCAGCTGAGAATTCTCCGGACTTTGTTATATTTTTGAGATTTTTCGAAGCCATAATCCGTCTTCATCAATTCTCATTCTGAGATTTTGAGCTGGAGCTTTGAAAATGTTTGGTTTCCTGTGAGTGTAACGCTCATTAGGGTCCCTATTGGCACAAGGAGGTACAATTTCCTGTCTCTATACTGGTCGATGAGAGTAACGCTATTTGTGGTCCCCGCTGGACAAAAAAGGAACATCATTTCTGAGAATTAGCTATGCTGAAGGATAGCCTATATATTTGGTAGAAGTAAAACATAAATAAATAAATACACTAATATAAATAATGAAATAAATGAACACATAGACATTTATGTATGTATTTATTTATCTTGATATGTATTTATTTTTCACAATCATATAAACAATGACATTTAATACTGTATGAAACAAAAATAAATCAATATTCAACAGTTCTTGTTCAAATGTATATTAGTGAAGATTTTTGTACAAAAAGATCGACATACTTTCATATATTTTTACTTTCAAATTAAAAAAATAGATTGTAATGACCCAGACAACTGCTTTGTTACAGGACTTGTTGTCAGTTCAGTTTGTCTCGTCTGTCTCTGTTACATGTATTGTAAGGGGAACGGGACTGGTCATACCGTTAGTGAATGGGGAGAATGTGTGTTGTTGTTTACAGGGGTTGCAGAGCATTTGAGAATTCAACACCGTCTCCTTTTCTTTGACATACATTAGTTGCTTAAATGATTTCCACAATGTTATTTAGAAAAATGTACAGTTTAGTACTGATCTGTACATTCTACTTTGTCCCCAGCATTTGAATAATGCTGAAGACAACGAACATATCCATGTGTAAACAATCCAAGTTGCAGTCACGTGACCTCAGCAGGCTACATACTGTCGGTATTTTGCAACCACAGACCATACTTATACCTTCAGTAACAGGAATTAGAAAGATATAATTTATATAACTGATGATGTGCCAGATACTTGGAGTTTGTGACCCCTACTGTGCACCACCGGTGAGCGAGCACACTTTGACATGATTTGACCAAGATTATTTTTTCCTTTTAAGAAAACTTACTGGTACATGTTATTAAGAAAAAATACATTTTCAAAAGTTTGTTACAAAATACAGTACTAATATGAATTATATACAGTATTTCTATGTTATTATTATTATTATTATTATTATTATTATTATTATTATTATTATTATTATCCAGGGCGACTTACAATTGTTACAATATATCACATTATTTTTACATACAATTCCCCATTTATACAGTTGGGTTTTTACTGGAGCAATCTAGGTAAAGTATCTTGCTCAAGGGTACAGCAGCAGTGTCCCCCACCTGGGATTTAACCCACGACCCTCCGGTCAAGAGTCCAGAGCCCTAACCACTACTCCACACTGCTGCCCTACTGTGGTTCTTCACTACATGCACTGAGATTTCATTACATCTCATTTTATTCCGTTTCTCATTGTGTATGTCATAAGAAGGGAGACTAAGAGTCCTGCTGCTCATAAAAATATAAGCATCTTGTTTATTATTATGGCAGCGTTGATGCATAGACCTGATCAGCCTCTGGATAGACTGCTGTGGGATGTTCCGCCACTCTTCTTGTGCAGCTGCAGCCAGCTGGCGAAGGTTGGCTGGTCGCGGTTGCCCCACCAGTTGGCTTGAACAATGCAACAGTCAGCATAACTGTCTTGGGCCGATGTGGTGACCCTCTGCCTTCCAGGACGTGGCCTGTCCCTCACAGAGCCAGTTTCCTGGTTTCTCTGGACTAGTCTACTGATTATTGAAGCCGAACATCTAATTTTCTCCAGGCAACTTCTCTCACAGACAGGCCGCATTCAATCATGCCGATAGCAACAAGGCGATCTTCATTACTCAAGCGGGGCTTAGTCGTATCTTTCGTTGTTCTTGCGTTAATTAAAATCATATCTTTTCGAATGGCTATTTATACAGATTCTTAATCAACTCATTTTGGCAATTTTAACTCAACTCAAAAAACAAACACTGGGCACCTGGCATTTTTATGAAATCACATGACTTGAGCTCAGTATTTTGTTATCCCAAGGAACAATACTACTCAAACAATATACTTATCTGCTCACTATTTAAAATGAAAATAACATTATGTATGTGTCCAATGAGCTATTGATGTAAAACTTAGACTGTTGCATTTTCATTGTGCATCAGTATATATATATATATATATATATATATATATATATATATATATATATATATATATATATATATATTAACTAGTCACTAGTCACTTTTATTCAAACTACATAACCGCTATGTTACACAGATTCCCATCTTAACCCTTTCAAGAGAGTAGGCTACTATTTAAATTTACCCTAACCAAACGGCAGCACATTGCCTCAATATAGGTTGAACAATGTTGCTATTCCCGTAATGTGTGTGTGTTATAAAGTAAAAAAAAAACACAAGCCACAACTGGGGGGAGCAAGGTTGCCCCAATTGTTTCTACTAACTTTCAGGCACAATAAAAGCAGATGAAATGCATGAAAAACACAAGCCAAATTAGTAGAAACAATTGGGGCAACCTTGGCTCCCATCGGTTTTACAGTTGTGCCTATTTGCTTTGTGCTGGGCAAGGTTGCCCCAATGGTTTCTTGAAACATGGCTTGTGTTTTTGATATCTCTATTTTAAATGGCTGGACACTTTTGGTAACTTGGTGTTTTTTCACATTTCCAAAGTGTTTTTGTTTCAGATTACAATAAACGACATGCAACCTAATTTAAACAAAGGGATAATGATGTATAATATGTTTCATCACTATACTTACTTGATCATTAATTCTTATATATTTGAATTTAGTAGAAAAAAAAACAGAGCTGAAACAGAATATACTACATGCAATGCAGTGTGCAGATAATTGACAATCCCATCCAGGTACAAATCAAATAAGTCAGAACTCTATATCATCCTACAACAAGAAAAAAATGAACATGGCATATTGATGTTTACTGTTTAGCATAATCACTAGACAGTAATTGCCTGTCCCTAGTCTCAAAATAAATGAATTCTGAGCACAAGAACAATTCTAAGGTAGGAATGGATGCGATCCTGTGAAGAACATGACTGATTGCTGAAATTGCTCTTAAATTAAATCAAGGTCTATATTGCTGCGGTATAATAAACTGTAATCTGATAGATGTAAATTACAAATGGTTTATTTCACCCCTCACCTCTTCTTCTGTAATGGTTGTAATGGGGGCGGGGGTTACCTTCCTGAAATGAGGAATGACCCAAATAAAAAACTCACATTTTGTATTTACAACACGTTTGTCTCTGCTTCTAAACTTGGTGTATTGTTCTGTACTCCCAGGTCACATAAAGCCTGTCCACAAGCATGTATAGCAAATCAATACGAAATGTATCATGAACAGGGAAAGCACTATCATCAGCAGTACATACATAGTAATCCTAGGATTTACTGACTTGGAATCCCTATAGATGTAAGTGGAGCAGTCAGTCCCACTGTCATACAAAATGCAGCATATTCAAAAATATTGATACATATATGTGGCAATGTGCCCCGCCCCTGTGTGCATTTGTGTGTTATGTGATGTATCTTGCGTGTGTTAATGTTGGTGTATAGAGATGGCTGCACGGGATATAAATGGATGTGTGCAGCACGAGTTATTTAAATTGTATATTGGTATTTAAGCACGGGATTGCACATCACTGCACGTGCATTTAAAGTATTTAATATGTGAGCACGAGGTTGCACATAATTAATTCACGTGCTGGGATTCAAGTGAATAATTAATTAGTAATTGAATCCCAGCACAACAGTATATATAGACACACGTTTGACTCACTCGGGGTAGAGTGTACAGGGTGGAAGTACGGGTTTGGAGACGGAGGTAAAGTAAAATAATAATAATAACAATCACAACATCATCATAACTCACCGTGTCTGTCAGTTTAATCCGTTTTGTTTGTCTATTTATTTTGGCTTAAAGTGCCGTGTCCTGTTTTCTGTTTGTTCAACCTTTTTATTTATTTGTTATTAAACGCTGAGTGCAGCCATTGCACTCAGTTTCACTCATCACCACCGTCTGTCTGTGTGTTTCTTCTGGGTCTGACATGTCACTACCAGCCAGCCTTGTGACAATATATTATTCCATATAGTGCACCATACATATAATTATACAAATTCAAATAAAGAAATATACTGTGATTCATCCCAGTATGACGAAGGCTTGAACAGTATATTTTTTGACGACTAATAAATCATTTGCCTTTTACAGGCAAAAGATGTTAATGGTGCAACAAGTTTCAGAGGCTTTGCTGCTTAAAGTGATAACTTTCAATTATAATTTTCTCACCAGTTGCATACAACTGTGCCAATCTGAGTGGGCAGATTCTGAGTCGTGCAAGTCAGATGTCAGTATAACGGACTTATCAGTATAACTAATCAGTATAACTCTCAAATAACAACCTAGGGGAGTTATGTTAAATTCAAAAAGATAATAAAGGTTAGACATGTTCTCCCCTTGAGACGATAGGGCCGGTTGTAACAGATGATTGGGATCCAACTTGCACAGAAACAGTAATGTTTATCTTCGCCCACTCAGCCAGACAGTGTTCAATGCAGCTGCCCCCCCCCCCCATTTGCAGTGCTTCTGCATTGCTTACAATTGCAACAAAATGTGTGGGCTTTGTGCTAATTATTACAATGGATGCAATTGAACTGAAAATGTACTCCAAAAGAAATGTATTGTTTAATAAATTGTAGTTTGTATAACACACAAAATAAACTTTGAAACAAGCCTGTATTATTTAATTTGATGTTGGGATTTCCATTCATGCAAGAACAATACAAATAAAGGATAAGAATGTAGTCAATTGTGGCTATTTAAATATAACTAAACATGACAGTCGCACAGGCAAATACTATCCAAGTAAATGTTTAAAAATTTCAGTGAAAAATGTTTATCAAAATCATAGAAAGCACAACACTGCTTATTGGATTGCTCCTCATTTGCTAGACCTTTCTGCCTCCCACTTTTCATTGATTGGTGAGGGCTAGTGTAGAGCACAAACTCTTTTCAAAATCACATTAGGGTGACAGGACAAAAAAAAAACACAAACATAACAACATACATTAGCACCTTGGGTTCCCTTTCAATCTCGAAATGTCAACCTTTACGAATTGGGAAATGACCCTCGTGTCACATGAACCTGAGCACATATTTAAAAAGCTGCCTGATAGGCCGGTGTGACCACGTGTCTGTTGCATTTTGGGAACAAGGCCCTACGTCACACAGCAACCTTCGCCATTTGATTCCTTACTACAACCTGAACTACAAAGTGTTTTAGTGTACCGTGCCTCGTAGCTTCGGCTCGGCGTAATACAACACATTAAACCAGTGCATAGCAACTTGGGTTTTAATCGGTGGTACACGGCACTCCCTTGCATAGTACCCCGTATACTCGTCCGGTGCCCCTGTGCTCGGTGCGCCTTGGTGCTCTGTGCATTGCCTCGGTGCTCCATGCATTGCCCGGTGTGTAACACTCCCACGCCCCGTGCACTAACCCTGTGCCCCATGCAATAACCCGGCGCATAGCACTGCCATGCATAGACCCGGTGCACATAGCACTGCCATGAACACACCCAGTGCTCCGTGCCCCGTGCACTCACCCCATGCCCCACACTTTGTGCGCCTCAGTGCCCCATGGATCAGCCTGAGGCATAGCACTTTCGTGCATAGCCCCAGAGTGTATTACATTCCCGTGCGACCCCGTGCACTCACCCAGTGTTTCTGTGCCCAGTACACCTCGGTGCATAGCACCGGTGTCTTACCCCCGTGCACGGTACTCCGTGTATTAACCCGGCGCATAGCACCTCCATGCATAGCCCTGGTAGCCATAGCACCTCCATGCATAGCCCTCCCGTGCCTTCCACCCTGCATACTCACCCCCTGTCTAGTGTGGTAAATATGTGTGAGATGTAGTGCCAGCCTCCCTCCGGAGGACAGCCACAATATGTGCGTTCTATACCTGGGCACTGATCATGCACGGCGGGCACTGGCAGACGGTACCTTTTGTAAGGTGTGTGCCGGCTTTCTTTATTTTATCAATATTGGGCCACTGTATCAATACTGTCTCATTGTATCACTGTTTTTTTTTTAATAATTTGAATTATGCATGGATTATTACAATAATGTGTGGTTTCAACATATATTGCAAAAAGAAAGTTACTATATAGTTTTACAGTGGATTTTAGGTGTCATTTAAGAGTTCAGTCAAACCTGCAAAGCATCTTAAAAATACCTTTACCTGTAAGTTGGGAAACCTTTAACACAGCACCAGTCACATTAATCTTCAAAAGAAAAGGAAAGCTTATTTTCAAGAACTATATATAAGCTCTATTTTTAAGATGTTTCAGTGCTTACCTGTTACAGTTAATTCTGTAGTTCTTCGTACTACAAAGTTTCCAAACTGCAGTTCACAAGTGTAATTCCCGATATCATCTTCTCGAACCTCCCGTATAATTAAAGTATCCTTCCTCCGTACAACTGTCTGTCTCCATACTTTTGGCTTGCATTCCTTTAAGTATAAGATAAAAGAAAAAAAGAATTCAAATGCAGTTCAGCATTTCGACACATTTTTCAGTTAAACGCAACAGTCTGAATAATAGTCATAGACAAACAAGCGCTACTATCAGGCATTACCAGACAATAAAATACTGTTGCATTAAAATGAAGGAGCAAGTGATGTGAGACATGATCAAATCCAGGTCTCGAGAGACCAGGTTTTGAGACCAGTGTACCAGACTTATTCATTGGAGCAGACTGACATATATATATATCAGCATACCTAGCCACTTTCCAAAGTTTGTAAGTTAGTATATTGTGTAGGGGCATAAATCAAATATCTCAGGTATTTATTTTTTTTCTCACTAACATCAGCCTTATTTCTTCCTGCGTGGGACACACATTTTAGACACCTATACTTACTATGCAGATTAATTTGTAAAAGTAAAATGAAGGTGTCTGGATGTCTGGCAGATCTAAAATGTCACATTCACCCTGCAAATCGGACCAGAAATTTAAAAACAATGAGGGGGACATTGCTTTTAAACCCTTTGATGGATTTGCTTGTTTGTGGCGCTGAAAAAAAGGAGGTTTTGAATTGTTTCTTGCTAAATAATAATATCTTTAATTTGATATAGCACCTTTCATAGTGGACAACCACACAGCGCTTTACAGGGGTAGGCTGTGAACAGTGCATTACATGCAGTCATCTGCAGGATGGAGCACAAGGAGGTTAAGTGACTTGCTCAGGGTCACACAGTGCGTCAGTCAGTGGCAGAGGTGGGATGTGAACCAGTGACCTTCTGGGTACAAGCCCTGGACTTTAACCACTGGACCACACTGCCTCCTAGCGAAGTTTTGAATCGTAGTGTATTTACTTAATGTGTGCGCGAGTTAAACCGCTCCTCTCATCTACTTAATTAGTAATGGCAGCCAAGTTTATTTTGCTCTTAGTTTACTAAGAGTAACGATATCCCCTTTGTGTGGTGTTTTTTTACTTGAAAGATTAAAAAATAAAGACAGTGTAAAAAAAATAGTGAAAATTGTTAGCAGTTTATGATTATGCATTAAAAAAAAAAAAAAAAAAACATTTGTTTTCTATCTTAATTGTGTCCTCCAGAAACTATGTAATGTTTTTTTTTTTTTTATGTGACTGATTTACATTATTGGTTTATGAGGACTGGATTCATAAAGCACTCAGACAGGTGTCTGTAATGCAGAGCTAGCGTGATACAACCTTTGTATATCAGACTGTATATCTCTGTATTTCAAACCGAAATAAAAGTACAATTCTAATTGAGGCAACAGAATTCACCATGCTTTTAAGGGGGCTGGGATTAATTCCTGTTTAAAAATACCGGTTTATACATTTGAAAGAAAATCAATATGTCCATGTTGAATATTTGCTACCAATAAATAAAAAAGGTGATTGCCCTAAATCTCTGCTTCAAGCTCTAAATGAGATTGAAAATATTTGTTTGTTCTGACCTCCCATTGCTATAAGTGTGTCCATACAAGCAGCATTCCCATGGATATAAACCCAGAATGAACGGTGTATTTATCGCCCCTCTGGAGTCTCCAATATATGGTCTGATTAACACATGCCCAATTATGCATCAGTACATTTTTTGTAAACATTTATTTCCTAAAATGTTTATAATGGTCTTCTGTGGGCACACAAGCAGTATTCCTTATAGTATTCTGTGTTCTAACTATATAAAGTGTAATAAAAATGCAGCCCTAAACAGTCTGAAAATTGCATGTATTAAGGATTAAAGATGTTAACGATTAAATTCTCTTTGGCTGCTTTTTTACTTTCAACTCTACCAGGTCTTTTTTAAAAAAAAATTGACATGCTGATTTTTCTATAATTCAAAAACCATGGAGCTTACCTTATACCATACTATATTGGGCTCTCTGTGAGGCAGTACATAATCCTCGATGTCAGGGCATGAAATTTCTTTGTTTTTGCTAAGTTCAGCTTTTTCAAAGTACCTCATTTTGGAATTGTAGCAGAGATCTGTGTCATTTTCAGCCACAGTCAATGACATAGAAACCTTCATACAATACGTTGAGTTCCTGCAATGAAAGAAATTCTGTGAATGTCAAGGCTTCATATTCAGAACAAACAAAGCCATTTGGAATGTTGGATTCATAAACGTTCCAATGCCCTTTTTAGTACACATTTAAACCTGGATTTGACAGACAGTCCCATATGGGTCCTGTATATACAGTCTACACAACATCCTGATTAATGAGCAGGGGGGGTTGTATTTAATATAAGGAACTTTCATCCACCTATCAGGATGCTCCACTGCACAGTATTACCAAACAGCAGGTGACAGGGGAACATTCAGAATATCTAGCAATAAAAAACAGAAAGAAATCTTGAAACATTGAAAATGTGAAGACATCTGGAAGTGTCTTTATTGAAAGTCTGCAGTGAATTAAGGTATTTCTCCTCACAGATACAATGAGGCTGCACTACACCATAGTGTGTCACTACCTACAAAAGACCAGTAGCTGCTTGGTATTCCCATTCAGCAGTCTGACATTATGCATGCAAAGTTTACAACTAATAAATACCACAAAGCCACAACCTTTCTTTATTACAACACAATTCTGCGTGTTATGCACTCAAACTGCCATATTTCTGACATGCACATACCTCAGATAATAAGCATTATGAGCATTCATTCTATTACTGTTTACCATGCATGCATTGTTTTCCAAAAAAAACTTTTTTTTTCAATACCCTTTTTTCAAAGGTATATTAAGACTTTGTATTCAATGTATTAACTTGGGGTTTTTCTTTCTAGATAGCTTGGAATTTCAAATTATAAAAGGGAGTTTTTGTGAACAAATAAAAAGCATTTACAGTAGCATAATCTGAGGTATGTCATATCTGATCAAAATGGTTTGTGTACACATAAAGAAATAGGGACATTTGAAAAAAAGATCTGCATGATTGATATGTCCAGAGGTTAAAAAAAAATGTGGCAATACAAAAAAAAAGGTTATTTCTACTGGACACCACCTGTAATAGAACTTTATTTAGGGAATGATAGACTACAGTTTGTAAAGACACTGAAAGAGAGTGGTCTGCATCAATGTATGGTCAGAGGTTAAAAGAATGTGGCACTAAAGAGATCACTAATCACTCACTTGTAATGGAACTTTAGTTAGAGAATCACAGAAAACAACAACCGTGTACCTATAACTATAAATACCCTGTCAAAGCATGTGGTCTGTATCACTGATATTGCGGCAGTGAAAGGGTTCATTTTTAATGGACAACACTGGTAATGGAACTTACGCATGAGAATCAAAGAATACAGTTGTGTACCTGTGACCGAGCTGTTGCTGTGATGACGTCACGGACCAGGAAGGAGTAACAGTAAACAAGGCAATGGATGGCGATGGTGAAACTGAGTGCTATGGCGCTCAGCTATTTTATTAAATAAACGAAACAAAAGATTTAAACAGACAACAAAACCAAAAGGCACGTTGGACAAACAAATAAACAAATAAGGTTTATCAGTTGTTTAGCTTCTAATCTCCTCTCTCTCTCAAAAACCCGTCTCGCTTCTGACACTCTCCTCCTTGCGCAGGCAGCTGGAGGCTTTTATATTCTGGCCAAGGGGTTAACTAGCTGTTAATTATCTTATTAGCCCTCGGCCACAGTCTGCACGAGTTTAGTAAGGATGCGTGACTGTCAGCTAGTTAAATAATCAGTAGCTGATCAGTCACGCATCCTCACAAGGTTTTTAAAATGCAAAAACAATAACAAAATAAGCGGCACTTCGCCGTAATATAAACATAAATCATAATATAAATGAATAATAAACAAAGGGGCGGGACACCACCACAGTACCAAACATTAATATAGCTTGAAGTGTGTAACATAGCGACAGCTAACTCCAGATCCAATACGGGTTTTACATAGAGCACTGTAATAGCTACCCGCGACGTTACTCTGTGTACTGTAGCAATACAAGTGAAAGTATAATATTCTTTATTTTTATTTTAAATGTCTCCATCCATGTTCATTTGCATCATTACAAGTGTACTGTCTGTATGTAGCTATATCTTCAAAGTGAGCTCAACATTGCAGCCATATTACTGTAGGTCAAGGTAAAAACAAAAGGCCAGGAAAGGGATAGAACCTGACCCAGTGAATCATTAATACAGCTGTGTGAGCCAAGTATGAAAGAAATACCTTGAAGCGGGAGGTCTTTATCATCTGGAAACCAACAAGTAACATGACCCCAATATGGCAGCCACACGAGTCGAAGTGATTGGTACTGTTAGATTTTGCGCAAGGAATTTCCTTAACACTGAAAATGTGAAGTTGCCAATTGTTTATGAGATATACAAAGTAGTAGGTGCAGCAGCTGCAGCTGGTTTGTAAATTCATATTTACAGGGATGATTAATAAGGGCTTTTTATAAGTTATAGGTAAATCCAAAGCTTACTGCAAACAGATCACGTGACCGCCGACACAGAAAGTGATTAGGGGCAGAATCTGTATTAGAAAAATCACTAACACTTTATAGTAACCTGGCAACCATGACTAGTAACCATCGTTATAACACATTTTGTATCATTTCATTATATTACCCAAACCCCAGCCTAAATCCTAACATTAACCAAATCATTACTGTGTAACAATGTAACACAGAAAATTATAGGTAATTACATCATTAACTGTTATGTCATTTTTTGCTAATTGTAGCCCAGTTCATATAAAATGTGACTGAATATTCTACACAAATAAGTAATCAATCTTAAGTACAACAGAATGTTCCTAATGCTAATAAGAGGCAAGCAAATAGATTTGATATCCTAGGTTATCCCTCCTTTAAATGGTCTTTTGCAAAAGTAAAGTCGTTAAATTGATTAAGTCCCTTGTAGTCCCACACATTATGTAAATATAGTGCAAGCTGGCATAAATGTACTTGCCAAAATTGATGTTCTATAACTGGCCACACTACAAAAAGATATTTAAGGATCTGTTACAAAAGTAATTTGAAGACGGATGGAATTTACATTAGATCACTTTACAAAATCATTAACTGCTTAAGACAGACATTACAACAACAGAGCATAATAACTATCTCTTCATTTAACTTCCCCCACCATTTCTTTGCTGACGACACCCAGATTTTCTTTTCCTTCCCTTCCTTCACCCCTGACTTTTCCACCCGTATAACTGCATGCCTGACTGCTATCCAATCTTGGATGGCACACCATTACCTCAGCCCATCAAAAACTGAAATCCTTTTCTTCCCCTCCCCTTCTTCTCCCCCTCCCACCCCCACCATTTCATTTACTCCCCTGTCCCTCATTCCGGTTAATTCTGCTCGCAACCTCGGCGTCATCTTTGACTCTACCCTTTCCCTTACTGATCATATCTCGGCCACTACACGCACCTGCCGATTCCACCTATTTAACATCCGCAAAATACGCCCCTCCATCTCTGCCGCTAAACTCCTGGTTCATGCTCTCATCTTCACCCGCCTTGATTACTGCAACTCCCTTCTCCTTGGCCTTCCCTCCTATGCCTTCACACCACTACAGCAAATTCAAAACGCCTCTGCCCGTATCATATTCAACCTCCCCCGCTCCTCTCATACCTCCCGTCTTCTCCTTCAGCTACACTGGCTCTCTGTTTACTATCGCTGCTTATTTAAATTCCTTACTCTAGTCTATAAATCCCTCCATGCTCTCGCCCCACCCTACCTGGCTGCACTTATCACTTACTATGCTCCCTCCTGTCCCTTTCGCTCTCAAACTCTGTTGTCCCTCTCGGTCCCACCCTCGCCCTGTGCCCAATCCTGTTTCCGTTCCTTCTCCCTCCTGGCTCCCCTTCATTGGAATAAACTCCCACTCCATATAAAACAGTCACCTACACTACCCAGTTTTCGCTCCTCCCTTAAAACATCTTTTCACCCTAGCCCATCCCACTGTGTGGCCCTAGCCCCTAACCCCCGGTCAGGACCCTGCTTGCTTGCCCAACCCTGCCCTAGCCTCTGTCCTCACAGTAGCACCACTCTCTACTTCCTCACCCTTGCTCAATAAACGTACCTTTCATTCCGCCATTTCTCTTGATTGTACCGTTTAGCTTAATAATTGTAAAGCGCCTTGGTCAAAGGCGCTATATAAATATAAATATAAATATAAATATAAATATAAATAAATAAATAAATAAATAAATAAATAAATAAATAAATAAATAGTTTGTTGTTGTTGTTTTTGTTGTTGTTGTAGTTTTGTTTTAATATCTTGCAACAGGATCACCACGACACCATTGGGCAATTCCATGAGAATATCCTCGATGTGCCCTTAGTACAAAAAACTGTTTTCATGGTATGCTCATGTTGGGATGACCATTTGCAATTCCATTGCTTTAGCAAAGAATGCCGAAGTATGTGTCCAATGAGTAATCATATATAACAGTACATGACAACAATTCCTCCTCCAACAAATACTTTAATTTGAGTTGTATTGGATTCTGCGTCATGCTTGTTGTGATTAGCTACCATGTTTAATTCCAACACCTGGGCACCTGTGCAAATGAGATTCTGTATTCCAGAGAGATTTCCCTCTATGAATATGTTAAAATAAATACACATTCTGCTTTTGCCAATAGTTCTTATGCTGTTGTTTCTGTGACAGGAGGCTGGCGAATGGAGTTTATTCATGTGGTTAGTCATGATCTTAGGAGGGTCCAGACTGTTGAATCAAGAAATGTATTTCTACTGAATGTGCAACATTTCAACAGAGTCCTTAATGACCAGAGTCCACCTTATGTTCAGGTATCACAGGAAAAGTTTTCCTGCGTGCCACATTGCAATGAAACCACTATGTCACAATATGTAAGGGGAAGTGGAAATTGAATCATTTCCCAAAACCTAAAACAAGTCTTTTTCTTGGCTTGTTATTTTTTAACACTTTCTGAACATATGGCTAGATTCTCTAGTTTAAGGAAACCAGAAATGAGCAACTCAGACATTTCCATTTAGTCCAAGGTTGTTTCTTAGAATTTTATTTGGTGTTTTTTTTTTTTTCCAGAAAATAACGTTTGGAGTACAGCGCTCTGAGAATCTGACCCATAATGTCTAATGTCTAAATTAGACATGCACCCATTATCATTATATATCCCTCAAACAGTTGAAAAGCCATGGTAGACTCCAATAGCCATTTTAGGTATTTTCTTCCCACTTTATTTATTTGGTGCACAATGACAATAAACTGCCTGAACAATCTAGCATTTTTAAATACAGTCACCAGAGAGGAATTATATGTGAAATTATCCGTCCACATTAAAAACTAAAATGTTAATTAAATCAAATACATTTTTCATTAAATCCATACTTTAAAAACACAGTGTGCTGGATTCTCAAAGCTATTTACTCTAAATGTAATCTATTCAAATTAAATATACTAAAATGTAATGCCCAAGTTGTTCATTTATGATTTGATAATGTTTGTGTTGTCTGAAAAAAATGCGCTAATGGCATTTTGGAGTAAATAGCTTTGAGGATCTACCCCAATGTTCTCAAAAATATAGAGTAGATTTGTTGAAAAGGTCCAATGTAAAGGACTTTCACTTTAATTCAGTACCAAATGTTTTCTTGAGAATGTACAGTACAATAGTGACACTGTATGTCTTTGTATATTTTGCCACTGTATAGTTTAATAATAGTCTTAGGCACAGGATATGTATTCCAAGTGGTAACTCCTACTGAAATTAGGAAGAATTACTTGCAAAGTCCAGTTTAATTATTTAAAAGAAGACAGCAATACAGTGCAATTTTTAAATAGTCTGTCAAAAACCCATCAGGCCAAGAATCCAGAAAGAGGCAAACAGAAACTAATGAGTCACTGATGGGAGAACTTTGCTGTCACTTATTCTTCAAAAGTATGTCAGACACAGACTGCAAAGGACATCCATCTTCTGCCATGCAGCAGCTTTAATTTGCTTGACCCACTTTTACTCAAAGGCTGAGGTTATGAAGCTGTGAAGTTGAAAGCACGGCAGATATACAGGGGGGAGGACAGTTTAAAAGAACTGGGACATTTATTCAAGAAAAAAACACAAAATATTGGCCCGCTCCTGTAAACTTGAACATAAAGGGTAATTTAATGTGATATATATATATATATATATATATATATATATATATATATATATATATATATATATATCTTGCTCTTATTGTATTACTTGTATTGTAACGCTTGAAATGTTTTTGCTTACGATTGTAAGTCGCCCTGGATAAGGGTGTCTGCTAAGAAATAAATAATAATAATAATAATAATAATAATAATATATATATATATATATATATATATATATATATATATATATATATATATATATACACATACAGTGCCTTGCAAAAGTATGCAGACCCCTGACCAATTCTCTCATATTACTGAATTACAAATGGTACATTGAAATTTCGTTCTGTTTGATATTTTATTTTAAAACACTGAAACTCAAAATCGATTATTGTAAGCTGACATTGGTTTTATGTTGGGAAATATTTTTAAGAAAAATAAAAAACTGAAATATCTTGCTTGCATAAGTATTCAACCCCCACACATTAATATTTGGTAGAGCCACCTTTCGCTGCAATAACAGCTTTAAGTCTTTTGGGGTAAGTATGTACCAGCTTTGCACACAGTGTCGGAGTGATTTTGGCCCATTCTTCTTGGCAGATTTGCTCCAGGTTGTTCAGGTTGGTTGGACGACGCTTGTGGACCGCAATTTTCTTAAATAGTGCCACAGATTCACAATGGGATTGAGATCAGGACTTTGACTGGGCCACTGTAGGACATTCACCTTTTTGTTCTTGAGCCACTCCAATGTTGCTTTGGCCTTGTGCTTGGGATCATTGTCCTGCTGAAAGGTGAATTTCCTCCCAAGCTTCAGTTTTTTAGCGGACTGAAGCAGGTTCTCTTGCAGTATTTCCCTGTATTTTGCTCCATCCATTCTTCCTTCAATTTTAACAAGATGCCCAGTCCCTGCTGATGAGAAGCATCCCCACAGCATGATGCTGCCACCACCATACCTCACTGTAGGGATGGTGTGTCTTGAGGCATGGGCAGTGTTAGGTTTGCGCCACACATAGCGCTTTGAGTTTTGGCCAAAAAGCTCTATCTTGGTCTCATCTGACCACTTAACCTTTTCCCACATCGCAGCTGGGTCACTCTCATGCTTTCTGGCAAACTCCAGACGTGCTTTCAGATGGTACTTTTTGAGTAACGGCTTATTTCTTGCCACCCTCCCATACAGGCCAGTGTTATGCAGAGCTCTTGATATGGTTGACTGGTGCACCATTACTCCACTCCCAGCCACTGAACTCTGTAGCTCCTTCAAAGTGATTGTTGGCCTCTCTGTGTCTTCTCTCACAAGTCTCCTTCTTGTCTGAGCGCTGAGTTTTGAGGGACGGCCTTTTCTTGGCAGTGCATGGGTGGTGTGATGCAGCTTTCACTTCCTGATTATTGATCCAACTGTGCTCACTGGGATATCCAAACACTTGGATATTATTTTGTACCCTTTCCCTAATCTATGCATTTGTATTACTTTATCTCTAACTTCTGTAGAATGTTCTTTGGTCTTCATTTTCCTTCAGATTCACAGCCTGACCAATGATCCTTCAACAGTGGGGTTTTTATCCAGAAAATATGACAGCAACTTTAATGGTTCACAGGTGGAGGCCAATGGTAAGGTAATTGTGTCCTCGTTAGGGCAATTTCTTTCATCGGTGCAAACTGGGAGCTTCCACAGCACAGGGGTTGAATACTTATGCAAGCAAGATATTTCAGTTTTGTTTTTTTTCTTAAAAATATTTCCCAACATAAAACCAATGTCACCTTACAATAATTGATTTTGAGTTTCACTGTTTTAAAATAAAATATCAAACAGAACAAAATTTCAATGTACCATTTGTAATTCAGTAATATGAGAGAATTGGTCAGGGGTCTGAATACTTTTGCAAGGCACTGTGTATATATATATATATATATATATATATATATATATATATATATATATATATATATATATATGGTTGTAGTCAAACGCTTACATACCCCAATGGAAATTTATAATTTCTAGGAATTTCTCGAAAACAAAACATTTTAGGAAAAAAATCTTTTGTAGCAAAAGTTTTACTTTTGTAGATGTGGAAAAAAGTTGCAAGAAATAGTCTACAATTATTTATTTCAGCAATCTTTTTGCAAAACTCCAAAAATGCTAATTGTGGGCAGCCACTCTGACCTCTCATGAGGTGGATTTCAGTCTTTTTTTTCACATAAAATGTAATGCATTACCACATTTTGTACCTGTATGAAAAAGTAACCAATTCAGCTACAAGTTACTGTAAAAATGTAATCAGATTACAGTACTGCATTACCATGCAATGCATTACTGCCTAACACTGCTTACAACAGTGATCAGATAGCCAGTAAAAGGTCCATTTACAGTAGCTGGCTTGTTTTAAATAAAGGCAGTGTTATACAACCATTGAGGTTGGTGAAATCAAATATGTTCATCAACACATTTATCCCTATCGGTCAAATATGCTTTTCTGTTTAATGACTCTTCTTAATTCGCCAGGTGATACTTATGTTAGTGAAACTATCTGTAGTATTATCCCGAAGGTGCGCTCAGTCAAAGAAGGTTTTCTAAACAAGGAGAGACAATCTTCCCAAAGTCCTATTAAATACCCATTAAAGGAATGTGCGCTAAAACTGACAGAGGAAAAAGCTGTGGTTAAGTTCTATGAATTACAATTAAAAACATGAAATGACATTTGCATTTCTGCCTAATTGCTGTGGAGTGAACATAAAAAAGATAAGAGAGCCAAGAGAGCTTATTAAATCTAAAAGAGGACAACTGATATATGAATTATAAATCACTGTATAATAATAATATTTATTTCTTAGCAGACGCCCTTATCCAGGGCGACTTACAATTCTTACAAGATATCACATTATACATTATTTCACATTATACAGATATCACATTATTTTTTACATACAATTACCCATTTATACAGTTGGGTTTTTATTGGAGCAATCTAGGTAAAGTACCTTGCTCAAGGGTACAACAGCAGTGTCCTCCACTGGGGATTGAACCCACAACCCTCCGGTCAAGAGTCCAGAGCCCTAACCACTATTCCACACTGCTGCCCTTAGACATTCAGCACTGTATTTGTAACATTTTTAGTGCTTTATAATAACTACACTATATTGCATTGTACTGAGTTAACACAGATTACTAAAAACACTGAAGTTCTCTATTATAACACAAATCAGTAATGTATAGCATTTACTTTTAAAATACGTCACCAGAAATCTATATGTTAATTAAAGTATGAAGGGGATATATTTTTTTTTTCTAGGTCTGATTTACCATGCCGTCTATCTTACAACTTTTTAATGTTGTGGAAGAAATGGTACTATAGGTGGTTGTTAGTTGTTCTCTATAAGACAAAAAAGAAAGAGTCGTACTTACAGTACACACCTGATCCCCAGAATTAACACAGTTATTTATTTAATGTGGTTTTTAGGAGGTGATTTACATTCAGAACACCGGGTTTGTTTTTGACTGTAAAAAATGCTCACAGTTTTTTTTTTTGTATCCAGCCTTGACTTGATCTCATACTCACAGAGACATACACTGGCTATTGTTTGTTTTTAAATACATTAATAGTTACTTTGCCAGCCTTTTTATCACATGTGTTAATCAGACATAATTCTTTCAATGCCCAATGACCTCCCAATGCACTTTCCCTCGCAAGCCATGTTATAAAAACAGAATATGCCAAGCACTTTTATTATTATTATTATTATTATTACTATCAATCAGTTTGGAATAACCTGACTCACTGACCTAAAAAAAATAGAAACACACTGCAAGTGCTGTTTTTTTTTAACATGTTTTAAAAATGTATAATGCAATTTTTTTAAAAACATGTGAAACCATATTTTAAAATGGAGACTCACTTTTTTTAATTTTTTTTTATTAATCCTTCTGCTGTTTTAACCAGGAGTGATTTCCTGATACTGTTTTTTCCTAGTATGAGTATACATAATAATACAAAAAAAAACTTTTAAGCCCCTTCCAGTTTCTGACTCCTCTGCACACTCCTTGTATTTGGTAAGTATTTTAAGCTGCTTATATCATTATAATAGACCCAGTAGCATCTTGTAATTTTACCTCAGAGCTTCTGGTTGAGTGTTTGAAGTTACGGATGAAGCCAAAGGTTTAAACAATAACGTGCACTGTTTATGTTTAATTTTTCTGAACAGAAGAGTCATATGTCATTCTGTCTTTAGGAAAGCTTTTTATCTTTCTAAGAGAATCATTCAAGAGGCTTTACAAAGTACTTGTGTCAATTGGACAACTAGTTCCAAAGGTAGAGATATCAAATCTAAAGGACCTGACAAATAACAACAGCAATCTTTCTATTCATATCATGTTAACAAAAGCCTCTTTCTCAGTGCTATCCAGAGCTGACATTATGATTTCCCTTAAGTGACTGCAAGCGTGCTAATGTGCATGTATATTAGCTCATTTTCCTCCCCCAATGCATCACACTTCAAGTAGTTTTAATTTTTCTGGAGACTTTTTATATTTAAGGACGACCATAGAACAATACCAGTGAACTACATGTCAAATTGTTTATCCCCTACACAATTTTTGAAGGATGTAATTTAAAATTATTTCATACATATATATATATATATATATATATATATATATATATATATATATATATATATATATATATATATATATATACGTGCTCAAATTTGTTGGTACCCCTCCACAAAAAACGAAGAATGCACAATTTTCTCTGAAATAACTTGAAACTGACAAAAGTAATTGGCATCCACCATTGTTTATTCCATATTTAATAGAAATCAGACTTTGCTTTTGATTTTTTATTCAAAATAATATTGTAAATAAGAAAACAAATGAAAATGGCATGGACAAAAATGATGGGACCGCTAACCTAATATTTTGTTGCACAACCTTTAGAGACAATCACTGCAATCAAATGTTTTCTGTAGCTCTCAATGAGACTTCTGCACCTGTTAACAGGTAGTTTGGCCCACTCTTCCTGAGCAAACTGCTCCAGCTGTCTCAGGTTTGATGGGTGCCTTCTCCAGACTGCAAGTTTCAGCTCTTTCCATAGATGTTCGATAGGATTCAGATCAGGACTCATAGAAGGCCACTTCAGAATAGTCCAATGTTTTGTTCTTATCCATTCTTGGGTGCTTTTAGCTGTGTGTTTTGGGTCATTATCCTGTTGGAGGACCCATGACCTGCGACTGAGACAGAGCTTTCTGACACTGGGCAGTACGTTTCGCTCCAGAATGCCTTGATAGTCTTGATATTTCATTGTGCCCTGCACAGATTCAAGGCACCCTGTGCCAGGCGCAGCAAAGCAGCCCCAAAACATAACCGAGCCTCCTCCATGTTATCACTGTAGGTATGGTGTTCTTTTCTTTGAAAGCTTCATTTTTTCCTCTGTGAACATAGAGCTGATGTGACTTGCCAAAAAGCTCCAGTTTTGACTCATCTGTCCAAAGGACATTCTTCCAGAAGGATTGTGGCTTGTCAATATGTATTTTAGCAAATTCCAGTTTGGCTTTTTTATGTTTTTCTTTCAAAAGTGGAGTCCTCCTGGGTCTTCTTCCATGGAGCCCACTTTCGCTCAAAAAGCGACGGATGGTGCGATCAGAAACTGACGTACCTTCACCTTGGAGTTCAGCTTGTATCTCTTTGGCAGTTATCCTTGGTTCTTTTTCTACCATTCGCACTATCCTTCTGTTCACTCTGGGGTCGATTTTCCTCTTGCGGCCGGGCCCAGGGAGGTTGGCTACAGTTCCATGGACCTTAAACTTCTTAATAATATTTGCAACTGTTGTCACAGGAACATCAAGCTGCTTGGAGATGGTCTTGTAGCCTTTACCTTTACCATGCTTGTCTATTATTTTCTTTCTGATCTCCTCAGACAACTCTCTCCTTTGCTTTCTCTGGTCCATGTTCAGTGTGGTGCACACAATGATACCAAACAGCACAGTGACTACTTTTCTCCATTTAAATAGGCTGAATGACTGATTACAAGATTGGAGACATGTGTGATACTAATTAAAGAAACTAATTAGTTTGAAATATCACTATAATCCAATTATTTATTATCTTTTCTAAGGGGTACCAACAAATGTGTCCAGGCCATTTTAGAATATCTTTGTAGAATAAGCAATAATTCATCTCTTTTCACAGCTTCTTTGCTTTATCTATGACATACCAAAGGCATGCAAGTATACATGATAAAATAGCTTTTAATTTCATCACTTTTCAGGAGGAATGAATCATTATTTCAATGAGCTGTAAGGGTACCAACAAATTTGAGCACGTCTGTATATATATATATATATATATATATATATATATATATATATATATATATATATATATGCAACGTAAGTACTGTCAGTACTCGATCAACAGGGGTGCACAGATCAGGTCAAGTAATTGGAGCTCAAAGCACATTTCTCACACAAAAGATTTCCCTTAAAGTAAAAAAATAATAAAGGATTTCATTGCTGAGTTCATGCAGGGATAATGTGTAGGAAAAAAAAAAAAACATGGATATGCAGGAAATTAATGATCCATGGCCATCTATAATAATAGTCTTAGTGCACTGCAAATGGGATTTGTTTTGACAGTTAAATATTCGAAATAGAGGGGAAAAGAAAAGCCATGTTGATGAGTGCTGTAGATTAAACTGATTCCATAACTGGAAACGACACTTCAGCTTCACTTTGTCCAATTTTTCCCTTCATAAACACTGCACTAGTGACACAATTTTTGTGGAATTGTATTGTTGATGGTTCAGGTTAAGTAGCCTATAGTGTACAGTATATTCATAAACTGTGAAATCAAATACAGAAAGAATTGGGATTGTGTTTGTTTGGGGGATTCAACCAGAATTCAAACACTTACATTCTGAAAATAAAGAAAAAAAGAAGTGTTTCTGCTTATGAGTTTGGTGGATGTGTTTTGGAGTTAACTAAAATGCCTGAAAATAATAAAAACAAGGCCAGTAATATTTAGTAGATGTCATTTATTTCATTAACAGTAATAATAAATTGAATAGAATTACTTTCTTTGGTGTCCCTGAGTGGCTCACCTGGTAGAAGCGCAGCCGCGTGGTGCGCAGGGTGAGTCGTACAGCACAGGTTCGCGTCCTGGCTGTGCGAGTTAGGCCATTCTTCACTGGGGACTCCAAAGGGAGCGTCGCATTGACCCAGGTGTTTCCATGGGTTAGGGAGGTAAAACCGGGACTGTTTCTGCTCATCACTCTACAGCGAACCCTGCTGGCCAGGCACCCAGTGTGCTCAGGGCGGACACCTGCAGGGTTGGACTTTGTCTTCCAGAGGTTGGTAGCTCGCTGACATTCACTCTTGAGTTCCTGGGTGAAAAAGGAAGCTGGCTTGGTCGTGGGATTGGCGGACGCCCACTGAATCTTCACCTGAGCCATGTGAGAAATTGCTGTGGTGAGGAGAAAAGTGATTGGGCATTCCAAATTGGGAGAAAATCAGGTGAAAAATTATAATTGGACACACTAAAATAAAAATAAAAAAAAAACTTTCTTCATTAATTTCCTGCAATACTGTATACTGTGTTTTTTCCTGTCTGTTTAATAGCAGTTGGTTTTGCCACATTTTACGTGCAGACAGGATGCGGCACAGCCAATGACCTTGTTAAGAAGCACCTGATTTAGTCTCTCTTTCAGCTAGCAGGCAGTCTGTTTTATTGGCCACCAGGCCTTACACTTCAGCACTGTTCCACTGGGATGTCAAGCAAGGGAGAAGGTTCCTGCAACTGCCTGTGTTTAATACAACCTGGACACCTGAGTTTTTAACTACAAGTGGTGTTTTTAACAGATGTCTCTCTCATCTCTCAGCGGATGCCCACACAGTAACAGAACACCCCTGTTAAAGACCCATACTCAGACAGCTTATGCTCGATAATAGGGAATCTGTTTTACTTGTGTGTGCTTGCAGAACACAGCAGAGAATGATCTAAATATCACCTGCTATTTTGGACAACCTCTTTTGTTTCTGATGCACACACATACTGCATCTATGGTTACAGCCCCCTACACCAACACCACTTGCATAACACACCTTTTTTGTGGGATGTAACAAGAGGCACCTATACATAATACCTATTACTTACAAATACTTGTATATCAATAATACACCATAATCTAGAGATAAAGAAAATGAAATGTTTACTAAAGGTCTGGGATCATCATGTTATGACTCTCCACTGCTGGGTCGTGTACATATACTTGGAATTTGTAATAACGCTGGTGCTGTCCCCAGCAGATGTAAATACATTAATATATATGTATAGTACTGTGCAAAAGTTTTAGGCAGGTGTGAAAAATGCTGTAAAGTAAGAATGCTTTCAAAAATAGACATGTTAATAGTTTATATTTATCAATTAACAAAATGCAAAGTGAGTGAACAGAAGAAAAATCTACATCAAATCAATATTTGGTGTGACCACCCTTTGCATTCAAAACAGCATCAATTCTTCTAGGTACACTTGCACACAGTTTTTAAAGGAAATCGGCAGGTAGGTTGGCCCAAACATCTTGGAGAACTAACCACAGTTCTTCTGTGGATTTAGGCAGCCTCAGTTGCTTCTCTCTCTTCATGTAATCCCAGACAGACTCGATGATGTTGAGATCAGGGCTCTGTGGGGGCCATACCATCACTTCCAGGACTCCTTGTTCTTCTTTACGCTGAAGATAGTTCTTAATGAATTTCGCTGTATGTTTGGGGTCGTTGTCATGCTGCAGAATAAATTCTTCAGCAGCCCCGAGCAGACTGACTGCCTCTCTTAAATACACTGCACCTGGTTCTAATTTAAAATTACCACCAGGTGCAGGGGGTAATTAACAATAAAACAATTAACAAAACGAATTAATGTTTTATGCAGGGAGGAATCATACCCTCCCCCTGCTATCCTACTATATATATATATATATATATATATATATATATATATATATATATATATATATATATATATATATACGGGTGTGAAGAAAATGGAAATATGTTCTGTATTGTCAGAAAGGTGTCACTGAATGCTATGTAAAAATACCATTAGAAAGGATTGCTTATTAGAAGGGGGAAAAAAAAACTAAATCTAATTTGGAAAGTTGTAATATGTTTCATAACCCCCACCTTTCAGTATTGATGGAAATGATTAACTTTACCCTTTTGATAACATAATCAGCTGAGAAATAAAGCATCTTACTCATAATGACTGGAAAAAATTGGGCTACTAACAACTGGGAGTGTTGCCTTACTTAAGGCACAGTTGACTTTAATGCCCAGCCACTCACTCGCATAGAACAATTGGTTGTGCCTCTGAGTTAAGAGTAATTGAAACATAGTGCAGTGCAGTACTGCACACCCATGCACTGTATACAGTGTCTGCAGGGTATGTACTCACATGCTTGGGCTGACGTGAACTTAATCAATACAATGTACAAATGCGGAAATAATAAATAAATACTCCAAACAATTACAGAGCAATTGCCAATCAATTATTGCCACTTACAATGTAGTGTTATACATAGCCGTTTAGGGCCATATTTTCAAAGTGTACTCCAGTCTTTAATGAACTCATGTTGCTTGAAAGAGGTAAAACACCTGTTCATTTTATGAATCTAGAACCAGTTATGTATTTCAAGATCTCTTAAGCACTCTCAAGGCGATTTTGTTTTTTATTATTATTTTGTGTAATGTTAAAATAGTATTTTTCCTCCTTTTAAAAAATAGGAGTTAATTAAAACAATGGAGGACAGGCTTTGGGAGGAGTTTGCAACATTTAAAAAATTGTGGTAACACTTCATATTAAGATGTTGCTTATTAATGTTTTATAAATGTTTTATAAACATATAATAGATGCTTAATAACTATGTCATACATTGATAATAAAACACTGTAGATAGTTTATAACCATGCAATAGCCATAGACGGAATTACGTTTTTATAAAGGAGACAGTATTTAGCCACCTATTGTACTTTGGGATGTTTAAATGTAATTCCGTCGAATTTTGAAAAATTGCAGTTTAGGTCAAAAGTAGGACTAATTAGTACTCAGGGATATCATACTGTGCTAAAACTGAAAACAGGCCCTACAACAGGGGTGTCAAACTCAGTTCCTGGAGGGCCGCAGTGCCTTCTGGCTTTCGTTCCACCCGAGCTCTCAATTACTTAAATGGTCTAATTATTTGATTAATTGGACAGCTTTAACACTTCTCTTCAGGCCTCAGAATGTTTCATAGGTTGTGTACCTTAAATCAAGTACATTTTTTAAATCCTCAACTATAAAAGGCCTTGAATTTTTTTTTTACATATGTTCAATTGAACAAATAATTAGATAAATTAAGTTAATTGAGAGATTAAGTTGGAATGAAAACCAGAAGACCCTGCGGCCCTCGAGGACTGGAGTTTGACACCCCTGCCCTACAATATCACTCTGGAACTGATTTCCATTCAGATAGTGACCAGGCAGTGCTGTCATGTTTCAGGATTTGTTAGATAATACCCAGTCTGCATTTGTGACTTCTTCATTGTGCAATCTGTTTGTGGTGGAATCGTCCCTCCTCTATGAATTAGATCCCTTTCATCACTGCCTAGTTGTGACCTGGTGCTTATTTAATATATAATGCACCCATTTTACAAATACTGGGTATATAAGGGCAGTGCATGAAGTAAGCATGATGATGGAGTAATAGTATGCTATCTATATACAGTAGTACAGTAATATAGAAGATGTGTACATTACATATATAACCCAAGGCTGTCCAGTCTTGCACATTAGTCAGAATGCATTCAGTTTCTTTCTTATTTCTTATTTGTAACTGTAACCAAACAAAGCGTATTGTCAATGCAGGCCTACTGAAATGAATTCCAAATATTCAAAACAAAGCTTGTTCCCAGTCCTATGAAAGCTATATGGAACCAGAACAATTCAATTTCCTGATTTGTCCTTGATGGTTAGACTGCATTGCAGTTTGAGGCATGTTTCCACAATGTTGTATCTCAATATCTAACTAGTCTAGAGATCAGTTTGAGATTTGCCAAATCCTACCAAGGAATACTTCCAAGTATTCCTCGGTAGGAATACTTGATAAAATAAAATGTGTTCCTATGACAATGCTGCCCCAAGTTGTTGGATGGTATAAACTGCCCTAGCCATATAAAACAAAGAAGCTAACAGTAGTGTTATATACATGCTGCATTATTTTAAAACGTCAAATGTAAAGCATTAACATGCAAGCAAATCCGTATGGTCCTATAGTATTGTATGCATTTAAAATAAATACTGCATTAAGTTGTACAAGCAGAACCACATATTTCACTTATTGAAAGTGAGAGAGTTCAGTACTCCCTGGAGAAGTTGTCTCTTACAGCAAATGCAGCTGCTAAATGTGCTGAAGATAGTAACACTGCTTATCATCATTTTACCCCATGCTGGTTCTCTGGTCAGTGGCTACATCATGCAAGAAAAAACAAAAAAAGGAAACACACACACACATACACACATGAAGAGAATGTGTTGCACACACTACATTACTCACCACCAAGGAATACTATCACCCATCATACCTCGCCATGTAGTCAGCCAGAACAATTCATTCCAGGAGACAGGATTTCAAATTAGTGTGCCCTGAATGAACACTGCTACAGAAATAAGCCTTCTATATCAGATGATCTCTTTCTGCAGTTTTCCACACCACCTGTAGTGTGTATATATATATATACACACACACATCTTGTAAATCTTGCACAACTGGGATGCACTGAAATGGAGCTGTACTCTCCATATAACAATATTTGTTTTACATAAATCATTTTACTATGGAAGTTTCCCATAAACTAATATTCCTCTTATTTTCCAAATTAAAAAAATGACATTTGCTAAATGATACCTCAACGATTGTCCCCAAAAGAATGTTCAAGTTAATATTTTATTATTATTATTATTTGTTTATTTAGCAGACGCCTTTATCCAAGGCGACTTACAGAGACTAGTGTGTGAACTATGCATCAGCTGCAGAGTCACTTACAACTACGTCTCACCCGAAAGACGGAGCACAAGGAGGTTAAGTGACTTGCTCAGGGTCACACAATGAGTCAGTGGCTGAGGTGGGATTTGAACCGGGGACTTCCTGGTTACAAGGCCTTTTCTTTAACCACTGGACCACACAGCCTCCTATTTTAGGTTTGCCCTAGTGTTCCATGACATTGTCAAAAGCTTTCAAGGAACAGCATGAATTAACAACTCAATGCCAGCATCATCTGGTTGTCCATGGTTTGCCATTGAGTGTCTAATAGCAGCAGAGAAGAGGTGGGAGTGCTGGAGCAGCAAGCTGACCTATAGCAGCTGTCTGTCAATGCTGCTTTAGGTTCAGTAGCTAACTGGTGTTCATGAAGTGTGTTGAAATCAGTGTTTAAAAGAAAATGCATTCTGTGAACCTCTGGGGGTGCATAAATATTGCTCAGGCAGCAAAAGAGAAAAAGAAAAAAACTATTCTTCCATCTAACACTCCAGAACATTCATCCATCTTAGGTAAAAATTACAATGACCATGCCCAATCAAGATTTTATAAATGCAAGTCTGGCATAGCCGGAGTTTTGAAAGGTAATGTATTGTCTCATGTTATTAAGGATTAAAACAGATGTATTCTTTTTCACGCAATGAAAAAAAAGGATATTAAGAATAAAAGTGTTTCTTATTTTGTAAGGTGTAATAGACATGCCCTGCAGGGCGCAAAATGAGAATAAAAATGTACCCAATTGCAGCTCACATGTCCTGCTGGGCATTGACATCTTGTAGTACAATCTTACTGAAATGTTAAGATTTTTGCACTTACAGGCAGGCATATCCCACTCAATAAATCGTATTTTTTTATCAAGTAAAATGAAAATGTAGCATTTGGTTTCACTGCAGTACAATTATTTTCTTCTGCTCATTTTTTTTTTTTTTTTGGATTACCTCATTCCTCAATTAGCATTCACACAAGAGGTCCCTGTTCACATTCAACCTTGAAAAGCAGACACTCAGCAAAAAAGTGTAAGAACATAATAAATACAGTATTTTCTGAAGAATACCCAGTTTCCCAATGGTCCCCAAATCAGACACATTCTTGTGCAATACTCTCAGCATACAGGCAAATGTATGCTGCCTACTGTGATACCTCTATTGTAATGTACTTGAATTCAGACATTAGTTAATTATGTTAATGATGAACTAACTTAATTCCCTTTAATATACTCCCTATTTTACATTTTTTGAAGATCAAAGCTCATTGTCCATTAGCACTTTCTGCATGATATTGTTACTGCTAAATTGTGTATCTTCTAGAATACATGCTAACTGCCACTAATATTAAAAATGCCATATGATCAGAACACTTGTGTTTAACTGAGAGAAAAGTAATAACACAGTGCCTTATTTAAATAGGAAGATGCTCTTATATGCTTGTGACAAGCTGGCTTTAGTGGTTACGTCAGACCAGAAAGAAGTACACAGACAGACAGTAGTGGTGAGTGAATCTGAGACGCTGCTGCGCTCAGTGTTTTATCAACACACAGGAAAAAAAAAGGTTGAACAAAACAGAAGACAGGACACGGCACTTTACGCCAAAATACATAGACAAATAAAACGGACTAACACTTAAACGATGGACTAATAAACAAACAAGTATCGTGCTGGTCCTACCAGCACGCAATAGCAATTATTTCTTACTTTATTTCTCCTTCTCTCTCTCCCGTTCACTACTCACCGAACACCCAACCCCGTGTGAGTGAAACGTGCATCTATATATACTGTTGTGCCGGGATTCAATTACAAATTAATTATTCACTTGAATCCCAGCACGTGAACTAATTATGTGCAACCCCGTGCTCACATGTAAAATACTTTAAATGCACGTGAAGTGCAACATATAACACACAAATGCACACAGGGGCGGGGCACATTGCCACAATGCTGTATCATTCACAGAAAATGTATCTTTCAATAAAACTCTTTAGTTCCAGATATTTACAGCAATTCTGCTGCACATTTCACTTCCGTGGTATAGAAAGAATTGAGTGGTTATTTCTGTAATTGTTTCAAGACTGTAATGGAATGCATTTCATTTTCAGTAAATGTTCCCTCATATGTGTTTTCAAGCTGCTTGTAGGTCTTTGTTATACAAGGGCTTAGCTTTAAGTGGCAACAAAATGTAATAATGAAAGGGTCTTTTACACTTACCTTTAAAGTATTAGATTCTGTTTTTCCCCTGAGTATGATCAAATACATATCTTCTATATTGGATGTTTCTGACCTGAGCCTTGCTTGTGCTTCTATGGGAATACTTCCAAACATCCCAGATTTGGCTGAGACATCTTAACAAACACTGTGATGTTTGACTATTTTTTTTTCTCTTCAAAATCTCAGCAAAGGATGCCCATTGATAGGTGTCATGATATAATGAAGGAAAGTGAAACAAGGACTGCTGAGCTGAGCCTTCTGAAATTGCTCAGAGTTCAGTGTGAAACAATCCAGTGTCCACTGAAAGAGAACCACGGGCCCTTATCTGATCTACACACCTTTAATCTTATTAGAAAAGATTTGATAGAATTCATCCTGTACGAACGAACCCTCTATCAGACTCAAATGGCCCTACTCAAATGCCAAGGCTAAGATTTTTATTTTTTTTTTCTGACAGGATTAGAACAGGCTTACATTTTTACAAGCTTTACCTTTTCATAATATTTGAAATGGTTTTGAATGGCATTGTTCAAATACCGATTCTTACTGATTTATTTAGTATGACCTTGCTGTTTTGAAAAGCCCAGCTCTACCCAAGTTGACAGCACTTCTATTTTGGAGTACCTTTGTAATACAATCAAAGTTTCGATTTACCTTCGGTAGTCTGAAGTGGGCAGTATTGTATTTTAATTGGTGTGGGACTTTAATGAAAGTATAAATAAAGCACAATAAAGATAGTCTGTATGGGCTGTTATGGAATAGACATACAGTACGCAATGTCAGGTGACAAAAAAAAAACATCAGAATAGTGCGTATACCAGTTTTAACTTCCACTTAAACTTTCCCACCAGTAATACTTCCTTCAAGTAATATAGAGGGAAGACTTCAACAATTTGAATTTTATAAATTAGGGCATTTCAACACGTTGGTTGATTCCTGTACAAGAGTTCCATGAAAAATAAGTAACCATTTGACAATACCATAGTTATTTAAATGGTTATGACTTGCTATTAGGATTTAAATAGAAAATAATAAAGGTAACAGTAGATCAGCACATAATCACCTTCACAGATTTTATTGTTCCTTGTAATGCCAGGACAAATAAGAATAAATCCCATTCCCTTTTTTGAAATTGTAAAGAAAGGTTTCCTGAATTTAAACCTAAGCCTGTTTAATTAATAGAGCATTTAAAATAATAAAACATATTCCTTATCTGAGAAGAAAGGGTGACCTTGATAAAACTGACCTAAAAGTTGCATTAAAATTTCTGAAAAGGTTACACACTCCAGGTTTTAGTATAGAATGAGTGGGGTGTGTCGAATAATTGCCAATTCGAGGCTTTAATTGTAAGTCAGTGAAGCAGACAGGGTCTGTATGCTAATGCTCATGCCAAAATGTTTAAATTTACGATTCTTCTTATGTAAGGTCCTACCATCTTAAAAAATTAATTTCCAGTGGTTGACCTCCATAGTCTTGTCTCTTAGATGATTTGTAAACTTTACTGCTTGCTGCCATTGATTTGCCTGATCTAAGTTAAGCAAGCATTTCAATCAGTGGCAGCTGGAGACCTCTGAGTTAGGGGAGGCACAAGTATGGGGGTGGGGTGGGGTGCAATGTATCTATTTGTTTTTCCATCAATCTTTTCTAAAGGGATTAAATATGCAATAACATTGAACATTTAAACAAAGTAGTTTTTTTTTGTTTTTTGTTTTTTCAGTATTCAGTATTATTAGCATTACAGAAATGGGTTTTTTTTGACGTGATTTCTAACATGATTTTCAGCTTTAACATTGACCGGGAGTTAAAGTATTAACAGGTTAATAAGTAACAGTTAGGGCCATATGAAATCCGCTTTATTATTTTCTGATTTCAGTTTTTACTGTTTTAAAACATGTAATTAGGTTGATGTAATTTAATTTATCTACACCACAGGCGCAGCAAACAACACAAAACCATAAATCTACAGGCTTCTGTTTTTTCCATTCAGTTTGAGTTCATGTGCATTGGAGTAGGAGTCATTTTTTAATTGAATTGTATTGAAAAATAGTATTGTTACCTTTAAAAATGGGTTGTAGAAGTAACAAAAAAAAAACACTTTATTTCTTCTTTTTCCACTCCGAGCAAAATTAATTCAATTATTTTGTTGTTTCTCTAGTCATCAGTCATTACAGTAAAAAAAAAAAAAAACTATAACAGGGGACTTACTTGCAACTTTACAGTTCGTTTTTAATTTCTAAGCCTTTTAGCTGAGGATTTTCCAGTTGTAAAAGTCATTTTGACATCTGAAAGGCTGTAACTGTATTTGTGAGGTAACTGTGCTTAAAGTGAAAACAAAACAAAACAAAAACACAGTACGTTGTGTCTCATGTATATATATATTTTTTTTAGCTAACTGCCTGTCCTATATAGTATGCATGACAATTAAAGTTGTACTTGTTCATAAAGTTGTACATGTTTAAATATGTAATCCCAAACATAATGCTCTCCTGCCAAATGAAATTACCTGTTCTTATTACAGTAGCAAATTCAACTTTGATTATGGCTTCCCTTCAGATTTTGAGTTTTTCAGTATAATCTAGTGTGGCACGGAGTCTTAATCAGCCCATCAACTGCGTTATCCTGAATTTCACATTTGAAGCCTTCACAAGACAAGCACCACAATAAAAAAATAACAACATATATTGTGTTTCTTACCACTGATGCGATGCAGACCTAAACTAAGCAATTTCAATCAACACTCCTACATTAACTGCACATACAACTGCACTAAGCAGCGCTTTTGCAGGGGGCAGAGAGATATGGGTCGCTCCTCCAATTAAAACCTGTGCTCAGATCACCTGCTCTACTAGCGGGAGTACTGTTTCAGACAGACAGTAGTTCGTCACCGGAGGCAAAGCCTCCTCTGGAGGAAAAAAAAAACAAAACTCTGGTCCAATTAAAACCCATGCTCACACTGTGTTTAATGAAGATATATTATATTATATCATTCTTTTTTCCCTTGAAAAGTTGAGGAGGCTGTGCCTCCCTTCCCTCCTCTAAGGAGCCTCCACTGATTCCAATGTGGAGTACTTACACATTAGCTAGTGTCTTTGAGGAAGAAATTGTATGTACCCTCTAACTGTTACTATTGTCATGTATCCCTTTTGAGGAATTTCTCAGTATAATCTTTGCAAGTCAGAAGGGACAGCTTTCCTTTGTTTGCATAAAGCACGCTTTTGTAATGATGCTGACTAATGAAGCAATAATGAATAGATGTACTTTACTTAAAAGGTTAATAAGTCATTACCATATAATTATGCATAACACTGTTTTAAATAAACTCAATTGAAGAAGGTTTTGCATTTTAACCTGCACATTGAAGCTCAGTAATGCAGTGTGACAAGTAAGGGGAAGTTAATCGGCTTGAATGCAGAAGCAAAACAATAATGTTTTAAAAGGGAAAAATGACAAAAACAATTCAATTCCACAGTCCAGAACTAACTTTTTTTTCACAAACTAGCAGTCTGGATAAAACCAGTTACAAAATCCAGTATATGTTTGGCGATCTAAGTAACATTGTGTACTACTTTGGTACTAATGTATTACAGCATATATCTGTATATGGGTTATCAAGTTATTTCACAACACTCCTCTATTGACAGATTAATTGATATGTATATCAGACTAGCATATCAAAGGCTGAATTCATAAAGTGTGTTTATATGGTGTTTAACTTTAGAAGTGGCTAAGAGTTAAAAATGTCTATGTGGGACTTCTACAAAATTCCAACTGGTATTCACAAAACTCCTTAATTCAGCCTTCTTGCTAGACATGGCTAATGTGAAAGATAGACACGGTTTATCCTTTATTAATGCAAATACAACTATGCATGCATTAACAGCCACATGCTCCAGTAGCTTTACAAATTTATTTGCAGAGACACCATGCATTTTTTTTGTTTAAAAAGTAGCAAATTAAAAAGTAAATACTTTACCACTGAAGTTACACTCCAGTACATCCCTCACACTTTGACAAGACTACATTGCTTTACTAAAAAAATAATGCAGTGTTGTGAAAGATATCCTCCTATATATTTTGTCATCAATGACGCCTCGCAGCTCCCCCATGAACTGGAGAACTGAAGATTAATGGGTGACCTCCATTCCTGCTGCCAAGTCAATCACCTCTGTTAACCTGCAGAACTAAGAAAGGGATATTACCAAGCTACTGCCCCTGTCTCTGCAGGGCCTCCTTGAGTGCCTGGCCACTAGGAGTGGCTAGAATTGATGTGAGGTGAACTGTCCAAGACAATTTCCTCCCTAAACTGCTACAGCACTAAGGACTAGGGGCCAAATATTCAAACGGCCTGCGTATGTCGCAAGGGGAGTTATAGCGATTTTTTCCCGCAAGTCCTTTTAGCGAAAAAAAGTTGTGCTTTTGAGTGAGATTCAAAATTCACAATAGGGAGGTGTCATGAATAATCCCGCAAGTTCACCACCACGATCTAAATTCAAAAGTTAATTTGCTCGCAAATCACTAAGTTGCATGGAAATCACTTAAGACTGGTTACACTCCTCTTAATTATTTCGCAGGAAGTATTTCAGGACAATCTCTGTTTCTAGTTAAAGAGTGAACATGGCTTTCACACAGCTATATTTCCAAATGCTAGCAGAGCAACAGAAAAAGAGGAAATATCGTGCAGGCAGAATATTTGTCTACTGAAGAAGTCCTTAGTCGATTTATACTTTGATGAAACATAATAACATTTTGATTTATTTCCAACTCAAATATTTAATTTATTTGTGGTTTATTTTAAACAATACTAATTACCAGTGCTTAATTTGTAAAGAAAGAGGAGCCGGGGTGCAAGCAATGACAATAATACCGTTCTTAAGAAGCACACATTCAAAATCATAATTTATTTGAGAGAGTTGCGGTTGATTTCCTGTGTTAATTTATGTTCATTTATTCATTTCCGCATCGCTGAAATAATTACAGTTTCTCCGCAACACTTTTAGATTTCACTCACTTGCGATTTTACACAAAACATTCGCAACGCAAGCAGAGTTGCGAGAAAGATGAGAAAATCCACAAGACCTTTGAATATTTGCCCCAAAGTCTCTAGGAAACCAGGATTCATACCACGCTGGCATTACTCACCATGCACTCTGCACGGCTGTGTTTTTTACTACGTGAGTCACTTGGGGGCCCTCTGTACAGACTGTTCTAAGAGTAGGTTTCATGTTTACGCTTTGCCTTTGAGCAAGATGCCTCTGGGTCAGAACTACATCAGAAACAGATTTCTTTAGAGAACAAATTGATTAACAAAAGTGATACTGTATGGGTATGTGTAAACTAATTGAAAGTGGATATTTGTAATTAATACAACTGCTTAGGAGATTTAAGCAATTTGCTGGTGATTTTTTGTAATTCTTAATAGTGTATGGTGCCTCCAGGAGCTGAAGATCAATTCAAGAATGAGCTCTACATTCAATTGTTCATTGATTAGCTTAGACACATTCAAAGATAAGCATGCTTTATAAATATGGAACCAAAAATAACCACACACGGTTAAAAACATTTACACAAGCCTAAGATATAATTGTGTTTTATGAAAACACCACTATATACATTATCAATCAATATACATTACATCATAGTTTGGCCAGCGTTTAGGGGCGGCTATCGAGCGTCAATGAACAAGGCCGTGAGCCAAATTTTATTACATTTTATTATGGACATGGTCATTTGTCAAATCCAATAAAGAATTGTTCATTTCAAATCTTGTGCATGTCTCCTTTCTGAAAAGCAAGAATATTCCACTCACCCCAACAACAACAAGAGATGAAAGGACTGTTGAGGTGTCTGTGCTGCCTTACGGCACAGACAGGGGGTTTAAATAACTGCACAGCTTTTTAAAAAGTCTCAGTGTTTCAGGAGTGCTGCAGCACTACAGGCCATTTGAGTTTCCCTGACTTGCTTGGTTGATCCGTTTAGACGGCACGGGAGAGAAAAAAATAAAACATCTATTTGCATTTGGATTTGGAAAATCCACATCTGGCCAACTCCATGAAAATGAGAATGTAACAGAAGATGTGGAGGAGTTAACGGAGTGTTAGTATTTTAGCCAGCTTGTCTATGACAGTAACTGAAAAATAAAGACATGTGTTCACTTCCCTGGAATTTAGTTATCTTCCCTGGCATTTGATTAATATAGTTCTAATTTCTGGCATGTTATGAATATAGTTCCCTGTTATTTTATGTATATACTTCACTCACTGGCATTTTATGGACACAGAAAATAGTTCCCTGGCATTTAATGTATATAGTTCCCTGGCATTTTATGAACTATAGTTCCCTGGAGTTAGTTCTCTGGCACTTCGATTGTATATAGTTCCCCATCCCACAATTTAAAGATAATAAAAAACACCCACTACATGAAAATTACGCATGCAAAAGCAATGTGTGTGCAAAATATACGCCTCTGTAACACATTATAACACTTATTATTTGTAGTAGTATAATTGTTTAATGCACATTCATTTTTTTGTTTGTTTTGTAGATGTGTTTTGTAGTTTATTTTGCACTATTTTTCATTTATTTTTCACTTCATTGTTTATTTAGAATTTGATTTATATTCAGTGGAATGTTTCCATTCATTTACTTTACTAACGAGGTGCCACGGTAACTAGCTAGAGAAATTAACAACACCTGCAGTTAATGATAGGTGGGGTGTAAAAGACGGGATGAAACATTGAGAGAAGGGTTCCAGTACAGACAGAGAATCATACCAGCATATAGTGGGAGATAAGAGATTGTTTAAAACATGAAACCAAGCACAAGTTTTAGAGAATTGTTTTAATGGAATGTTGCAGCAGACAAGCACTTCTTAAGCATGTTTTCCTGATAGTGAGCATTTGATTTTATTAGGCCATTGCTGCACCTTTTTTGGACGCTTTATCTGGTTCTTGCCATGCTTGCAAAAAGGCGCTTGCTGAAGCAGATTGTTTCTGGGTTAAACTGCGTGCTCCAGCTGGGTTTTGAGCCGATTCTACAAAGGATTAAATTAGTGGGACAGTACTTGTGGGTGTTTTTCCTTGGACACCCTACTTCGGCTGAATGCGGGGCTTCCTAAAGTGGTTGCCGAATCTGAGAGACGGGGGAAGTTCCAGCTACATAGCTACCTGGCTAAGTATTTTAGAACTAAATGCTGCTGTTTTGTTTTGATTGAACAAAAGGTTTCATAATTTTAGGTTTTGATATATTCCTCCTGATTGCCTGCTTATAATTTGAGATTTTATAATTAACAGACTGAGTTTTAGGGGGGCTTTTACTGTCTGAATTTTAGTAGTTTATTGTTTAACTGTTTTTAGTATTTTAACTGGGGCCTGCATTAGTTGGTGTTGCTTGTTATAAATAATAAGTTTTGCTTGGTGTCTTGGGGTGCATGATTCATGCAGCTGCTTGCAGGGGGAGAGGGCTGTCTGTCGTGCACGAGCGCACTCCGTAGTCAAAGTATGTGCATTCAAAGTACATCGGTCAAAAGTATAGACGAGGATTTAGCGCCACCTCATTCTAAAGGGGAATGGGTGGTGTCTTGTGCTGGCTGTTTAGAGTCAGTGCAGACCTGGTGCATTAAGATTTCCACCTGGAGCATCAACATTTCAAAATTTGTAAGCACTATAGTGTATCAAGCAGTTTTACTGTTTCTATTTTTCCTGTTTTATTCTGTATCAATAAATATTGTTATTACGCTACCACAGTACACTTTGTCATCTTTTGGGATGATAATCTGTGTATGTGCAACCCCCTTACCAATTTTTCCACATAAAAAACCTGTGTGTAGGTCAGTTTAAATTGACTTCTCATTTAGTTGTCCCAGCTTGACTGGTACTGGTGTAGTCAGACTATAACTGTATTTATATTCAAAAAGAACGTATTCCTTTTCCTGCCCTGCCTTTTGATTTAACACATCTCCTCATATTGCCCCCATCTGAAAATGTTGGCAACCAAAAAAGTTCACTTGGCCACCATACTTTGAAAGCTAGTGGCCAAATGGCCACCAGCATACAAAGTGATTTGTCCCACCATGATCAAAAGTAATAACATTGCCCCTTCATTATAACTAGGCTTGCTACTATTCGATTTCTATTTTTTTGCCAAATCGACGATTAATAATGACGTTTGTTTTAGAAAGAATTTACCGGGTTTTTTTATCTTTATTTTTCAATTCAAGCAGAGAATGGGTGAAATCGACCTTTATGCTTTAAAAAGAACAAACTTTTTATGCCCTTGAGAAACGTCTCATTTAGCGAAACCCCTTTATCATATTCAACATGCAACAAAACCATGGTTAACAACATTCTAATTGCAATAACGTTTGGTCACAGCTGAGCTATACATTTAAAAATGGTCTCAAATAAACCATAGTAAACGCAGAACATAAAAGTGTATTACACAGACCTTTATAGCATAAACTTACAAGTAAAAATAATATGCACAGACCAAGTCTGAGCTCCCCATCTCCTGTTTTAGCACAGCCGGACTCAGAGTAACAGACAAGGCAGCCGGGTCTGGTTCGTCCTGCCGTGGAGACTTCAGCCGTCGGCCAGGGTATTGTGTATACTATTGATTAAGTGTTTTTCTCTTGCGCCCCATTTTCAAATCAAACTAGTAACTGTCACCATATACCTAAAGCAAAAGCTTACGTACACCTTAACCCACTAATTTCAAAGTAGGCGCTTTGAATGACAGGCGCTGTAGCTGGCAAATGAGAGCATTCTAGCACTGCTTCAGTCAACGAGATCTGTCAGAACAGGGTGAAACTACAGTACTAACGGACCACTGAGGTGACTGACAGTGACCCCTAGCCATTCAGAGCGGAACGGAGACGGGACAGACAGCAAGTATAAAAACTACACAAACTAGAGATGAGTCTAAATGATTATTTTTGGTAAGAAAATAAAAAATAGCGAGTGGTTTTACCAACGTTTATCCTATATAAATGTATTTCAGTCAAACTCATATTTTTGATTTAACACACGGGCAGCAGTGTGGAGCAGTGGTTAGGGCTCTGGACTCTTGACCAGAGGGTTGTGGGTTCAATCCCCAGTGGGGGACACTGCTGTTGTACCCTTGAGCAAGGTACTTTACCTAGATTGCTCCAGTAAAAACCCAACTGTATAAATGAGGAATTGTATGTAAAAATAATGTGATATCTTGTAACAATTGTAAATTGCCCTGGATAAGGGCGTCTGCTAAGAAATAAATAATAATAATAATAATTTGAGCTTTACCAATTAATATCGAAAAGTAGCAAGCCTGATTATAACAGCAGCCAGGACTATCTGACACAGACTTTTAATGCTATTCAATTATAAAGCAAGTTCAACTGAAAGAGTGTTATGCTGAAAATAGTGGGTATGGACCCATCATTCAATTGTGCACTACTATTTATTATGAAAAGCAAATAAAACAGTTAGGCTTGTTACAGTTCATTATTCAGGTCTGTGATAATCTTTTGGGTAACACTTTAAAATCTAGTGTATAATCACACTGCAGTTGCAATGTTTTAGCACATGTGGCTATATTACAACCACGTGTGTAAACACAATGTAATGCATTTTGTAATAAAACATGCAATTTGCATTGTTACCACACAGCTATCTGTGCGAAGTATTACCCTCTTTTGTAAATGATCCTGTGCTCAAAATGCAGATTATGGTATAGAGCATTGTGTGCGTGCTGATACAGCAGAGTAGCACACAGAGAGAACCACAGAGCATAAAATTGAACAAGGCAGTGCTTTCTTTGAAATGGATCATTCACTTTGGTCATTCCATCCCACATCTCAATGGGTGGTTGCATCACTGTCACTCTTTCTTAGCTTATTATTTGGCTGTAGATATCACTGATGAAACAGTAGGTCACTGTAACCTGGTCAAATCTCGTTTCACTTAAGTCACAGCACGCTAAGGTATTGTACATACTTTAGGTTAAAGATTATTTATAAGAAATACGTAAGTGTCTAAATAAATAACACTTACAAAACAGTGCATATTGATTGTTGATGATCAAATTAATATGATTACCACATCAGGTTCTACTCAATTATGATTATGTTTGTTTGCCAAAAAAAGTGATATTCAAGTCTAAAAGCAAGCCCATACAATAACTATCAAAGCAGCAACAATACACAGCTTATTGTTTGGCTGGTAATAACTGCAGCATTTCGAACCCACTGTGCCATATTTTTCTTTGTCTATGATGTATTATTTCAGAGAAACTGTACCCAAAAGTAAACTTCGAAACCATTTTTCAGTATTTTCAGTACTGTATCAGTGATACATATCAACTGCATGGCTCTTGAACCAGTTCTGTGAAGTTACGGATTGGTTCAATTAGACAATTTAGATAACAGTAGAGAATAGTAACCTGGTCAAATGTCTTGTCACTTAAGCATGACAAGCTAAGGGATTGTACATACTTTATGTTAAAGATTAGTTATGAGCAATAAGTAAGTATAACAATATAACAATCACATTAGGTTCTATGAAATCTCAAGTCAGTACAGTGCTTCCTCAATTTCTAAACAATTCACCAATTCATTAATTCTGTTAACTCAATGGGAGGCCATGTTGACAGTGAATTATAAAAAATACTACATTTTCCTGTTTAAAATGTTGTCAGATAATGACATATAGAGGGACCACTGTATGCTAATCTTAATTCATATAAAGGGGCACTTATTTAAAAATTACAATTGGTTATTTAATGGAACCCTCTGTAAAACCTTTTCCAGTGACACATTGAAAAACATGCCTGGCCTTATTCTAATGGTGGAGATCATGCCCCTTAAGTCAACTGAAGTCGTTCCCAAGATACAGAGTAAGGCTTGACAGAACTACTAAACTAGACCGCTTATAAAGAGTTTTTGCATTTTTGCATCCTGTATTAACTGAAGTCACTCCCTGAGCCATATGCAGCAGTGACAGAAAACGTGAAATGTGAGACCTGTGAATTATATATCTGTCAATGGCACTAAATTTCAAATTGTTCCCCGGGGACAGATTTAAAATTAATTGTGCACATTAAGTGCGCTGGTCTGCTTTGTTGTGTGGACATTTGTCCACTGGAATCTTGGCTGCAAACTCAAGAATCATTATGCGGTGACTTGCAAGGGCTTTAAAAACTAGAATGATTAATAGGAGCCACTGCTGCTAGTACAATCCTAAACTGTTAAACTGGAAATCTCCCATGGAAAATTTTCAAATGAATGTCCAGTGACACTTTGGGAACTGCATTTGGTCCCTTGCCCAACAGAAAAAAAATGGATTGGAGGAAGGTGGCTTCCATTCTTTTTTTTTTTTAAGGCCTAACACGCTTATTGAATACTAAAATGTGTTTGGATATCCATACAAAATGTTACCAGGGAGTAAGTATATGTGTTTATTTGTTCACTTAACTCACTTACTGTCAGAAACATTTGTCTTCTTGACTTTGTTACTTATAGTTGTACCTCATAAATTGTGCTTTTGAAAACATTGATAGTTACGGTAACTTAGTGCATTGACTATGACAGATGCTTTCCATTCATTGTTCAGTGTTTTTTTGCACAGGTATTTTAAACGTATTCTGAAATACCTGAAGATAAAATAGACCAGTCAGTGGCTTACATGTATTCATACAAATGTAATCATCTTACCTTAATACACAGGCATAAAGTCCAATGTCTTGTAATTCTGCAGGTCGAAACCATATTGAATCCTCTTCTTTACTCATTCTAACACCATCAAAAGGTATGGGTTCTTCAAAGTCCCCATGTCCAGTGCTCTTGTACCACATCAGACTCAGTCCTGCACTCTGCGCTAGGGTGTAGTTTGCTCTGATATATCCATAAAATAAAGCACATTTAATTCGTACAGGTTCACCGAAAAGCACTTTGTACTTCATGTAGTCCACAGACCAATCTGTGCATCCGTCAGCTGCAAAAGAAAAGAAAAAAAATATATATATATATATATATGATATATAAATATACTACAGACGACAAGGACATGAATTATAATGGTTACTATGTGCTCAAGTACAATTGGATAACATTAAAATCTTTTCAACATCGCCGTTGTGTAGTGTTTTCATGGAATGTCTCTGTACAACCCCAAGCTGAAATAAAAATGTCAAAACTTCGTATTTAGTTCTGAGATTAATGATAAAGACTTGGTATTACTTGACCATGTTGCTGAAAAACTCTAGAGTGTATAAGATTTGTTCAATATTACAGTATATATATATATTAATAGTATATAAACATACTATGTTGTTATATGTATACTATATATTGATTATACATTGCAAAAGATTGCTCAGAAAAAAATATTTTTACCAGGCAGATATCAGTCTTTCTGTTGATCAGCCATTCATTGTGATATAAATTATTATTATTATTATTATTTTTTTTTTTACTTTAATTCAGTGTACACCAGAACCAGTGCATACTATAGTGTTAACACATGCTGTTTAACTGTTGTAAGACTAGGTATCGGTAATGGCATTTACCTTTCTTGCAAACCGTGTCTACTTAAAAAGCTATCGAGATACAAATAATGATGCGTTAAATCAGTGACAATCATTTATATGAGGAAGGATGGTAAACTAGCTGTAAGGACAGTAAACAATGAATAAAGGCTAACAGACATTAAATGCCAGTAGAAATTATATATATATATATATATATATATATATATATATATATATATATATATATATATACAGTACTGTGCAAAAGTTTTAGGCAGGTGTGAAAAAATGCTGTAAAGTAAGAATGCTTTCAAAAATAGACATGTTAATAGTTTATATTCATCAATTAACAAAATGCAAAGTGAGTGAACAGAAGAAAAATCTACATCAAATCAATATTTGGTGTGACCACCCTTTGCCTTCAAAACAGCATCAATTCTTCTAGGTACACTTGCACAAAGTCAGGGATTTTGTAGGCATATAGTCAGGTGTATGATTAAACAATTATACCAAACAGGTGCTAATGATCATCAATTCAATATGTAGGTTGAAACACAATCATTAACTGAAACAGAAACAGCTGTGTAGGAGGAATAAAACTGGGTGAGGAACAGCCAGACTCAGCTATATATATATATATATATATATATATATATATATATATATATATATATATATATAAACTGCATTAATATTAATTTTATTTATCGGTTTATTGAATTTAAAAATAAAGGTTCACAATTCACTTGGATTCAATGACTTAAAAATGCTAACTGTTTTAAGACATGTACATACATCTTTATTATAATAAATTACACATTGAGTTGTGTAGTGTAATTGATATGCAACCACATATCCAAGCATAGATCGGGTAACCAATTAAAAATCTCAAGGGAAACAAAGAAAGGTGATGGGTTTTGTGATTTAATTATTATATAATTAAGAGCGCAATACAAATAAACCTGGTGTCCACACCAGTTAATTGTATATTAGGTACCACTGGGAACAAGGTAAAACAGAAAATGTTTTTTCAACAAATAGAATTTACAACAACAGACAAAGGCAGTGCTGGCTTCAAGTTTAACAGAAAAAATTGACTTTTTGAAATGGGTTTGGTGTCTAACTGGATGTTTTCAATGCAAAAACCTAAAATCACAAAGATAAAATAGTAAAATGCCGAAGTGTTTACTGTCATCAGAATTAATTCCGATTCTATCTGGATTTATACATTTTATTCAGTCAATATAAACCTCAGTGTTTAGACCTGTTTAAAAAAAAAATACAATAAAAAGATCAGAAGAGCATAGCCCTACCTAACTGCTTGCATGTATTATCGTGCTGCAAGGAGTTGAGTATTTATGTTTCCATGTTACCAGATTGAATGCATGGCAAGAAGTAGTCTGCAATTACAACTTTTGTGAAAGACGTATTACAGAACCACCTTTGGGACTGACAATCATTGTTTATTATGTGGAAATGGATGGGATTACAGAGTCTTGTCCTATAATTAAGACTCCCAATGACAGTGGAAACAGTTGCAAGGCCCCTTCTTTACAGCTGACTATTACAGAACAAATACAACCATGTTCTTCTTGTGTGTGTGTGTGTGTGTGTGTGTGTGTTTGGGGGGGGGGGGGGGGGTCAAACAGCAGCTGATTTCAAGAGGAAATAGGTTCAATATTTTGATCGCTCAACATGCAGTATAAACTAATACATTACATTACATTAAAACATTACTGTCATATTTCTATGTTTGTGGTAGACAGTGGGGAAACAAGCTCCTAGGGGTGCAGACGGGACATTTCAGGGAAATTAGAAGTATGGCATTTGTTTTTGTGAAACAGGATCTTTGACGAGAACAAGACTGGGGATCAAGGTCTGGCTTATTTGAAAATTGATACCCTTTATCCACTCAAACTTGATTTATATAGCGCCTTTCATGGCAGAGCCATCTCAAGGCACTTAACAGAAAACAACAGGTCAAAACAACAATAAAACTGCAAAAACCATACAAACAGTAATACAACTAGCACATACAAATATATAAAAACATCAAAACACTAAAATAAAAATGATAGATTAACATTGAAACGATAGATCATAAAAACAGGTTTACAATCTTGACTTAAAATTTGCAACAGTTGAGGCCTCTCTTATAGAGCCAGGAAGAGTGTTTCACAGTACAGAGGGCCCTACAACTGAACGCTCTACCACCTTTGTTTTTCTTAAAAGCCCTTGGGACAGTAAGCAGCCCAGCATCCTGGGATCGGAGAGGCCGACCATCAATTTAAGGGACTAAAAGACGTATGATGGGTCCAGACCATTCAGAGCTTTATAGGATAAGAGCAAGACCTTAAAATCAATCCTAGGCCACACCGGGAACCAATGTAGAGCAGAGGGGAAATATGGACATTTTTTTTTTGTTCTTGTTAAAACCCTGGCCGCAGCATTTTGTACAAGCTGCAATTGGGATATAACATAGCTTGGGATACCTGAAAACAGGGTGTTACAATAATCAAGCCTAGATGATACAAAGGCATGCATCAATCTCTCAGCATCCTGTAGCGAAAGAAAGCATTTTAGTTTAGCAATATTTCTAAGGTGAAAAAGTGACACTTTGGTTACATTCCTAATATGCAGTTCAAATGAAAGATCTGGGTCAAAAACTACACCCAAGTTCCTCATTTCAGCTTTCGGCAAGTAAGGGAAGCTGTCCACTGGAAAAAAAAAACAAAAAAACACATGGATTTGTATTGTTTAGTTGACTCTGATCCCAGAAGCATTATCTGAATTTAACAATAAAAAGTTGTCCGACATCCATAGCTAAATATCAGCGAGGCAGGTAGTCAGAATATCTGAAGATAAAGCATCACCCGGTTTTATAGACAATTAAGTATCATCAGCATAATAATGAAAATTGACATCATGTCTACAGACAATATTGCCCAAGGGAAGCATGTATAGGGAAAACAAAATTGGTCTGAGAACAGAACCCTGGGGGACACCACATGTAGCTTCAGATAGAAAGGAAGAATCGTCCTCAGTTTTAACATATTGTAGCCTATTTAAAAGATAAGATTTACTACCTGACAATCCAATAAGACTCTTAATACGTTCAATCAAAATAGGATGATCAATAGTGTCAAATGCTGCACTTAGATCTAAAAGAGTAAGAACAGAGGGTGAGCCTGTATCTGACGACAAGAGCATGTCATTTACCACTCTAATGAGAGCAGTTTCACTACTATGGCCAGGCAGAAACCTGAGTGAAATTGCTCATATATATCATGTACTGCTAAGAAGGTATTAAGTTGCTTAGCTACCACTCTCTCTAAAACTTTAGATAGAAAGGGGAGATTATAAATAGGCCTAGTTGTTAAGGATTTTGGGAGCCAGAGTAGGTTCTTTATGCAATGGTTATACTACAGCAACCTTGAAGGAGTTGGGAACAGTGCCAGATGAAAGAGGTATTATTAAATATAGAAAATCTTCTTTAAGCAGTTTAATGGGAATGGAGTCTAAAACACATGTAGTAGATTTTGTCCTACTAACTAGGTCAATTAAATCTAGGTGAAAGAATCAAAGGTTTGTTCCGGTGTAGCAGTACCAAGAGAAGTAGTTTTGTCAGTGTTGAAGGATGGCTTGTTTAAATTGTCTGTCCTATTAGATATCTGATTTCTTAAATTTCCTGTACTATTAGATGTCTGATTTCTTATATCAAGGTTTTTTTTTTTTTTTTATTAAAGTGATTAATAAAATCATCACTGCTGGCTGGCAGAAGACTGTACATTCTTGTCAGGCCATAAACAATTAGGTGGCAATCACTAACATGTAGAAACGCTACCTTACTTTGGTGTGGCTCGTTTGCGTCATTTAGGGGGTATTCACACTGGGTTCATTTCAAACGTCCTCAGTTCGGTTTGTTTGCTTTGAAACAATGTATCAATGTGCTAGCTGTTCACACTTGCCTTGTTTGGAAATTAACTGGGGCTTGTTGTCGTGGTTCTCTTCCGTGTTTTCCCAGGACTCAGTTCACTTGTGTTCATATTAAAATAATCAAGTGAACTTGTTTTTTATTAATAAAAGACCATCGGATGTTTACATTGTCTGGCATTGCTTCTTCACACTATGTAAATATTCAAATACAATAGTAGTACAGTAGCCTACTGTATATATTGTTTAATGTTTTGCTTTTTTTTTCATTTGTATTAAATCCTTGTATACTGAAAAAAAGAACTACGGTATTGTAATAATGACAACATATATAAAGGAATGTATTTTTTAGGGATATAGCTCCTCATGTAAAACATTAGCATAGAGTGTGTACAACGATAAATAAATAAACTGTGTTTTATTTAATTTATGCAAGACAACAGCGAACACGTAATTCATACCTGGGAACTATTTGGCAAACTCTGAGACTGACATCCTACTGCATAGCATTGTTTTCTTTCTTTAAGTTTACTAAACCAAAATCAAGAACAAAAAAATCTGGTCCTTTGTTTTAATACAATATTTTGTATTTTATTTTTATTTATTTTTTTGCAGCGCTGGTAAACATATTTACATACGCACCAAGCATAACTTTGCCCAAACAGACATTTGTTAAAAACTGGACAACGAGACAAAAACGGAATGTTTAACTTAAATACTGTACTATTGTATAATAAAGTTGGTACTTGCACACTCACTCGCACAACATCGTATACGGTAATCCACATGCAGCTGTATTTTCTGCAAATGTGATTTTTTTCCAATGTCAGTGATGAATCATGAAAGCGATTGGAGGCAGTTCACATCATTCAACATGAACTTGAACAATTCTACAAAAATAAAGAAAACAGCTTTTTATTTATTTATTTATTTTTAAAAAGAGGTTACAGCAATCACTTTCAGCCAACCGGAGCCACGGTCATTTTAATAAATTCCCAGGTATTTTGATATTACAGCGAATACATTGTTTTTTGTCAGTCTGATTTTTATTTTTATTTTTTTCTGATCAAATTTCTAACAATGCAGTTGTTTCCCCCATTGTCCATATCACTCATCTGGACATTTTTACCACCTGTTTGTGTATACAGTAACTGTACGCTACTGTACAGCCAAATCTACCGGGTTCGTTTCCTGTTTGCAAAAGAACCGAGACTGTCCAGTGTTCACATTCACGTTTTTTAAGCAAACCGAACTCAGTTCTTTTGCCAAACAGACTGTGACCACCTCTTCTAGTGGTCACAGTTCAGTTTGGTTCGTTTGCCAATCGAGCTTTGATGTTCAAACTCCTCTCCAAACGAACCAAACCGTACTGAGTACGAAAATAAGCTCCAGTGCGAACAGGCCCCTAGTGGATGTCATGGAAACGGAGTTAATAGTTAAGTTGATGTTGAGTCTTCCATATAAAAATGGCAAATAAATCGCAAAGCAGGAAAACATGAATAGATGTTTAAATGTTTCAGACTAATGTTATGAGAGCTAAAAAGCAGAACGCAGCTTAACACATGTACATCCCTAGTTAACCTTAGTTAAGTGGAAATATATCCTTGAGTGTTAAACTTAGGAGTTTTATGCAACCAGGTTACTTTATTGCAGCACATTACTTAATGAGATACGGAGATTTTTCTTAATAGTGGAATCGTTCATGGAGTGCTAATTATGGCAATTAACTTTTAAGTCACAATTCTTATAAAAATCTATGCATGTGGTATGACATACATTAATATTTACTGTTCTGCATACATCTATAATAAATACGGTTCTCTCTGAAAGGAGGGCTGTCATTTACGTTGATATAAGCATAGTAGATTATTTTATGTTTGATGAGCAAAAGGCTTATGATACTGCCCTGAAAAGCATATGCACACAAGTTTTCTTTTGAGTGAATATTGGGCCATGCAGTTACTTACATTACGATTTTAGCATGTCATCTATGCACAAGAATGGTATATTTGCATCACATTTGCTATTTATCAGGACCCATGTAGAAAGACCCATGTTGAAAATGTAAAAACCTGTTTATTCTTTAAGGCTATCCTCTGTACTGACACTAATCCAACAGACCGAAACAAAAGAAACGTGTATTAGTGGCGTCTTTCTGGAGCATAAACAGTTTGATCATGTTGCATCTGTTTTATGGTACATACTTTAGAATGTCATCTTTACACATCAATTTCCATTTCACTTCATATAGCAAATAAACAATATGTCCTTTATGCAGCCAATCGGCATTGAGATTCAATTCTGATAAAGAATGGGGTTGCTATGACTGCGTATGACTCCACATAATGTTTTCTCGCCTGACAGATTTGGTTACCATGTGAACATGGACATATTTTTTAGAGGAATGTTTATTTCAATGATTGTGTTTGGAAATGTGGTTGCTTGATTTTTTTTTTGAGATGGTAAAAGGCTGTTGCAGTGTTTGCAGCAAATCCCTTATGTGTAGCTTGATTACACAACTCTGAGATTATCATCTATGTATGATTTCTCCATGTTAGCTAAGATTTGACTATTGAAGCTCACAGTGCAACTTGAAATGGACCAAGCTGCTATGCAATGGGAGTCTCATTTCCATCCCTGAAATATATATTGTTTGCCTGCTATGTCAAAACCACCAACCATGCAAGTTTACAAATTGCTTTTTTGAGAAATTACAAGTACAGCTAACGACAGTCAACATTTTAACAGTTTTTATCGTGGGCTAAAAACACAGGCCTTAATAACCCCTCTTAAATATTGCATGCATGATAGCATGAGTAATCACACTGCTAGCAGACCAGCAGTACATCTGTTAAAAACAGTTCAGTTGATTCTGCCTTGCAGGCACTTAGAAATGCTCTCAGCAGGCTTGGACATCATTAGGTCAGTCTCACAAATTCTTTTGATATCAGCATACAAAGCTGCCTTTGGGCGCTGTGCATTCCACTTGTACAATCTGATCTGGGTATACACAATACACAAATACATAACGAAGACAGTGTTGGACATGAAAGACTGTGCTAGCTGTGCCGTATTATAAACGTGTTTCATGTAAAAGCAATAACCTGTACTACCCGGTCCTGTGAGTGACACATTCTATTTCTAACAAACTTGGCTAACTTTTCCGAAGAGTAAAAATGTAACTTCTGTATGAATTAGTAGCTCAGACATAACTAATTATACACTATTAATACTTTTTTCGTTAACTGCTGCCCCATTACAATCATGTTAAGTATGATAATAGTCAGGAATGTGATTTAAATACATTTAAAATGTTACCGTCATTTTCGGAAATAGCGGCACACTTTTTGTCATTCCTGTAATGCGTTTGTTGTATTGCACACACCTCTGGATAACGTGCACTGTTTTCGCTGTTCCAGTATCAGTTCTTAACACTACATTCCTCTGCATGCTTTAAACAGCAACATGCATATATGGTAGGCTACTATCTCTGCCTTACGGCAAGAAAAAGCAGTATGATTTTGTTCAACAAAAAATATTTAGTTTAAAATAAACTCTGCATTGCAATTATTAGTAGGGCTAGATTTAAGTTTAATGCAACACCTCCCTCCCTTTGTCATCTCTCTCCCTGCACGGCTTCAGATAACATTAAATGTGAATTCTGGTTGCAGAGTGCAATTATGCGTTGAAAACCATGGTAAGCAGATCTTAGAGATAATTGTTACATAGGTCACAAAGTTGTGGGAAGCCTTTAATTTAAGGATATCTACAGTATGTAATGTAATGGCTGTATATACCAAAAAAAAAGCAATTCTAGGTTGTTTTCATTCCAATGCAGAAAACACATATATATTGTTAAAAAAAACGACACATGTCCCTGAAAATGCAAAAAAAAAAAAAAAAAAAAAAACGCCTTAACTGTGACTGCAATAAAGACATTAAGCAACTTAAAAATTAAAATCATAAATAACACGCTTGTGTGCATTCCGCGCACCCCTCTTCATTATCCTCATAAATATGTAAATTGATGTGTGTTATACTTCAAAAGACCACGGTAAATCTAACGAAAAGGTAAGTACATGAAAAATGAACACAGTAGTTGAACATATATCTATATATGCCTACAAACTGTATAATAAACACAAATGCATAGCTACAGTAGATAGTAAATCGTACAAAAATGTATATCAAATATAATAGAGAAAGCAAGTTTACTATTTTTCACATACCCATTTTGTATCGGTTAGCAGTCAATCACATTTCCTTTATTTTATAAATTGGAAAATACTTGAATTATTCATTAGTCTTAGAAGTTCTAACAGTATGCAGCCATGACCTCAATTTTAATATGTTACTAGCTATTGATATTCATAATCTCAGAATAAGTTGACCAGGATGAATTTCCTTCACACAGTAGTTTCCATCAGATGCTTCAGAGGATGAAATATACCACGTTACATCACTGTCTTCATAATAACATCATTCCACTGGATAAACAAGTTCCCTGCAGGCTATACCTGCTGACAGGACCCACTGAACCAAATATTTAACACTTCTGACTGGGTCCTCCCTGCTTTTCTCCCCTTTTCCATGCATCATTTGCAGGAGAATATTTGAGGCAGAGATGTAGAAAATTGAGATAGTGACTCCTGGGCCCATCTGCCGCAACAAGGAATTGTAACAAAGCCTCAATTCAGTTCCAGGTCCAATAGGGTAATAGGAAATTCCAAATTGAGGAAATGAGAACTCTCAGCAACGTATGCATTGTAAGTGGTGAAAACAACACTGACACAAGGGCCTCTAGCAATCTCTTTCACTTCACTTGTTTTGAAAATATCCTGTATATAATTACTAAAATAAATACATCAAATACATCTTTGTCACGTTAAATATGTCAAAACTATTATTTAATCCAAACCAGGCAGCTAAGTTTGCAATTGAGCGAATTAATAGAACAAATTAAGGAAGGCACACAGGGCAGAATCTTCAAAAGGTCGCAACTCCACGGTGAGCTGCACGGTGAGTTCGCAGTGTGTAAAGAAGCGGGCGGCTGATGGCACACGCTTCGGAGGACAGCGTGTGTTCATCTTCGCCCCTCCCGAGTCAGCGCAAGGGTGATAGCGGTGAGCTGAGTCTAAAAAATAATTGGGCATTTCAAATTGGGGAGAAAATAATAAAAACTAATTGGCAACGACTAAATTTTTTTAAAAAAAGAGTCATACATAATAAGCTGTGGCAAAATATCCCCTGAAAGAGGGTAAGTCACTAGTGGGATTTCATTATTTATTTATTTATTTATTTTTAAATGTTTTAATCCGTGCAGTTTCGATTTATACCCATACGCCAGATAATCAGGATTTTATATGTGAAGTTATCTAAATAAATGTACATTCTGGATGACAAAATGTACAATTTTTAATGAAGTTTACAAATTATACACAACATATATATTCCCATTATTTTTTATTAACATTTGGCTGCTGCTCGCAGGTGGGAGAGCCGTCTGCCTGTACACTGATAGTTTCCATAACAGCGAATTATGCTTCCATTCATTTTTCTTAATCTCGTTAACATGCATTTTGATTAACAAGTTCACCTTATCTAGTCGATGAGATAGGAAGTGATGTATGTGACTTGCGACAATTAAGCTTTTGTAACGACAAATGCATTCATTAACGAGCTCACAGATTCATTTTATTTGAAAATCACGTCCTAAAAGCTCTCGTTACTATACCACGAGTTCGATACAATAACACTGTTTTTTGGAAAATCTTGCCCACAGTTTCTTATTCTGTTGTTCTGGATCCACGCACCTCGACTGTTTAATGGCACTCGATGATTTACTGTATTTTGTATCACATTACTATTGTAAATTGTAGTATTTACACATTTAATATAGTAGTAAATGCTGCCTAATACTATAACCACCTTGAAGAACCTAAATTGTCATATACTCCAGCAAAGACCAGTATATGACTATTTATTCTGGACCAGCATGTTTTGCATACAAATTCTGCATTTAATAGCAAATCACTGTAGAATGTTTTCACGGTGGAACAGCATAAGTACCAATGCTGCTGAAGTAGTACAGAGATCTTGCAGTGTCAATGGGCTAATGTTTGCAGTCCAAGTAATTAAAAAGTAGCTTTGGCTAGCCTATTTATCCTCAATGAAGGGTTTGAGGTCTATGATAAAGGCAAAATGGTAAATAGGTCATAATACAGCTTCATGAAACAAATAGGCCTAAGTGATGATAACAATATTGAGGTTTACATTTGCTGCAATTAATAATTATTAATAGTACAATTAATAATTGTAATAATTTGCATTTCCACCAATATTCGTATAAGCATATAGTACAAAAACATTGAGAATTAAGTGCGCGTTTTCTAAAGAAGACAAACATGTCTGTATACATTTTAGGAAATTTTGACTCATGAAAAGGGCAGGAGGAATAACACACACAGTGGCAAGGGGAACTTCCCCACATTACCCAGTGAGCTTGCCCCCCAGAGTCACCCCCAAAACAACTGTGAATGGTTTATTTAATAGAATACACTGCTAACCCTTTAATAGATAACGATTTCCATTCCTTCAGTAACCCTGCTCTACTGTAAGCATTCACCTCACAGAAAACCAATGATTTCAATCTTACAGACAGTAATTTAGAATGATTACCCTACAGTACAGTTAAACTGAATGACGTTATCCACGATGTTGAAAGACACAGCAGTAGATGGATGTGCATTTTAATTACATTTCCACAATATAAATATTCCTTGTCAATTTCAATCATTCCCCAATACTGACCACTGTTCTTTTCTCTCTGTCATCTTTATCTAGTATGACAGCTGTACTTAGTTTATCAGTACCTCAAAGGCTGAGCATGGCTAAGCATGTTCTGGGGAGTGACCCAGAAACTCTTATTGATAGCTGAAATCTCATGAGGAAGAATTTATGAGTGGCCACCCAGGCATGTAGCAGGTAATCTATACAAAAAGCAATATACTGTAATAAACCATAGTTTTACTGTTTATTACAACAACTGCGGCAAACAAGGTATGTTATTAACTGTAGTTAATCCTGGCAAGTGAACATATGCAGAGCAGCGACCATGACTCTCAATACAGGACCAATCTTTATGGGAACAATTGTATTAATTCCATTCCCTTTACGTTTCTGTACAGATCTAGACACTCTAACCTGACATCCATGTCAAAATCCTATCTGTTGTTGATTAGGCGAAATTAGCAGCACATTACCATTACCATGTCAAGTAACCATGACTTAGATACCTTCAAAAAGTTGTGCAAATGATTGGTCATACCTATTTTAATCACATTCTAGAACTCAACATATACAATACAAATGCTGTGACATTCAAATAATGATTACAAATAAATGTATTCCAATGATAGCTGTGTTGTTCCGCTTGAATTCCTTACAAACTTTTTTTTTTTCTATTGGAATTCCTATGAATTTGCCTCCATTATTTTGCATTGATTTTTGATCTATACACCCCCTTTCCAAAGTGCAGCAAGGTGTCTTCAGACTTTTTGCAATTAAATATTACTTTGCTGAGGTGTTGGAGGCTTCTTTCTTTGGATCTACTGTATTCATGATATATTGTGGTACTGTCTCACAGCCTGGTGTTAAATGTTAGTGTTACTGAGTGTTGAATCTAAAAAATGTAATTTGCTAGCTCAGGCTTGTTTGAAGAAACGGACGTTGTCTTGTCTGATTCTATTGTGTTATTATTTCTCACAATAGTATTTAAGATGAATGGACTCAGCTTGGCATATCCTAACACCTCCAGTCCTGCTTTCCCTAGTTAGATAGAAAATTAACTTTTCTGCTTTTTCTTTTTCTCTGATGCTGAGTATTTTTTATAAAAAGTGGCAAGAGGTCAAAAGAGGTTCCTTTTTGCAGCATTGCTGTGATGAAGTCAGTATTCTACAGTATCTGCTTAATGCTCTCCCGATGATCACTGTGACTATATCAGTGGGACCTTCTGCCGACAGTGGTGCCCAGGCAATCTCAAGTGTATAGTGAGCCTGAGGAATGTCACAGTCACAAATGTCAAGCAAGGCCATTTTAAGCAGTGATAGTCAAAACATATACAAGAAATCCCAATTCAGAGACTGCAGGGTTTGCAGGATGTTTATTATTATAGTAATTATAATCCAGTGTAGGAAGAGCTGTGAGAGTCAACTCTCATTTACTGTACATACTACTACTGTAAGACTCGAAACACTGCGATATACTGCTGTTTATTACCGGAATCCAACTAGAACTTAAACATTCATCATACAATCTGAATTAAACTAAATCATATCTGGAAAACATGTTTGAATTACCCAAACATACCATATTATTATTATTAATTTCTTAGCAGACGCCCTTATCCAGGGCGACTTACAATTGTTACAAGATATCACATTATTTTTACATACAATTACCCATTTATACAGTTGGGTTTTTACTGGAGCAATGTAGGTAAAGTACCTTGCTCAAGGGTACAGCAGCAGTGTCCCCACCGGGGATTGAACCCACGACCCTCCGGTCAAGAGTCCAGAGCCCTAACCACTACTCCACAGAAGGACAATGTATATAAGTGTTGCTTTACCATGGTGAAATTTGATACCAACAAAAAAGTGAAACTGTACATACCAGTGTGTTGTGTTGCACTGCAAAATACTACTATGACTACTAATACTAAAGTTGACCTTGGCATTTAAAAATACTGTAAAACACCTCTTCTGTCCCACTTTTTTTTAAAAATCATACCTTGATTTCAGTATGCTTGGATAATATCTGAAATATTGGAACTGTACCCAGCACATTTCAAATGGTTGTATAGCAGGTGAACTGTAGACTACTGAATTCTACTGCTATGGCTAATAATAATAATAATAATAATAATAATAATAATAATAATAAGCGTTGCTTTTTCGATGGTATACCCCAGACAACTTTTAAAGGGAAACTCATGCTTTATTCAATATCTACCACAAGTTTTGTGTCCTAACATTTTGTTCTTGTTTATCCCCTAATCCTTTCTTCAAACCATTTGTGAACTACATTCCAAGCAAAACATCTGCCACCACAGCTGCTCCAAACCATGACTCCAGAGGCAAGACTTCATTAGGTATTTATAAATATTTGATCAAAAGTAGTAACGATGCACAAACTAATTAACACAATTAAAACTTGTCATGTATTTGATTACAATATTATGCTTGTTCCCATGTTTTTTTCTCTCGATATCTATCTATCTATCTATCTCTTGATACATGTGGAATTTCTTCAGGGCAACAGTCTCCTACAACTCACAGTCGTATTATGATATTCTTATTGTTAGAAAACAGTATATACAATACAGTACAATGTACACTTTGTACTTTATTGTTCAATAAGTAATTGTATTATCTATTACAGTGTTACAGTGTCAAAAGTGCATGTAAACACTACTTATAAAACTAGTATCACTACAATATTTTATTATTATTATTATTATTATTATTATTATTATTATTATTATTAATAATAATACTGCCACAACCTTTAAAGTGAAAATTGGATTGGTATAGAGGAACATTAACACAAGGGGGTGTATTTTAATGATTGAAAAGTGGTGGATAAAAATACAGCCATCCTTCAGTAAGCAATCATTCCATTGGTGTTCACCCTCAGAGGTGATTTACTGACCCCCTGAATAACATCTCAAACTACAACAATAATCAGGGAGGTGGCATTAACATTCTTCACAGTTTACATTGTTTAAAATAGCCCTGAAGGCCTGATACTGCCTAGTAGGTGTACAGCTATAGCCCAATGTTTTGCATCACCTAGAATTTTAGGATTGATGTTAACGTAACATTGTTCAGCAGGTTTCATTTGACTTTATGAAGCAAAATTAGTTAATTCTATGCAAAACCTTTGGCCATAGCTGTAGAACGACTAATTATTAGATTTAGTCGAATAGTCACCACTTTAAAAAAAACAAAAAAAAAAACATTATTAAATCATGTATTTGATAATGGCTGGTGCTCTATTTGTGCAAGTACAGTTTTGTAACACTTTTAATAATTGTGCCCTTTTTTAAAAACGTTTTATTTTTCTATGTATTAATGTTCTAAAATGTAGTTTGTAAATCAATATGATCTGAAACCACACACTTTTGCTTTCTGTACTAGTTCGTTCTAGTATACACTTTAAACACACAAAACATTACTATGTTGCTGCTACTGCTTGGAAATAACAGTTTCTGAGGTCGACTCGCTTTTCTAGTCGACTATTTACTATGCAGTATAGATATACTGTAATACTGAATAGATATATTTAAAAGACTACACAGTCTTTTACTTTACCAGATTGTATGACGTTTACAATGATAATCAAGTTCTGTCTAATTAAGCACCATTGTGTATAGGCCTACTGTAATGATGCTGTGTTGCAATCTGTAGCTAAATTCAGCACTCACAAGGTTGACTTGCAGCTTAATCATCACTCTTAATTAGCTGCAAAGATTGATCTTTCATGGGAACCATCACCTACCTTTTTTTCAAATAAGTTGTTCACTGAAGTGCAACAAACAGCAGATTTTAATATACCGACATATACAGGGCTCAAAGTTGGCCAAAATCCTTATCTGCATCTGGCTCCTAGCTTTTAAAATTTGATCGCCTTAAAAAAAAATTATATATATGGGCCAGATAAAATACTATATAGTGATGTCACTGTTTGACACCCCCGCCTACCTTTGGTCAATACGCGTGCCTTAAGCCACTGTAAAGCCAGCCCAAATATATTCTTGTTTAATCAACGTTACAAATGAATCAGCCCGAAAGAACGTAAATACAGTATGAAGTCGCTTGTGTAATTTACCTTTTTCTGCTGTGTGAAAGTAAATCTCCGTTTTTGTACACATCCTATGAACGATGTCAATGTGATATATGAAACAAACAAAAAAAATCTAAGTGTTTGCAATCAGCGGCAATAGCACTCTATGGTTTTAACGACACGTTGTAAAAATAAATCAAATGGATGCTGACATTGAGCAACTTGATTTCAGTAGTTCATTATACAACAGCAGACTTTGAATAAAGTTTATGAACACAATGAAAACTGAACAAACAACACGAATAGCATCAACACGGTGGCTTCCAGATGTCAATTTATATTACTTTCGCTAATACATTTTAAGACTTAGTACTAAATACAGTAAGTTAGGGTGTACTTAAGTCTACACAACGAACACGCACTGAAATAATACTTACTTTAAAAAAAGAAAAAAAAAATTCTTACGTGCTGTTTACTGCGCCGCCGAGATACTGAACCGAATCCTAACGGTCTGAACACGCAAGGAATTTAGAGAAAATGACGTCGAACATTCGGGTAAACGTTTTAAAAAATAACAAAAAATAGCGATTAATAATATTATGTTGGGTAAAAAAAAAAAAAAGACAATGGCGAATGCAAAGTAATATTTGATCGCTGAGACCACAGCTCGCCCTGTCCTGAAAATAAAATATATTTTAAACGTTTTGTGTACATTTAAAAAAAAACAAAAAACTTTTCTTTATATATATATATATATATATATATATATATATATATATATCAAATTTTAGGCAGATTTAAAACAACTCTGCTTCTTTTATCTTGCCTATTTTCGCTACAGCACGCTCCTTATAAAGTATGGTGTTTACTGTAAAGTACTGGTCTCTAAAGTAGCCTACAATTTAGTGACCAAAAGCTGTATACAAATACAATATTACATTGTCAACATGTTTTGTGTAATGTACTAAACCGAACTTGGTATGCATTCAGTCTTACTTTTTGATGGCAGACAAATTAATTCACCGTGTAGAATGTTATAACAAGTTGATGAGATTTGCCTCTGTCTATGACATATTTGATATCATTTCACCCTTTGGAACTAATACATTGGAAAAGGCACAAATGTATTAATCTTTTGATATAACAAACCCAAAGGCAATAGTCGTCTTGATGATGTATTCTTGCAGAACCTTGCCCATACCTGTGAACTACTTATATTGCACTTGAACTAAACTTTGCAGTTAGTGAAATTATTAAAGATAACACAATATTGGTTCTTGTATTGGTGGATAAGCATGTTCTTTTTTAACATAAAAAATGAATAATTACTTTTACACAACATTTGTCAAATGTAATTACTGGATTACTGAAAATGAGCTATTGGTAGAACAAAGTAAATCAAACATATGACTTTCCCTTTAAGATAAAGATAAATAACAGTTACAATATGCGTCTACTGTTTTGCTCTATGCACAAAGTAAACACTTAACAGGCTAACTGAGAGGATGTTAGACATCCATCCTAATTCATTTCTCTAACCCTAGGGTTATTTTAGCACATCCCCAGCAGCAGCAGATTTCCTCAGAGTGCACCAGCATTAAGGCTCAGCCTTGACACCATGAAAGATGAGAGGGCAAGTCTCTCTAGCTACTCATTAACCTCATTGCCATATCGGAGCAAAGGCATAGAATTGCTTTAAATTGATCCAATTAAAGGCTACAGAGTGTACAAGCCATAAAAATAAAATAATAAATAAATAAAAATACTGTATTAAATCAAGAATATTTGCTGGCATTTCTGCCAAACATTGATATTTATAAATATTCCAAAGGTTCAATGTCTATTTTGAAAAGTAATCACTGACTGTGCAGTAGTTTCAGTGAAGGACTAGTCAGCTGTACATGTTGAAGAGGCTGGGCCAGAATTCCATAAGCAAGTGTGGGACACAGCGTGGCAACTCACTGTACAGACAGAGAGTGGGGCACAGACTTGGTATCAGTGTCTGCCAGCCCAGCATCTTATCAACCGTACAAAAGAGCCAGGCTTGTCTGGACAAGCAGTTGTAGGTCTTAAGTATTGCCTTTCATGGACTACATGTTTTACACTGCATGGTACGGATCTCTTCCCCTGGGCCACTACACTCTACCCTCAAGCCTGCATAAATTCATGAACCCTGATCTGTGTCAGCCTTGTACATTAAACATTACTGAACAAAGTACAGCTGGCTGATTTTTTTTTTCCAACAATGCATCCTCCTCTAGAGGATAATTAGTAGTAACATCCCTCAAACTAAATGGACCAAGTGCTGACCAAATGTTATCTTGGCTTATCTTAAGAATATCTTGCCTGTAATAAATTAATTCACTTTAATGTGGATTTACATTTCTACAGATAAGTGTTTTGGCAGAAGCACCATATCCTGACCCTTTTCCCTATTGCCACAGAGGATAACAACCAAGGGGGTACAAAGCAGCAGAGCTATCATTTGCAGTGTTGCCATGCTGTTATCTGAGGTTTACCAGCCAGAGACACTAACATAAAGAATATTTATTGCAGGTCTTCGTTATAAATAGAGCAGTTATGGCCTGAGCACCCAATACCATACTCAGCTTCTCAACATCCTTCCTATACACCTCCAAAATGCTTCAGCCACTTGAAACAGTTTTGTGACATTACCAAAAGAACTTGTCTGAGACCACCTGACCTTATTTCACATTGAGCACCAGAAACTAGAAACAAGTTTTATAGTTGTATTATGAAGTTAGCCTCTACACTTTATCTATCCGCATCCATAAACCTATATACATATTAGCAGGTTGCTAAAATGTATAAACAAACAGAAGTGTTGTGTTGCAAATCTGAACAGAATCACCTGGTAGCTATCTCTGTGTGGGATAGCAGCAGCATTTTAAATTGAAAAGCTAATCAATGATTCTATTGACACTTCCTGGTGCAGTCTGACAATAGACATGTTTTTGATATTATTATCTCAATTTTCATGTAAACGAGGGATGTCACTATATTGGAGTGAATTAGGTATTATTTACACAGATTGATATAAGAAGATTGTGGAATAAAGCTGTGTTCAGTGTAGTATAGTTGTTTATGGACAGGAGTCATTTGAGACAGTACTGAGTGCAGTCTAAAGATCATCAGTGAGTGTAAATTCATCGCAAGAGTGTGAGTATAAGACAACAAGAAGAAACCAGGCTACTGAAGAAGTTGAGGACAGGAATTGCAAATCCAATCAGATTTAAAGGCAAGGCGGTCATTTTTGTTTTTTTAAAAACAGACTTTCTATTCTTTCTGTGGTACTGGCCAATAACCCTAGCTAAGCTCATCCTCTTTTACGGAGACAAAAACTATGCACAGTGTCTTGATGCCCCATACAGGGGCTACAGTACTGGTGGGTACAGGATAAAGAATACTTGGAAGCTATTTTAGCACAGCAGACAGGGCACTGGTCTGGAGACTAGGGTTGGACTTCAGTTGGGGGGGGGGAATGAAAACCTTTCTTTGAGTCAGGACAAACGACAAGTACGGTATACATGTTACAGTTTAAAAGCAGCCCAAGCTAAGAAGCTTCATGAAGAAAAAGCAAGTCAGAATCAACTAGTTAATTAAAGTACTGTATTCCTTTGCATATTACATTGCATTTACATAATGAACCTATAAAGATGTATTCATAGGTGTTTATAGTCAGTCTTAGTTAAGAATTCATTCTGCAGTACCATTTACTTTGAGCAAACTGCTGACTCTAATCTCCTCTGATATTATAAGGGCAGTATGACTAGGTGTGGCAGTCAGTACACTTAAGACCAGATGCTGTAGTATGTGGTATTAGAAACTTAGAATTCTACTTTAAGCAAGGCGCCATTGATACATATTTCTGTTTAAAGTTCAGTTCATCAGATGAATCATTAAACAAATGCTTACCAATTATATGATCTTTACGGTTCCCATATAACTATTAAATTGAACCAATAACTAAATTATAAAATCCCCTTGCACTGGCTAATTAATGGAGACAAAATACTGTACAGTATATGTACTATATCAACCTTAACAGATCATTTCAACCATTCAGGCTCCCTGCAGAGTGGTCATTGACATCACTTTTTGTTCCCAAAATATATGCTAATGAACCTTTCTAATTATTAATGGCCACAGAAATACTGTAGACAAAGTCGCCCTTACCTGAAGAAGAGTGCCTCCTATATGCATGTTAGGAAGACATACAATAAGCGTGTCACCAACTGTACTGAGCTCTACAGTTGGGATTGACTAGTTTTTAGTGTTAGATTGTACTGGTTTGTATACACTATTACTTATCTATTATATCTTGAAAAACAAACAAACAAACAAAAAGCTTTGATGTATACACAAGACACTTACAACTGTACAGCTATGCCCAACAGTTTTGCATCACCCTATATAATTAACACATTTTGCTACATAAAGTCTAATGAAGACTGCTGAATAATGTTACATTAACATATTGAATTGCATACTTTGTAATTTTCCATATAATAATGAAAAACTGGCAAAAAATGAAAAATGTGACATTTCGAAATCTAACATGAAATACTGTACTACTATAATGGCTTCCAGTAGTTTCTTTACATGATTAAATAAAAGATCTAAATTATGTTCATATAGTTTTTTTTTTGTTTTGTTTTTTATTATGTCTCAATCCTAAAATTCTAGATGATGCAAAACTTTTGTCCATAGCAATAAATTTGGAGCTGAGGTCAATATTGTCTATCAGGTAATGGCAGCTGAGATGAATATTAGCTAAAACATGCTTCATCTGATGGGCTGCTAGCTATGACTATTAGTTCATTATGTAACAGAATGATGATATATGAAAAACTTTGCACTTTTGACATTCTGAAACTTTTCAGATTTACATTATTTAAAACCGAACACATTTCAAACTTGACCTCGACAATCCTCTCATGCATGGACACTACCAGGTTTTTAAATAGCCATATGGGGTAGAATTTTGAGTAATGAATTTCTCCAGCTCTTCTGCTCCAGCTCATAATTATATCATACATCATAAAACAAGTGACATAAATCAAACGACTGGCCACAAGAACACAATTTATCTTCCCTTGTAACAAGGCTGTAGATGCACACATATTAGACCTCTTTAACCTCAATGTATCCATTTCTATCAATAGGGTCTAGTTAAATATAGACAAAAGTCTAGTCCTCTTCAGCACAGTGTTAAAAATATTGAAGAAGAGGTAATCTTATATGGAGCCACTTCAAGATTTGGGAACCATATCGTCTGTATTAAGTTTTCACCTGACTTCAGTAGCTGCCCTTCTAGATACAGTATGTGTAACATAGGCTAGATCAGCCGCTCTTTAAAGAAGTAAGAGCCAGCACCCCCTAGTGATCTTCCAGTTAGGATCAAGTTTCCTTTTGTTTTGCCAGCAATACACTGCTGTGCATTAGGTGGTGCTGGTGCTTACTAATATAAACACAGAATATCTATCAACTTAAAAACAAAAACAAAACAATACTTGAGTAATTACAATGAGAACTACTATGAATGACTGTGTGAACAGTAACAATACTTTAACGCATTATACAGTTTAATATAAAAAAAATGTGGCTCCCTAGTAAGTTTACTTTAAATATTTAAAAAAGTGTATCATTAAATATATTAACTCTAAATAGTTTTTAAGCAACTTAGAATAAAAGCATTGTGAACATAAACTATTTAAAAGGTCTGGTGAAGGGCACATTTATGAACCATGGTTTTTTTAACCATTTGGAAATGTGTTTTATCAAAGAAAGCTAAATATTCTAAATTCTAATAAGGTACTGTTAATTACAAAAGCAAGTTTTGCTTGGCTACTGCCACATACAGTACACTGTATTAAAATCCAGAGGCACCAAGATTAATCATTTTGAGTTGCTGGAAAATATTGTATTAGACATAAAACATTTTTTAAAAGATTGCTGGATCCAGATGCACATGATGGTACGTAATCAGATTTATCACCCCTTTTTATTAACTGCTTTTCATTACACCATATCAAAGTCTGACTTTTTTTTACAGAAATAAATAAACCTAAGAAATGGGACATGTCTATGATTGTAATAAAGGTGAACTGGTTCTAGAGCTTCAGTTTTTAGCCTAGTGTTGAAGCCACATACTTGCCAGGCTTTCATAACTTGATTTAACATATACTTTTGCTGATGGCTTTACTGTGACCCAGTTTTTTTTTTTTTTTTTTTTTTTTTTTTTCTATGCAGTGTTATTATATGCACCACAATGATGTTTTCTTTACAGTATCACCCTCTTCTTCATGATGTTGTCCCCTGATTTGCTGACAGATTTATTCACCATTGCCCTCATCATGCAATGATAATGCTAAAATCTGAATATTTTCTGAGGTCAGGTTCTTTGTCACCATTTTAGGAAACAGAAGATACACAAGGTCATACCACAGTGCTAATTTCCAGTACTAATAGTATAAGGGTCCTCGAATCTTGTAGTTATTCCATACACTGTATTATGCAGAGGAGACTGGATAGATACCAGCCTTCGAAAAAAAACAAAACTGAATATATGTGAAGGATTTGCTCACCAAGATAAATGTAATCGTACAAAATACAATACTATGATTACATTTACAGTTTTAAATCATTTATCAAAGCTTTTGACAATAATGTGCATATAAAGTCAGCTGAAAATTCAAACTTTAATGAGGTTCACAAATCCCTTACAATTTTTAAAGTACATATTTCTAAAACTGCTGACAGTAACAGGGCTGGTTTTATTTTCTGACTAAGGATTTGATTTTATCTATATCACATAGAGATGAGTTTATTTTCTATGAAGAGCCAATTTATGTTGATATAGAATTTAAATCTTTTGGCGATTGATGAAAAGAAAGCTACTGTAATTTTCAAATTTGCTAGTTTTATTGATTTCATACATGTCTGTTATCTCACATGAACCAATACACACTGTGTCTTTATCACAGACCCATACTAGTATCAGGACCACTGCCATATCTTTATTCCAATGCTATTGTGTTGTGGCCTGCTAGTGGTTCTACTAAGGGTTATTCAGTTTTATACACTGTAAATAATAGTATCCAAATGATATATTTTTAAACTTTTATATTAAGGCACTGTCTTGCTCTGGTCATGTACAGTAATTGTGCCAGTTCACATTAACTATATAGTGTGTTTATTACTAGTATATTTTTTTATGTACACACACAGTTTTACAATAATGTTGTCATATTGATCTGTTTTTTTAATACCAAATGAAGTGATACAGTATTTATTTATTCATTTATTTGATATGATAATTTCAGCAAACTGACATTTTCATTTTCTCAGTTTCTCGGTTCAATCTGTCATGCAGCAATATTACTGTAGATGAAACCTCATAGCAATCCAGTTCCTTACCCGGCTGTGTGCATGAATTCCTAATGAAACAGAATCGATAAACAATATCCTAACGCCAGATGGCTGGTCACCGTTTTGGGTTCTGAATGTATTAAAATATGTATGTGTTCAGAGTTGAACTCTTGATCACGCCATAACACCTGCCAGCAGGTCTCTGATAAGAATAAGCAAGCCGCTCTTATTCATGAGGACTTGTGAAGTTCTGTTCAAGTGTTTGCACAAACTGAAAGCACAGGGGGAATACAAAAATAGAACATTATTTTAAGTTTAACCATGGGAGCAAAATTCAGGTAAGATAAATAAGATCTAAAGGAGTCTCCCATTTAAGAGATTTTAAGGAACCTTTTGCAAGGAATTCAGGTTTACTGAAGGTTAAGGGTTGATGTCATAGGTATCCAAAAGTAAGGTATGAGCCAGGTAATAGGCTACTACATGAATGTAGTTATATGCGTGATGTGAACCCAGTACACTAGAGTATTGCAAACCTGTCTTGAAGGTGATTTCAGCTGGATTCATAAACAAACAGGTCACAGGAGGTGAACAGTAGGACTATATATCCTCATTGGCAGATGTATTAAAAAAATGGCCCCTGTAATACCTTCATATAAAAGGTGAATCCGTCCATCATATTCACAACAAGTGTTATTCCTCTTTGACAGTCTGGCATGACCTTGTGAAATCACTCTGGAGGCATACACTTTTACTTGGACATTTTAAAAATGTGTACAGGTATCTGCGTTCCGATATTGCAGAATATGGTGACCATGGGCAGTTTATCATTTCAATGTTAATTCCTCATTTAAAATGGCAGTGAAAACAAGGTCATGATAAAGTCATGTTGTTAAGTACTGTTTTCTAAGGAATGTATTTCACTCTCCACAGAAATAGTCTTTTCATCAAGTATGTATTAAATACTGAGGAAACCCAGCCCAGGAATGATTTTATATGCTGCATGTAATGAAAAACAGTAAAAGCTGCCTGCTTGAAATAGCTACACAATTAGATTGGAGGTATGTATCTGCACCTGAATTTGTTCTGAATGCGCTTTACAATGGAATTTTCCAGCCTTATGAAAAATACTATAAAGTGCCTTAAATAACTACATGTTTTTTGTTACCATTTCATCACAGTCCTTACATACCAGTTTTGACAACAGTTTTATGAAAACAAGAAAAGCAATTCAAAGAATCAATCAAGCTGTACAAGAAATTCTAGAGCCAGGCACATGGTAGAAGTACATATAACTACACAAGGATCTGTTATATTAGGCTTTTTAGTATCAGGGCTAGCATTTTTCAAAACCCAAATAATTCAATCGTAGCTTTCTTGTGTCAGACGGACCTTAAACAAAGTAAATCTTTGTAAATGCCATTACTTTATGGATAAAACACTATTACTTCATTTCCTTACTCTGCAGATGGAAAGTGAAGGCTCTGTATAATTTGTTTCTCTTATGATGTTTGTGACACTCTCAGCAGGTTTCACAGACCCTATACATTTCTTCATACACATGATATGAATTAATTTTTCCATAAACAGCTTCTGCTCTCACCCATTATAACAGGCAGTTAGGCTTAAGAGCTAATTAAATAACAATTTCCAAGCAGTGTTTGTTAGTGGGCATATTTTCTATAGGTTAATGCATTTTCTGTTTAAAAGAAAGTATGGTGGTGTATGTGATAGATTGCTGTTAATTGTACACGGTCACTTCACTGAAGATAGATGCACTACTAAATAATTAAAAGGAAAATCAGGACAGGAGTATATCTGTCAGATACCCATAGATCCTTGTTTTGATTAAAAATCATTTTGCTTTCTGCTTATTCAATTAGTGTCTAGAACAACCAATCCCTTCCATGTCTGACCTCAAGTTACAACAGATTGATTTTTATTTAAGTACAGAATGTGCTAGGCAACATGTCTTGTGCAAGTATTACACTTTAGAAAATTCTACAAGACAGGATAACTGGATACAGACCCCTTTTTAAATCCAATAGTAATGTTTTAGGAAACAATTACTTTCGCAATTTCTTAAAAATTATACAATTGGATTTATTTATATATATATATATATATATATCTAGTACATTACAAATAGTGCATTATGTTGTGATTTGTAATATATCAATATGTGCATCCTGTTTTCCTGTTTGTGATTTGTAACATTAGACTGAATCTTATGTAATAAAACAGTTGACAAACTGCCAGTTATTGCATAAACTAAATGTTACTGAAATAAGATTACATTCTGGAAATTTTGACACCAGTTATTTTCATTTTTCTCGGCTACAATATATATCTGTTGGTATAGAAGTATTAACATAATATATTGAGAAAATATCAAGATTTGATGGTGTTATTTCCCTAAAGAAAATAAATTTCAGTTCTGAATATTATAAATATTTAATCAACTACACACAACCTCACCACAGAACAAAAACTCCCACAGGAAAAGGGCACACTGACTTGGTTTACTCTTTAAAGTTATTTGAAGTGACTAGATGTGAGTTGTAAAGCCATTTAATTTATGAATATGAATATGTGTGCTTTTGTTTATTTTTCTCCTACAGCTAATTAACTTTATCACCACAGCTTGACACAAAATGTTTGTTAATTAATTTACAGTTTTATCAGGACAACAAAAATACACCAAATGATTACTGTCTGGGACATCCCCAACTGGCTCTTCTTGAGTAGTCTAGACAGTCTTAAGCCCCTTTCACAGTGGCACTCTTACCCGGGTCACAATCCCGCGTAGTGTGAAACCACGTACCCTGGTCGGACCCAGCGACCCACCTCAGGATGGGGTTGACATGCTTTGACCCGGGTTGAGTGAGACAAAATGCTTCACGGCCATTCGTGAGCCAACACAATAACAAACAGCCAGGCCTGCGTGAAGGTTTCACTTCCGCAAGGGACATTTCTGTTTAGCCATATTTTTGTTGTTTTGAGACCCACCACAAGCCAGACTGCAGCAGGGATGTAGAAACATTTGCACTAATCAACATTTGGGCCGATGGTTCAATCCAGAGAAGCTTGCATGGAAACGTCAGTAACCAGCTGCTTCCGGGGCATTGATACGCATATTGTGCACTTGCGTCTGTGACCCAGGTGAACCATGCTTTATGAAAAGCAGTGTGAAATCACGTATCGAACCCGCATGACTGGGTCCTGCCCGGGTAGGTTCTGACCCAGGTAGAGCATGCCAGTGTGAAAGGGGCTTTAGTTTATTTATCAAGAGTTTACTTTAAACTAGATGTCTATCCAATTAGCTATTTTGGCAGCTGGCACTAGGTCATCATCTACGTTTTGTGCTGTTTGATTAACATTTAGATGTTCCATCCAGGTTTAGACTATTTTACAGATTTCTCAAAGCACTTCTGTTCACGTCCAAGATCAGATAGCATAGACCTGGTTAAACGTACTGCTGCAGAGGCAAGTGTTTACAGCAGGTGGTACAGTACCACATGTTCAGCAGAGCAGAATAGGGAATAAATATTGTGTCTTTTAAAAAGAACTGCGAAGAAGCAGCAATGAATCTGCATCTGACACAACTGATACAAATAAACTGAACTCGACCCAACCTGCTACAAAATTGAGACCCAACCCGGACAAAACAGGATAGGTGCCATTGGATTTGGTGGCAGAGCTCTAATTTCTATAGCACCTTAAAGTGGTGCTCTACAATATTCACTAAGTTATTTTAAGATTAAATGAAATATCTTGTTTAAATCACATATGTTTCTGTGGTATCAAAATAGTAAATTGCACTATATAATAAAGAAAACAATTGGTGGTAGCCAGATGGGAACAGCATGCTACATATTTAAAATATATCCAACAGAGCTTTATATATATTTTTAATTTCTCAATTTTTGTGAAGTAACTGAAAGTAAAAAAAAAAAAAGAAAACGTAATGTGATACTGTAATTGCATTCAACTCCCACACAGCATTTAAATGAACTGTGCCATAGGCCTCTCTCTTTATTTGTTAAAACATAGAAATAATTTGCTTCAAAAGTACATAAAAATGTAAGGCTAAACTGAGGAGACATTAGTTGTATTTGTACGAGAAATGTCATACACATACCAGTGTGCGGGGATAAATGGAAGGGCCTTAAAAAAACATTTGGCCACTTAGACAGTGATTCTTCATTAAAAGTCTATGTTATTTGACAGTAATTCAAAACATTTCAAAGTCCTAATGCATATTGTTTACCACCAGAAGTGGTGTGACCAAAACCACTCACGTTGACGTCAAAAGTGCCATACAAGTACAATCTCCATATTTGTTACAGTCACCCCCTAGTGATTATTGAGGATGCCTAATAGTGTTTTTACAGTGGACTACAGCATTTGGATTTGAAGTTTACAGACTTTTCAGGTATGTCATCGCAGCATGTCAGAACAAACTGCTCAGCACTTTGCTGAACCTCTTGTGGTACATTTAATAATATCAAAATGTTACTTCAAACAGAATTATGATACATGAGATAGGAATAAATGTAATAAACACAGTACTCCCCATCAGAAGTGCATTACTGAATTACAGGAGAAGACAACTGATTTTATCACAGATAATCTACAATGGGGGTTACTGTGTATCTCGTAGCTGAAAAGGATTGTGAATGGTTTCTGCTTTAAACTGTGCAGAAACACAGTCTAAACTGTAAGAACTAATATTAAGTCAGCGTCAGCAGACATTAATGCAAAATTAATTGACGATACATCTGGCTGATAAAGAATGAAAATTAAAATTGCAAACTTGGCAACAGTTGCAATTCATTTGCATACAAATTATTCATTTTCTGCCTGTAACTGAAGGCCTACTGAAATCTATAACGACTCCTTCTATTAATTGCAATGAACAGATTTCCTATACATTAAGTGGTGTACGAGAAAGGTGTGTAATGGTAACATTTAATGGCCGCAAATTCATTTGAATTCCACCTGAATACCACAGGAATAACGCATGCAATCTTATGGACTTCCTTTGAGTTCTGACGTAATTTATTTTACATATTAAAAATATAATATGTATATAATAAAATGAATAGTTATGTGCAGCGATAGTGGCACTAAAGCCAATTAAAGCTAGGAAAATGTATTTTAAAACCTTTGCAACTGATTTAAATCAATTACACAAAATGAAACAAAATACTACATGTATTACGAATGCTAGCACTAATGCTAGTGTTTATTCTTGTTGCAAGCACTGATATAATCTACTATTAAGCATTTTTACTAGTGATGGGCACCAATATCGATATTTTGATATGATATCGATAATTTCCATATCACATCATTATTGCTAATACTGCTAAAAATACAAATGCAGTATAATCAAGTTTATTTTATATTAAGATACAACAAACCCTATACATACCAATCATTGTCAGTCTCGTAGGCAAACTAAAGTGTTATTTAACCATTGTATTCCATTGATTGCCATTTAGGTACCAAACGCTATTTGCATGCTGCATTAAGCACTATTGGCCGTCTGTTTTGCATTATTTTGAGATATGAGAATGCTATAGTGGTTCATTGCATTTTGTCCGTGTGATTACTTACGCTATTATTAATGCATTTTTTAAATGTGAACTTTCGGTATTATAAATGAGATGTACTTTTAAAACATCAAAACACATCTCAAAATAATGCAAAATTAATGATCTGCCTTTACAATGTCCAACAGTATATTATGATTTTTGTCTTGCAAAACAAACATCTTTCTATCTGACCAAAAGCTCACTGTATAGCTACTTCTCATCTGGTTTGAACTAATTTAATGTTTCTATTACATAGCACAAATTGGGCATAGATGATTCAATGGCATTTTAATAGCTCTAATGCATTTTTATTTTTACTCACACTGTACTTGTGAATAAACAGAAGGAACACAATTTTCAAACTTCACTTAAAAAACACAGGGCCATTCAAAACACTTTAAGGCCCTAGAGGTGGTGCAGAGTTAGAAAATTAATTAAACAAACTCTGACCCCATGATTAGATACGCGGTGGTCCAGAGTTGGAAATAAAGTTTCTTGGCTGCTCACCACACAGTAAGGCATCTTCTTCTCTCTGTTCGTACGGATTCCTTTGTCCTGGTGGGTAGTAGAGAGGTGTGTTCAGTAGCTCCATTTTATATTGAGAAGCTCCACCGGGACACCCCCACCAGCTGGTTAAGGAATCACAGTCGACCTCTTCAGCCAAAATTCTCAAAACTCAGCTGGTAGCGCATCACACATGAACATATAGTCCATCTATTTACATAAACAAAGCCACTAAAGAAAAATATAAACATAATAGCCCTGCCGCAGTGTTATTGTTTATTTCCATTTGGGTGGGTTAGGAGCTGAGATTTCGATGTTTACTTGTGCATTATCATGATTATAAGAAATAAATAAATATGTGTATAATAAACAAAGCACAGGAGTGGAGGCCAAATGAAATATTGTTGAAAATACACAGCAGACTGCAACATATATATATATATATATATATATATATATATATATATATATATATATAATGTACTTGACAGAATATGTCATTCCGCTATCATCTTTTTATTTCATCACACAAAAAGGGAAAACTTGTCAGGTTTCACTTCAATGGGCAAAGCCATTTGAAAGTTGAAATTGACATATTTTGGCTTATTATTTTCAATTTCAAAGGTTTGGTTCAACGGGCATATTCTTTTCAGTGCTTCTAAACAAATGCTGCTGCTTTATGAATGGTTATTCAACAAACACATTTCACTACTATATTATCAATAAAACAAGTTCCCATTTGGGAAACGTATGACAAAACTTATACAGAGATTAACTGATCCATAAATAGCGGATGCAGAAATTTAGTAGCTTAATCACAATTTAAACTGTATATTAAGTGCTATTGACAGGTCTTGAACAAAATTCAAAATGCAGACAAAGACAGTAAAAGAGACTTGTAGCACCGGAGAGATCTTTCCTACAATCTAAAAACCTTGGCATAAAGTAAGAGTACTGTATGTGTCAAGATAGTCCAGTGAACGTTCCAAATACAGCGACCTTACATGTGTCAAAGGCTTTTAAAATTTGGCCAGCAACAGTCTTAGCATCATCACAAGCTTCTGCACCACTGAGTGCTGGTATGCAGAAATAACTGTCTGATGCACTGAATATTTTTGTGAGTCACTTGATTCAAAAATAACCCAGGCCTGCATATTACTTTAGGCATCAATAAGTCAATTCTTCAGAAACAACACACCCCTTTACAAGACAGACACAGGCAGACACAAGCTGCTAGAGATATATATTACTGATAGATCAAAAAGAAGGCAGGTATAAAAGCAGACCTTTCCTGAAGCAACACTGCATACAATAGGTTTGCACGTGATGGTCCCAATACTACATATAACAGAATAAGCTGGTCATGGTGCATTAAATGGTCAAGCTCCAGGCACTTTTTGCCAATTGAGACTTGCATGTAAAATTAAAGATTGCCTGGCTTATTTTTCATGATTGAGGTATCAACATTTTAAAGGAATTGTTTATTTGTTCTCTCTATTTTGAACAGGAGGCAAATTAGGAAAAAATGTAAGCAACGTTTTAATATATAGCCGACATGATAGAATCACATAATATAAACAAAAACTTCAGTTTCATTGCCAAAATAGGGTTTCAAATGTATTGTTAATTTGCTAATGCAATTTGCCTTTAAATGTCAGATGTGGGGAGGTATTGATAAAACATAAAGTGCCAGCTGGCATCATCACTTTGTATTCAAATTAGCCATGTGTGCAAATAACAGTGGCCCAATTTCTGTTCGTTATACCTGTTTATTACTGAAAGAGTTACTTCTGTACTGCTTGCTACTGCATGTGAAGTACTGCTTTTGATGAGGGCGGGATTAGTAATGTTAATGGTAAAATGGCTCTACTGAAAATACTGTAAATTCTGGTGACCTGCAAGTGTAGAGTGATACAGTCAGTTAAATCAGATGAAAAACACCTCTGACCATTAAAAGCAATGAGCCATATCTGGAGATTTCTAAAGAGGGACTGCTACCAATCATTCATTTTATTTCAGTGGCTCAGGTTTGATAAAAAAGCCTAAGCTTTCTAGGACCACCTTTTGATTTACAGCAGCACACTAGCATAAGAAAACACCACCCTTTTCAATAAGAAATGGAGGGCACTGAACTGCTAAGGTAGAGCACTGTGTAGAATTGGTGAATGCTATCAGTAACCCTTTTAAGTGTAAGAGTTCCAGCTCAGTTCACCTCCATATGGTTCAATCCTCATGACTTATACTATAGTGACTGGTCACATTGTGAAGAGCATCCACCACCACAAACCCCTGCAGCTCTATTGCAGCTTTTGGTTTGCACAAAATAAATTAGATTAATCAGGCAGCAGGAAAGCACTGGATAACAATTCAGAGGGTGGCTTAAAACAGTCCAGTTGTTTTTTTTTTTTGTTTCATTATGCTTGCTAAGAAGCAAGTGGTCCATATGTTGTGTTTTTTTTTTTGTTTGATTGTTTCTTTTTCTAATTTAAGAATGTATTGGATGTGAGGTTGACTGAAATACACATTATCATTCAGCCCAAATTGTGCAATACTGTAGAGCAATATGGACCTGCTTCGATGCCATCAGGAGTCTGATTACAACAGGCACAGATATGTTCTTTCCTAATTTGCATAGCATCAGTTTTATGGCTCGATCTTGATAGAATATATAGAAAGTGTACTACATGAAAGCTTGCCAAAGCAGCAGGAAGCAAGTCATTAAACATTTCCTGTGTGATTATTCTTGCCTAAAAAACTTGGTTGTTACATTAAATGGCAACCAGCAATTAATCAAATAAGCAAAGCAGCTGCCTGTGTGCGACAACAGCACATCTGGTGGCAGGAGCCGGTGACGACAGGCAGGATGTAGCTGGTCAAGCTGCCCCACCTCCCTTTGAAAGGCCTCTGAACAGTTTGCAGTATGGAAGGGAACAGATGGGAAAGACCCATTTGTACAACTCTTCCACCTAAGGGAAGGCATAATTCAGCAAACATTAAGACAGCTTAGTTTAATGAATGACTGGAAACTGTCTTGTAGCTGTCTTGGGTAGCAAATATTTGTACACCTATTACTTTCTGCTCAACCAGGGTGCAAATACAATATGGTATACACTAATCCGTCAAAGTTACTGCCAGTAAAAAAAAAAAAAAAAAACACGTTCACATACACTGTTGAATATTTCTGGGAAACATATTAGCACTACAATTCCGAATTCAATATATGTAACATTGTTTAATTCTTATGCGCTAATAATGTCTTGTGCAGTAATAATGTTAATGTACACACTTACTTTTCACAAATGGTTTGTTTCCAAGTAAATCAAACCAAGTTAATCTGTAAACAAAATTTAGTGGGGTGTACCAGGCCTGGCTTCTTTTCAGATAATGCATAAAAGCAAGTAAACTGTGGTTTGTCTGGAAAAGAACTGAGGTCAATTAAGTTGTATTGTTTAATGTTCTTTTTCCAGCCAAGTGCTTTTAATGTTTTTTTTTTTTTTTGCAGTGCAATTTTGTAAGGACATTTTTATAGAAAGTTATATGTGGCAGTACCAACCACTAAAATACACTGTTGTGGGGCCTATATTGTTGGTTGCTGGTTTTATAGCAGACATGCCCATTCCATTACATGTGCCTCATATATCCTAATTTGCACCCTCACACAAGACGGCAAGTCTGTCACACGTTCATCTATTTTAAGTAACTGAGGAAAATAAAGTGAGGAAAATAAAGCTTCTGAAATGTCATCTTAACATTTTTAAGCATGTTTACACTTGCACCAAGATTAATGTCCTTTAATTTGAAAAGATATTATGAGCTCTATTCTTCCCATGTAGAGGGGAATTCGTTGAGGAAAAAAACTGCCTACCAACTGAAAATGCACTGCTGTCTATCCCCAACCCCCAGAGGGCGAGAGTCCCCAGTGATAGCCTGTACTTCCCGCTAGTCCCAAGAGGAGCTGGGAATCTTTTATGCAGAGTCCTCCACGGAGCCGTCTCTTCAGGAGAGTTCCGGTGTCACTTTACCGACTCGGACGTCATATGCCCTTTCTGCGGTCAGTCCGAGTTGGTGTTTCACTTTTTTTCTGTTCACCAGACTGCAGCCGTTCTTCCTGCAGTTGAAGAACCTCCTGCTGCAGTTCTGGCTGCATTTCTCCCCTACCCTCCTTATTTTCGGGCATCCTGTTTGTGGCTCCACTAAGGCGAGAGACCTGGTGAATCTGCTCCTGGCTGTTGCTGGACTAACCATGTACAAGACCAGGAAGTGTAAGATTGTCGGGGAGCCATGTTCAGGGCCCTGGTCCGGTCCCGGGTTCACGCCCATGCGGAGTCTGTTGGTGACATGACGGTCTTTGTCGACCAGTGGGCTCCTAATGGCATCCTCTGTAACACCCCCCTTCTTCTCTGACTATTTAATTTATAGTCTTTTTGACCGGTTTTTCATTTAAATTTAGTTAAATGTTCATCTATTTAAAATTCTCTTTGAGGATATTAATTTGATTTTTTTCTCCAGTCCCCACTTGGACATTTAAAGAGGACTGCTGTCTACCCCCCTTATTAATATTGTTTCCAATTACCAAACATTTGTTTTCTGTACAATTACCATTTTTTCTTCATTAACAACTGTGCGTTTGCTACTCTGCATTACTAATAGGAATGATATTTCCATAAGAATGTCTGTAATTTAAATAAACACATAGAAAAAATTTAAACTTTAGAAATTCTTGAAACAGGTTTAGTGAGATGAAATGTATGCATGCTCTGCTCTGCAATATGCATAATGTCACTGTAATGCCAATTATGTGTCCAAAATAGTGACATCAGCTTTAACTTATTAAACGCATGTTGTTGTTTTTTATATAAATAAAATAAAATGTAATATTCATTAAACGTTTAGACTAGACTTTTGTTAAACACACGTTAACTTTTTTGTAGCAAAGCGAGGTTTTGAAATCTGTTCTTGCCTCCTGTCAGCACTCGTTGATTGCGTATGTACTTTAATTTACAAAATGCAGATACATGTCAAAACGTGATCTAAGGAAAGTAATTCTCTGACTGCTGCTGCTTAGTTTAGGTTTAAACATACTTTCCTTTTCATACTTAACGTTGTTGTTGTTACATAAAAAGAATAGCACAGGAATGTGTTTGTTTCACTCATGAGGATGATGGAAACGACCACTTCTTCAAACATCCTCATTCATGGAATTAAAGTACGATGAACAAACACAGAACCTAAAAAATATTTGTTTATGTGGAAAGCAACAGCAAACTCATTTCACACACAAGAAATCAGAATAATGTAAGTAAAAAAAAAGAAGCACCAGTTGGTCATGGTCATGGTCAAGCCCTTTTGTCTACCACTTAACGTTTGATCTCCGAACACAATAGACTCCGCTGTACCATGTGAACTTGCAAACTCTTTTCCAGTCAGCCTCTACAAAAGGCAAACCCTAATAAATGATACATTTTCCATGCATGTAATAATAGATTGCGTAGGAGTAAGCCTGCCTTTTTCTATGAATATTTTGAATTTTAATCAGATGCAGTGCTAAGATATTATTTGACACAAGTGTATAATTACTTCTTATTTTTTTTACTCTAGAGAAATAACACGGTGTGGGTGGTAAAATGGCAAGGTAATAGGAAAGTTTACAAAGTATATACAGTATAGTTCATGGCAAGGCACATGATAGCATGTCAGATTAGTTAAGTATCTGTAGGAAAAAGAAACCTTTTCACTGAGAATAAATCATGCTATTAGGTACCTAATTAAGCAAACCCATTTCTATGGATATTAAACCAGATAATTTTTGCTATCTGGTATGTTAATACATACATCATCAGAAAACACAATTTTTTGTAGAAACATCATATTTTTATATATATATATATATATATATATATATATATATATATATATATATATATATATATATATATATAGTGCACTTCTGCTATTCCAACATTATAATAGCCAAGAGAGTTAAGAATTCTTAATATGCTGGTGTCATACAGGAACATCCACAGCTATGCTCTGACTTGTCATATTTGATATGAATGCATGTGAACTAAGGTTGTGTGCTTTCGGAGTGTCTGTACATTATACTGTATTTCGCTGGGTTAGCTGTACCTAAAGGAATCGATTAAGTTGTATTCATTTCTCTATTTATTTGTGCAGACTATTTAAAAAAGTTAAGGCATGACTTCTAATGTTAATGAAAAACTGTACATGATTTAAAAGGTTGCCATGTTATTTGTTCAGCTCATGTAAATATTTTTAAGGGTGAATCTATTTTACGATGTTGTATTGTATCTGGTAGTCTGCATTAGAAATTAAGGATGAAGGGTACTATTATTGAAAATGTTGTTAACTGCAGTATATGAAACCGTCATTACCTATAATTACATTTTTAAAAACACATTGGTAAATGTTATTATTATTATTACTACTGATATATTTATCAGCTTCCATAATTTGTATTAAAAAAACATTCAATATGGTAGGTTATTACAAATATTTCTAATATACACAGCCCATACTATACATATTCAGTTAAGCTGAATAATTGTCATCATTTTATTCTATTCATGTGTGTAAACTAGCAGCATATTTGCATTTTGTTCCTTTACTTTTTTTACTTGAGTTTGGCATTACCTCTGCAGGGAAGTCTTTCAGTATAGCCAGTGATTTTATAACACCTTATAAATGATCATTTTAAAACTGACCAGCAAAGTGTTTTATTATGGTCCATCGAAGCAGAATAATGTCTAGTTTGCAGTATACAGTCAGTTTCCTTTTCCAGACAGGGAAGTGTATCCTATCTGAAAGAGCACCCGTTTTCATACTGCAAGTCTTTCATTTAGCTGTATAGTTAAGAAAGATGCAGAGAAGGCTGATTGGTTTCTACCCAACAGGAAACACTAGGGATCTAAATGAAAACTTTGAGCCACATAAATGATACAAATAAATTAAATGTCCTTTAGAAAGATCATTTTGAATGGCTGGCTAATTTGACACATGTTAAGCAATCTGCTGACATACAGAATGGTACATACAGTATCTTCTGTTTGCCTTTCACCATATGGCCTTTCACACAATATTTACATAAGAGAATAAATCCCACTGTGTTTCCAACTGACTAATACATTTCAGCTCACTCTTCAACTTCTTTAGATAAGGCTTGTGATAAATTACTTTGCTGAATCCCATATATTTAGATTTGTTATGCTATAAGAGTCCCAATAATCAATATAATCAATATGCATTTGAGGCTCCCCACATCAACCCTCAGTACTGTTACATTTTACAATAAAACAATAGATACATTTTAACACAAGTCTCTCTGTTCTGATAAGCCACATACATACTGTGGATACCTGTCTTCCCAAAGTAAAGATCCACAAACAGTACTTTATGCTGGTACGGGTTCATCTCAAAATGTATAAGAATCATTTTTCTTGTTTTTCTCTCTAGCCAAGATTTTCACATGACCTTAAGCAAACTAAACAGGTCTGCCTCATCACAGACAGCTCGGAGTTACCTGCTCACCTGTAAGATGTGTGGGAAAACATGATCCATTACATAAATCCGATATGAATCATTTTGTAAGATCCATCGATAAAAAAAAAAAAAAAAAAGCTGACAAGAACAAAATATTGACAGCAAACATTGTAATAAGCTGACACTTCATTAATATCTCTATTTTTCGGCCTGGAATAATTTCATCTTTAACAACTGTTCCAGTTAAAAGACTTTTGAGGTTCTTTGTTTTCTGTTGATCTTGTTGTTGAAAGCATGAGTACAGTAAGTTGCAGTATATACACCAACATGTTGCTCCTTTTTTCATATCTACTCAGCTGGAAATATTTCAGGCAGATTAAGAAAAGATTTATACTGGAAACACATAGGGCACCCCTTTAAGTTAAACTAATCACTGATATCATCAATGAGTGGATGTACAGATATTACAAGCTTTAAACACTAAATCATACACGCTGAGGTAAAACTGTATACAACTTGTACCACTGGGAATTCAAAGTCATTTGAAATCATTCCTGTTAATTTCAATTGTCAGATGACTGTGATCAAACAAGTTTGAAATGGAAGTCTATTATCTCCAGGTAGGATTGCAGACTGGTATAACAGGCAGTGTTGTGTGATGCACTATAGCTTCTGAGCCCTTGTAGGTGAGATAAGATTACGAGTCTGGCCCCTATGGGCAGATAAGATAATGAGCATGGATCACCTATGCTGTACTTCACAGAACCAGACAGCTCCAAATCTATTAGATGCCATTTCCATTAAGCAGAAGTCCATACATAAGAACATAAGAACATAAGAAAGTTTACAAACGAGAAGAGGCTATTCGGCCCATCTTGCTCGTTTGGTTGTTAGTAGCTTATTGATCCCAGAATCTCATCAAGCAGCTTCTTGAAGGATCCCAGGGTGTCAGCTTCAACAACATTACTGGGGAGTTGGTACCAGACCCTCACAATTCTCTGTGTAAAAAAGTGTCTCCTATTTTTTGTTCTGAATGCCCCTTTATCTAATCTCCATTTGTGACCACTGAGCCACATAAATGATACATGAATGTATGGATGTAGACCTATACCTAACTAAGTGCTGTGTGTTTAATGAAGTCCATACTATATAAAGAAAACACATACAGTATTAAGGTACTGTAAGGGCCTTTCTGTGAAAGACCCTTCCCATTACATTTTCTAGTGTTTCTTTAAATTCCTTTTCAATTATCAGCAATTATTGTCAGGGACTGTTCATTCTTATGACAAGGAAAATATGAGGAATCCAATTGCCTTAAATTGAGATAATGCCTGTTTGAGCAATCGTTAGTTTCATATTTTTAATGCATGTTTTTTAATGATGATGTTTGTTATCTACATATCTGACAGGTAAGTGGGCATGAATTTGAAATTTGAGTTTATGAACATGTGTTCCTGATTATGAAGGTAAATTATGTAAAACACTGTTGGGATAATTAAATAGGCAATTAATAGAATACATTTTAATCATATTGTACTCATATAACATATGAGTCTTTACTCATGTTATATGTTATATGTAAAACTACTGTATGAGGAACTTAGACCACATTTCCATTTGCAACAGTCTGCAGTGTTTCTCATCTCATTAAATTATCAAATTGAGGTTCCATTTTCAGTGGACAATCCAGTTTCAATTAGATGTCACTCAAATATCAGAGATTGACAGTTTAACAGAGCAGGCCCTGTATGTCAGAATATGAAAATCTTACTAGTGTGATATTGTCCTCCCAATGTCTCATGCCATTGTACAGTAAAACTACCACGTGACCATGAAACATCATTTGGATGGAGCTCAAACACTGCGGTTCATGACAACATAAAAAATAAATTATCGTGCTATATATCATATTTCCAGACATTTAGAGTCCAAGAGAAATAATGTGAAATAATGTATAATGTGATATCTTGTAACAATTGTAAGTCGCTCTGGATAAGGGCGTCTGCTAAGAAATAAATAATAATAATAATAATAAACCTGCTTAATGAAGTTCATATTTACAGTACTCAAATGCTATTTTTAAAATGAATCTGCCTTTTGGCAGTTGAATAGTTTATTAACTTCAGCATTTCCCTTCACTTCAATTGACATGTTAATGGACTGATTTGTGGTCTGAAATAAAAAAAATGTTAATGATTTCTGGAATTAGATGCTTCAAATCTAGACATAATTTCAACACATTTTAAAAGAAATCTGATCAATATAAAGTTCATAATCATTAATTTCAAAGCACATGCAGAAGACGTGGAGGCTGCAGTCAATTGTAATCCATACATACAATATACTTGTCTTTTTTGTTTTGTTGAGAAAATTCTTTTTTTTTCAGAAATAAGTTGGAATATAAACACATTTTAAATTTATAAATCAATGGCAAATAAGTGTTGCATTCCACAATTCAGTGATTAACAAATCCACATGTGATCAAAATACACAAAGTATGACCTTGAATGCCCTCACTGATTTGAACATACTTCTGTACCATTTTTTGTATTTTCCTGAAGGCAAATAGCCAGGTTGTCTCAATCTTTTTCTGAGTGAGGTTCAATGCTGTTGCCTTTCTGGGGAATATGATGCTTTCACACTGAGAGATTATCCTTGATATCATTTATTGGTGTGTCTTTTTATACAGATTTTGAAAATGTATTAAACTTAACATGTATATAGAACTGTAAAGACCCATGCAATGGTCATGATGGAGACTGAATATTTAAGTTGAGCTATTCAAACAGGTTAAAGTGTACTGCAAGAAAGTCATTGGATTATTAGTGACTAAGAACAGTTTTAAGGCACACGGATTGAATCACTGGATCTTTTTTAATATCATTTTCAAACAACCATACTTTAAGATGAAATAATTATTTTTTGTGAACCCAGAGTGGTATTTGCAGACTTCAAAGACAAATGTGTGAGTGTAAACAGATAAGAGCAGGTAGATTGAGTGAACCTTATTAAGGGGGGCTATTTTAGGTCTCCAGCATCTCATTATATCTGCAGTGCATTGCATTTCCTTAATCACTTACGGTCACTCTATGTCCTTCACAAAAACAGACTTTTTAAACTACTTCATTTTTTGTGGTTCTGGCAAATGTCATTTTCAGACTAAGAAAAGTCATTTTAAGATCCTTGGCACAGTTCACTGAAACACATAATCTTAACTTAAACTGACAGAAGCAGAGGGACCCAGCAGTGAATCATTCAAAGAGAAAGTAAGTCATAATGTTTCAGAAGCCACTTGCAGTAAGTCATGAACAAAAAGGAAAGCTGTTCAGAGTCCAGATTAATATGGCTAACTACACTATGCCCTACAGTAGAAGTGTGTGGTGTTTGGTGACAAACTGAATATCTATAAAATAGTTGTTACCAATTACATTAACACATATGAGTGATATTATAGGAATACTGAATGTTTGCTCTTTGTTCTCAACTTTGACAACAGAATGATTCTGTGCTTCAAATAAACAGGCTCATATTTACTGGTACATGTATAATTTAAGCATATACAAGTCTATAAATTAAAAGTTATAATTAATTATAAGAAGAAGAAAAAAATGTAAATCAGATACAGTAGCTTAGACTATTATCCATCAGATTTTTGATACATCTATAAATCAAATGTGATTTTTAAAGTATTAGTATGCAAAAAATTACCGTGACACTTTGTTTTTCAAGAATTGATTGTGTCTCTTTAAGAACACAATGAAAAACTGAAATGAGTACTTTACGAGGAGGTTCAAATCAGTAAATGAAATAAAGTACACACTGCATACAACACTATATGCCATGCTTACTAAATGGTCCAGTACAAATTGTTTCAGAAAAGGGCTGCTTGTGGGAAAGTGTTAACACATAATAGTGTTGCGCTGTGCACTGAAGCCCATAGGTCAAGCACTGTGTACTGGAGCCTGTGCAACACTTATATGCTCCCCAATTAATTTCCATGTAACTAGCCTTGAGAAGTTTTTTTCAAAAGCAATTTGTGCTGCAAAAGTTTGTAAGTGTGGGAAATAATTATCTATTTCTCCAGCTTTCCCGGCACTAGCTGAATTGTCAGCATGGAGTTTAAAACGACCACTCTGTAAATTTTCTCTACATATGTTAAAATTATAAACCACTTCATTCTGCAATAGCAAATTGGCATTGGTATTGTACTGGGTGTGATGTGATGCAGTACAAATAGAAACATAAAAACACAGCAAGTGATCTTTCATCTTCCTCTATTTCATAATTGCAGATGAATTGAAAATTAACTCTGTATTATCTGAGTACAACCTATTTTGAGGATTTTTAAAAAAATATCTTTTGTTCCATGTGTCCCTACTCAGTCATGCTACTGCCATGTATAATTTGCTAAATGTTTTATAGCTGCCAGAGAACCTGACCTTGTGCTAATAGAGACAAAAAGGAAATTAAAACCCGAAAGACTGAAAGTAGAAGCAAAAGCCCACATATGTCAAATTCAAGTAGTTAGATGTGGAAGAAGGAGAACAAGAAGCAGGCATGCAAAAAAAGCACTTCAGTTACAAAAACAAATGTGAGAGTCCCTTGGAATTCACATTTCAAGGCAACAGCAACAGTAAATTACCATAAAATATTGCATGAGTAAGATTAGTAATCAGACTGCTTCAAGTGAAATGCATGGTAATAAATAACAACAAATCTAATCTACTCAATCTAATACCTAGCTAGATGAATTATTTTTGGCTCACACATGTCCAAAAAACCAATATAAAGTAATGCAGCCATGCTGTCAAGGATGCTTAATCTTTCTGTCAAGAAACCAGATATCTTTTAAAGGATTTCCATATTTTTACACAGTGTGCTTGTAGCAGGGTGATTGCCCTGCACAGGGGGAAATTAGTGTTGGTGTAATTTATATGTGCAAACGGGTTTGTTTTGTATGCTTTTTGGAGTTGTTGTGTTTGATGAAATTATTGTTTACAGATGGACGCTCGATTGAGACTTGCTGCCTGCTAGGTTTCCATCAGCATAAAAACATCCGGTAGGGATCGTTCTGGGTGACTGCAACGCCATGCTACACAGAGGGGCGCTGCGTACCCTCAGGAGGACAGTGTCCACTCTGCAGGAACTACAGCTATGCAATCCTTAAACTGCAACACAGTGTTTGTGAAGGCAATGCGCAGCCAAGGCAACATGAAGAAGCAGGAGTTGCCGTAAGAATACCGGCTCATAATTAGGTTAGTTTAGGTGATATTGATCCCAAATAATGTCTAGCGAGGGTTACGTAGTGTAGCAGGTTCCTGGAGCGGGACGCATCGTTCAGTAAGGCTAGCCCTCACCCTGTGTGGCACCTTTTATTTGTAGTTTTAGTACTGTGTTTTATTTTGCCTCTTGTACCGTCTAGTGTATGTGTCCTCTGCGCGTTACCATCCCTGGTAGTGTCACATGACTCGTTTGTTTACTTTCTGTTTTGTGTTAATAAATCCTGCACGCCTGAGCCGTGTTTCAACTCCAACTCCCATGTCTCTTTGTCTTGCATATCAGCGGTTACCCACACATGTGACACGAGTGCCCTTTCACAGTGCTATGCCTCAGATCTTTTTACAGTGCAACCGTTTCTTGTTAAATCATAATAGATCTCATGGAACTGTTGACTGTAAATAGAATGTAAACAAGAAAGTGGTCTGTGGTGGAGTGTCCTGCCCCTATATGTATTTGTATTATTATTTATATTATTGTTTGCGGCATGGATAAAAGCGCCGCGTATTTGTTATTGTTTTAATATTTTAAAAACTTCATGAGGATGCGTGGCTGATCAGCTACTGATTATTTAACTAGCTGACAGTCACGCATCCTTACTAAACTTGTGAAGACTGTGGCAGAGGGGTAATAAGATAATTAACAGCTAGTTAACCCCTCGGCCAGAATATAAGAACCTGCAGCTGTCCGTGCTCAGGGGAGAGTGTACAGAAGAGAGTACGGGGAGCGGAGAGAGCAAGGAGAATAAGTTAAACAACTGCTAAGTATCATGCTGGGGTAAAACCAGCACGCTTATTTGTTTATTTCTATTTGTTTGGCCAATGTGCCCTTTTGTTTTGTAGTGTTTTGTTGTTTGTTTAAATCTTTTGTTTTGTTTATTCATTTAATAAATACGCTGAGTGCCGTAGCGTTCAGCTTCACCACCATCTATTCATTGTTTCTGTTACTTCCCGGTCTGTGACGTCACTTCACACGCCACTCAACAACAGTGCTCGGTCACATGGTCACTTAGATAAGAGCATATATTAATTGAATTAATAATTACCTCAGAACTATGCCCACAGTGACAAAAACATACAGATTACCCCCCAGAAACAAGAGCCAAACAAAAGCAAAAAGAGGACTCCTGGCTAAGCAAGATTGTATACATTTAGATACCTAAACTGAAATCGCTAAAGCAAACAAAAAAGATATAACACTAGAGAAATATGGGCAACAGAAGAAAACATACCTCCTTTAACCTAATGCAATTTTAAGGAGAACAGGATTAGAAATTCACATCAGACAAAAGTATTTCAGAATACTGCAGCAAACATAACCAATCAGATGACAGTAAAGCCCAGCAGAAGCTTAAGGACTAGAGATGGGAGAATTAGTATGGTATGTCTGAATGCAGCTCAGTCAAACAGTGGGTCGAGGTAAGAACCCTAACATCTCAGAAATACTGCACAACAAACCTCCCTTGTTCCAAGCTACACATGTTACCCACAACCCTACATTTTGGACTGAGCAGTTTAATCTCTGCAGGCAACCTACTGGAAAGTTATGAGATTTGAGGAAACATTCAAATACATAATGTTACATTGACGCTTCAGGTTCAGTAAAGATTGGAGGTGATTTCCACCTCCAATCAGAGGAATGAGCCTTTATTGACATGATTCAAACTAATAATAAAAAAATCTGTAAGTACGTGCAATTTATCCATAAAGACCATATATATATATATATATATATATATATATATATATATATATATATATATATATATATATATATATATATATATTTATCCCCTGCTGAAAAAGGGACGTGAAGGACTGCTGTGCTGTAAGTAGTTCATCTTGGGTTGTCTGTCAGAACTGTACTATAAAAAAAATAAAGGTTTAAACAAAACAAACACTTGCTCACAAAGCGAAAATAAATATTTTAAATAAAATCAAATCACGAACACACAACAATACATAAATCGGTCAGGCTGGGCAGTAGCCTTCACTGACACAGACTTATTTTTAGTTTCGTTTTTGTTTGTTTTTGTTTTCTTTTAATTTTACTTCTCCTCTCCACTCTCGTTCCACCTCTCAAAAACTCTCTCTACGTGCAGCCAATCTGCAGGTCTTTTATATTCTGGCCGAGGGGCTAACTAGCTAGTTATTATCTTATTACCCCCTTGGCCAGAGTCTGCACGAGTTTAAAAATGATGCGCGACTGTAAGCTAATTAAATACTCAGTAGCTGATCAGTCACGCATATTCACAAGGTTCTAAAAACACACAAAACAATAAGACATAATGGTGGCGGTTTTTGTCCATGCCGCAACAATGATAATACAATAAATCATAATAATATAATAATGATAATACAAAACATACAAATATACAAATAATAATACAGGGGCGGGGTGAACCCCGTCACATAGTCCCATTTTAGTTCCCATGCTAACACCCCTTGAATTGTTTTTCCTTTGATGGTAATTTTTTCCACTCACTTTAAAAAAAAAACACATTTTCTTTCATATGTCTTCAGTTTTGTACACTGCAGTTTCATATATATATATACTGTATATATATATGACGTCAATGAGTAAGAAAATTACTAGGTTCGTTTTACACCCTAAACAGCAAAATGCCAATAAACTTATCAAATGAAACCCTGGTTGACACTGATATCAAATGGTTCACAGCCTGTACCACACAGCTTGCATCTGATAGTTATGATGTCACAATACCAGTGGCAGTTTTAGTAGGATTCACATAAATCACCATTTACAGTTTTATGAATTTTATAGAACCCAGCGTATTTATTTATTCATTTATTTTGTCATAAAAGTAATGCACATTTCATCAGAAGATTTGAATGTTTGGTTGTATTGTGCAGAGCATCATGCATTAACCTAATGGGTTTTGCTAAGCTGAATACTGTACTTTCCTGACAGGTTTCAAATATAAGCTTAAGAACCCCCCCCCCCCCCAAGTTACTTTCAGTCAAGTTTCACATTAAAATTCAAAGGAAATTACTCATGGTGTATGCTTGGGAATTACCTTATAACTATAAAATGGAACTCCAGGTTCCTAATAAAATAAATAAATAAATAAATAAATAATAATAAACATTACTTGCATGGGTTATTTTAGTTATTATTTTAGTGCCGGTTGTGATGGTGTACTTGGCCAGACTATCAAGACTCAAAGTATGTTGGTTGGATTCAAACAGTCCCAAAGGTGTAGGACAAGCAGGAAAGTTCCACTTCATCACCCAGACTAAAGCATTGTTAGGATTAACTCGTCAGCCCTTCTCCCATGCCTTTTCCCTTTTTCAGTGGCATTCTTTCATGTGCTGCATCTGCTTTATACAGCTTTGTTTTTATACTGTAGTTACCAGTCCATCCGCTAATGGGTAACCTGCAGCTTGTTTTGCTCCTCTTCTTCCTCTCTACATGCATATCACTTGGTTGTCGAGGTTTCTCTCAGGTGATAATGCCTGTTGCCCTAGAGTTTCTTGTCACAGAGATGTGACACTGGAATATTTTCCCTCACAGGCACTTTCTTTTTAAAACCAAATTAATAATTTCAGGCGTGTGGTCTCTAGAGTTACTTGTGTTATATAACACTATCAAAAATTTAAATGTCATATGTCCTTCGCGAAGCAGCAGCCATTGCAGCAAAATAAACATGAGAAAATATTCAAGTAGAATTAGCACATTAAACCTGTGCAATATAGCCAGCTACCAAAGCAAAACACCACAGACTCAAAAATACTATAATACTATTTTGAGATACATCTTGTCAAAAACATACAACTTGAAAATTAAACTAAGCCATACACATACATATGACCAACAGAAATGACATGTACATATACTGAAGTTACAGTATAATATCTACATTCTAACTATTGTGAGTGGAATGCTATAAAAAGAAAATAAATAAAAACATATCCCAGATTAATTCTCAAATAGTCCATCTTAACAGGTCACACAATTATGGTATCATATGCATAGATGAAATATTGATAAAGCAATATGTCTTGCAAGTCTGGAAAAGCTTGTCTTTCACTGAAATGTACTTCCTTCCCTTGTATTGTTTGATGGTCTACATCCTCACACTCTTTCCCTCCATTTAGCTTTCATTTTTCAACCCAATTCAAGCATCTTTATATCAATTTATAAATCAAATTACAGTTATCTAAAAGTGCACTTAGCACTTACACTTTACCCTTTACCTCATAATTACAGACATAATAAATAATGAAAAAAACACAAGCAGCTTGTGTTCATGAATTACATGAAAGAATGCTTTGATGTATTATTACACGTACAGTACTTCAGCAGGTGACTTCAATCATTAACCTGGCTTCATCACATTATACAAAACTTTCTTCTAGGTTACAAACACTATTTTAATAAAAATGTCTTGAAAATCACTGAATACGAAATTACTGTCATTCAAATACCGTATTCCCTAGTGACTACACTAGAACAGATAATGTGTCATCATTATGCAACCTTCAGTTCTTATTATAATCCCTCAGGTAACCTAAAATGGGTTTCTGCCATCAAACTTAAATTCAAATGGTTTATTCAATCTTGTCAAATGTGACTTGTCATCGCAAGAGTGTCTTAAGGCACACTGATTGATTTATTATATCTTTCCAGAACCGCCGTCATATCATTGTCTTGTTTTGTATTCTGATTTCCACGAGTGCACCTCATCGCTACCAAATGGCATGTAAATAAATGGCAAAACGCGCCACTGTTTCTCTTGCTATAAAAAGTTGGAAACTGTTCGAGATCTTGAAAAAAACCCTGAATCAGACACAAGTCGCCGAGCAATTTGGTGTTTTTCGTTCTGGTGAGTTGCTTCATCATTCTGTTAAATAATTTTGTGCATGTCTTGAATATTATAGTTATTAATAATTAATCTAGAGCTGCTGCTGCATTTTTTAACTTACGAAGGGGTGCTCTGTTAATTTGACAGCTAGTTCATTAACGTTAGTCTGTTACTTTATTATTATAGTTTATAAACATACACCTGCCTTTTGCTTTTCACTTACTTATTCTGTTCATTTCATGTTGATGCACATGCGTCATGACAAATAATACATATTTATTTATTGATTGATTCTTATTGCCTCTGGTGGTCAACTCCGTCTTTAAGAGAACACTTCGCTTGCTTCCCGAGGGGTGTTCTCTTAGCCGGAGACTACTGTAAACCTGATAATGGGAATGCACACACCATGGCCTACATCCCTTCACTGCTCAGCAGCCTACACTGTTGACCAAGCTGGGAGGTAAGTTTCTGAGGGTGCTTCGAGTCCGAGTTGTTGGGAACCAGAATAACCAATTGAAGCATGAATCACCCATATTTGAAAAAAATAAATAAAATACAAAAATATAATACATGTTATAGTACTTTAGAATGACTGTGTTACCACTGATTAAAACATTACAAAAAAAAAACGATCTAGATGTAATAATTATTATTGTCCTATATTAGTATTTATTGTTAAAAATCAAATGATTCTGGTCTATGTTATTCAGGTTAATTTGTACAATAAGTAAAGAGACGTCTGTTCTAAATCATCAATGATCTTGATTTTCATCTTTATCTATCTTTATTAAACAAGAGAGAAAAAAATACAAGTCTGCAAAGAACAAACTGCATTGTCAATATTTTGATTTATGACCTTTATGGATACACTTGACTATCTCAAGCCAACGGTACCTAAACGTTAAATGGAAACATAAAATGCTTTATTGTTAGCTCTTTGGGAATGTGTTTTTTATTTATTTATTTATTTTTTTCGTCACAGTAGTTCACGTAAATTAAAAAGAAAATAAAGCTATATAATCTATGCAGTGAACTGTAATTTACTGTCAGATTTTAAATCCTGACCAATTTAAGACAAATATGGTTTGTCAGCAAACTGGACCTTTTTGGGCAGAGTTGACATAATGAATTATAGGAATTGCTGCAATATATGACACACGAAGAACAACATTCCTCCATCCAGGGGAGCAACCACCAACAAAAGGTATTAAAACCAAAACTCGTCTAGGACAACTGGAAGCTGACGAAGACCGGAAAATGCTGGCAGATGTTGGACAACGGCTTATTTTGCCACCCGAGATTGCCACCACTAACCTTTGACCTGATGTTGTCTTGTGGTCTGGATCAGCATGTCTTGTTCACCTGGTAGAGTTAACAGTGCCATGGGAGGATGCTGTGGATGAGGCATATGAAAGAAGAAACTTTGGTATGCTCAACTGGCTGCTGAAGCAGAACAGCGAGGATGGAGAGTCCAGGTTTACCCAGTGGAGGTGGGTTGTCGAGGATTTGTGACACTCCACAACCCGGTTTCTCAGAGACATTGGATTCCGTGGTCAAGAGTTTTGATGCATAGTGAAGAACTTATCTGAAGCAGCAGAGAGGAGCAGCAACTGGCTCTGGCTGAGATGAAAATATTCTGGTTGGGGACCTCAAGCATCATAGAAAAAAAGCAACGTCAATGTAAAGGAAGGTAAGGAAGCTGGGCTTAGTTGAGTGGGGGACAGAGGGGGGAGGTGCTGTGACGCCAAAATCACTGTCAAGCCCTCTTAAGGTGTCGTGGGCTAGTCGATGAAACACCAAGGATGGAAGGTGCCCACTTGAAGACCCCAGAGTAGTACCCTACTCAGCTCAGTCCAGAGGGTTGTCATGCTGATGTGTTAGGGAGGCCGCACACAGTGGTTGATCCCTGAAGCCAGCATTAGAGCCATTGTGTGTGCTGATGTGCCAGGGAGGCAAAATAGACTGATCCCTGGAGCCAGCATTACACTTCAGCCATTAACACCAGGCAGAAGGATATCTACATCATCATATGGAACGAAACCCAGATGGATCACATTAATTTACAGTAAAAGAAGCTATGTCTTAGTTGGTGCTTATCAGTAGAGTGCAAAACTTAAATCCAAGATGGCCACCGTACAGGAAATGTAGTTGAATTTGGTGCGTGAAAAAGCATTTTAAGTTAAGTAAAAACCATTAATAATAACCTATTTTGGGTTTTGTTTGTTGAAATCTAAAAATATGTTTGACCACCCTACACTTAGGTACCCCTATGTTTTTCTACAGTATATACTGTAACATACATCGGAGTGTTTGCATACAGTTTATTACCTATACATTGGTGACAGCATGAAAATAGCTTTTCACCCACTAATATGAGATGTCAATGTCTATTATAAATTACATAAACAGCTTTAAAAAGCTTCTGCTGCCCCTGGTTTCTGAAACAAAAAAACAACTGATGATTTATGAATTAAATTGGCTAAAAGCACTTGAACAGAATACAGAGGGGAATAAACCATAGGAATGTAGAGGATGATAATGATATATCAGTCAAGGCATATTTTCTTCCTTTAATGGAAGACAAGGTGCAGCCATTTTTCATCATCAATGGGGACTTCATCATAGCTTTGGTCAACCTAGTGATTTCACCCTAACCTTAATAAAAATCTGAAGAATACACAAGCACAGTAAATCAAGGTCTTTTAATGGGTTTAGACATCTGCACTGATGGTATTACAGCCACATAGAAAAGTATTAGCTTGAAATAGCCTTTTATTTGATTTTTTTTGCATCAATTGAGCGGTCCTGGGTTCTTTTGTGCCAATAAAAAGGAAAACAAATGACATAGGTTATTTTTTTTATATAATGACAACACGAGTCATGCATTCTGGTTACCTTACAAAGACAACATCTTGAGAAAGTGATAACAGATAAATAGATTTGATAGCTCTTATGATCTACTTCTGTTTCCAAATAGATATATACACAAAGTTGGCCATATTGTGAAAAAAGTTGGCTTATATAGTTCACTTCAATTTGTTGCAAAAATGTGCAAATATTTAGAAAGTCTTAATTACGTGGAGTGTTGCATCCAGATGGCATTTTCCCCCCAGATGGCTTGTGGACATCTGCAAGACAGCACCCTTCTAATAGCATGCTTCTGCTTTCATTACCGACTCTTCCAATAACCAGAATTTGAACATGTGAATCTTTTAGATTATTGTGAGTGGGGACTAGAAAATAAAGTTAACAAAACACTGTGAATGGTCTGAATGGGTTGGACAGTTTGCCACACAGTGTTGTAGGTGTTGTCATTTGTCTCTTTGTAAAAGTCTGAACTCATCATGGTTCCTGTAGTTCAACTGTGAATTGTAAAGTTAATGGAACCTCCATACCAATGATTCCTAAATGCACAGTTTTTATTCAAATACAATGTGCTGATTGCAGTCATGGATGATGTTTTGCACATCACTCTGTACTTTCTAACCAGGCGATGTAAAGGTATGGGGGGGAGTAACTTTCTTGCATGGGATAAAGCAAGGGGACCTACAAAGGGCTCACAGCCTCAAGCAAATCAGCCACCCTGGAAATAAAAATCAATAGTCTTAACTGCCAACACATTAAACACCACACAAATCTTTTAGAGCCCCTGATTGCTTAGACCGTTAGACATAATAGTTGTGTAACTTTTCTCCCAGACATACACTATGCAATTACAATGGGGAAAAATATTGAAACTGGTCTTGTTGAACTTTTTTGGTTGGCTAACAACATGGATTCAAAATACAACTATTCTAAAGTACAATATCTTACACAGCAGCTGTTTATAAGAAACAACCTCCAGGAAGAAATGAATGTATTTATTTTGCATGAAAAGGAGTGAGAGAAAGAACATGTATTTATTTTAAGCAATAGAACCTAAGCTAGACATTCTATCTGGACATTCCACAGTCATCAACCATGTTGAAGTGACTTCCTGTAATTCGTACTCTATTTCCTCTTTACCCTCTTTCACTACAAGCCCACCTAGTTCTCTTGAGCCTGTCAATACTTGTTGCTTAAATGGCTTCCTTTTTTTACACAAGGATGCCTTTGAAGCCTTAAAAAATAATAATAATTTATTTATTTTTAAGTAAGAGACAGTAACCAAAACGGATGCCTGAGTGGTGCTTCTCTGTGACATCACCACACATAAACACCTGCTGTATTATACTCAAGTAAAAAAAAAAAAAAAGAAATAAAAAAAGAAAATAACGAAGGAGCCTTACTGGAAGGCATGTTAAGTGAATTTAATTGACTTTAATTGAATTATTTTTTGTTTACCTCATTTCCAGACGGTACCCAGAATACAACAGCAACAATAACTGTAACTCAAGGATACATCAAGTGAACTCGGAGACAACCATTTTCCTTGCTTGCATAAACAATTCTACCTTGTTGTTTCTTTACTCAGGAATACTGCTATCTCCTTCAGCACTCAAAGCACCCTCTAGTCTATTACTTGTAAAATGTATGTATTATAGAAAGAACTTAACTTCACAATAATATAATATACCCAAATGACGACAAGTACAACTTTTGACACATTATTACCATGATATTGCTGTAGTTTCTAGGCTTTGAAAAGGGAAAACTGTAAACTCAACGTTCACCTACAGGATAACAGCCACTCAACCCTGAAACCCTGAAACCCTCAGTCACGTTTTACCGTCCTTGTATTAAGAAACAAATCAATTCCCATTATATTCCCAAAATTCCCAATTTTTGACATTGTATGTTTTTTGTGTTACCTGAAAAACAGACAAGGGTTGGAATGGGCCAAAATGAAATAATCAGATATGCATCACACTTGTTTAGCCGTCACCGATGTCAAAATTTCATAGGGTCGGATATGTGAGTGCTGACTGTATCAATACAATAGTATGTGGCTTTATTCAGTAATGTGACTTATATAAATGCTTGCCAATACATTATAAAATTCAGATGGATTGAAAATATTTTCTTTTGTTTTACCAAACAGCTTTGAGTTCCAAAGAAACAAACACTAGCTGTGTATGTGCGTTTACAACACATTTTTATCTGGACAGGTCATTTTTGGGCCTGGTCAATTTCTGGGTCACGTTCCTTACAAGTACATCATGCAACATAAATTAATCAAAAAAGCCCTAATTGACCAGAAAGAAAATCTCAATTCCCAATGGTTAACCTCCACTAATTACTTTAAAACAAACAGAAAGAGAAATTAGATAATGTTTATTTAAACATTATTTATTTATTTATTTATTTATTTATTTATTTATTTATTGTTTTCGATGAGGTAAAACTGTTTTGCGTACCTTTAAGAGAGATTTTAGTGAGGGGTTGTGGGTACCAAATTGTTTCTTTCTCCATTTTTTTTTTTACCAGAGTAAATAATTGCTAAAAAATACAAAACAAAATAAAAACAGACAATGATGTACAAATATAAATGTATTTTGATAAATTATGTGCTGTTTTATCAGGCATCATGTACAATGTACATCAATTTAGGGGTTAGAGTCTACAGTTATTAGTAAATCAGTGTTTATTTTTTTACATAATTAGAAAAGCTGCTTTCGATAGTTCCTCTTGACTCGTATAATACAGCACTTTTTCTATTTGGACTTTTAAGGTGGAACAACATACTTAACAACAACACACTTGAAAATGGATTAGCATCCATCCTGCTGAGTAAGTGGAAAAAGAATCTTGTGTTGGTTATGCTAATAAGGAATTATCTCAAATGAATTTCAATTAAGATTAGGAATAGGTCCCACAATGAGTACGTTATTATTATTTGTCTAGTAAATCTTCAGTAATCCTGTTAAAACATGATGTCTGGAAAGGGAATGTTATGTATGTTTTTAAAAATGTATAATACATAAAAATAAGCAGGACATTAAAACCATGTCATATTAAACCCTGATATCGATGTCATGGAGGCATCTGAAATTTCCTGGTATCAGATAGTTAGGCTTGCATCAGATGCAAGTGAGTAAGATAGGAGGCTATGTGGTCCTGTGGTTAAAGAAAAGGGCTTGTAACTAGGAGGTCTCCAGTTCAAATCCCATCTCAGCCACTGACTCATTGTGTGACCCTAAGCAAGTCACTTAACCTCCTTGTGCTCCGTCTTTCAGGTGAGACGTAAATTGTAAGTGACTCTGCAGCTGATGCATAGTTCACACACACGAGTCTCTGTAAGTAGCCTTGGATAAAGGTGCCTGCTAAACAAATAATAATGAACAATGTTCAAGTGAGATAGCCCCAAACACTGACCCTTACAAAACATAAATAAACTGCTAACAAAAAATAAGAATAAAAACAATGCACGGAAAATCTTTGCAGATCCTGGAACAACCTAATCCTGGCCAATTCACCATCTTTCTTGTGTCCACAAGAAAGATGGTGAAGAATACCAATTAAATTCTCTCAGAAGTATGGTAGGCAATATAGGCAGAATTTCCAGAACACATGATGCAGTGTTCAACAGTAAAAATGTACCTGTTGCTATACTGTTTAATTATTCTTGTTTAACTATAGTTTATATATTGTGACAGCCAAGTACCTGGTCGATGACGTGTGCTTGTCATGTCCGGAACTTTCTCGTGGTCAGCATGGATAGTTATAACACAGAAGGTTATTGATATGAAAACAGGCCGACATCTGTACTTTTATTGCGAATATTGTTTTTTCAGGTATTATTGGTATTATTGTGATATATATATATATATATAGGGGCGATCCTTGACTTACGACGCACGGCACTTACGACCCTTTTGCATTATTACCCCTGCTTCGACTTTATGATATCGATACGGCATTTACGACATGACGAGACACGCAGTACCTAGCGTTTTTTTTATGCATATAACTGTTCTTTTTTAGAATTTTTGCCCTTAACAATGTCTGATAAGAGCAGTGGACTCAAAACGAAACCTAAGCTGTGAACTCTGTCACATGACGAGTGGTTTAACTTCAGGCAATCGTAGTTCCGGATAGGAATATCGCATAAACACACTGAATACGTCATTGAAAAGCCACTAAGTCTTTACTTTTAAACAAGCCAGGTACGTGCCTGAGTAATATGGGTGTAACAACCGTGCTGAGTGTAAAGAGTTAAATAAACATTTGCATGAGTACAATATAACGGGTAATTTTTGTAAAAATATATTATCTGGTCAAAGAGTCAGGAACGTAACCCCAATTTATAACATTGTTCCTATCTGAAAACTGTACTACGACTTACAACGTGACTTTTAGGAATCAATTGTGTCATAGTGCGAGGACTGTATATATTTATAGGTTGCTGTAAGAGGCAAGATACTTTACACCTAGTACTATATTCTTTGTATATGTTGTAGTCTTTATACGGGCAGGAAAATGATATGACAGCTGTGGACCATATACCATATATGCTATTGAAAAAGCACATTTTTATTCTGACGAATACATTACTCAGGGAGAGTTACTGTATTTTGGTACTTATAAATGTATAAACACCAAAAGAGAAAACATGTATAAAACAATATGTACAAAACATATTACTGTCATCATAATGTATCCTTTAAAAACACTACAATGATATATTTTTGTCTTTTTATCAGTTAAGAAATCGATTCCAGCACTGTAGCTTTTTACACATAGCATGTTACCCATGCTGTCACACAAGGGCTTATAACAGTCACATATTTTATTTGCAATAGATAAATAAATATTCCATTAATTCCCTGAAGGGGGCACATTTGTCAGCCAGAGTCATCTGTGATTGCAATGGCCTTACAAGTTACCAGAATGATAATCAGTGAGGTCTGATGAAATAAAGTGACAAAGTAAAATGTCCACCCCAACAGTTTCCAGACAAATTATTACGAAAGATAATGATGCAGAGTATGGTGGATTATGAATTATCATATACACATACTGTAAAAAAACAACAAAAAAAATAGTGTATAGTGATTGTAGCTCTGGGCCACAGGAATTACTGCTAAAGGTGTTACTGCAGGCTCCAGCTGTCTTGCCATAATATTACTGCAGTATACATAGCATGTAGCCACCTCTATCACACTGAACTTGCTCTAATAATATAAAGTATTAAGACCAAAGAACCCATGTGTATTAAATAGGGTATGTGTTAAGAGACAATCTATGTTGAAAGACCATTTGCTTTCAAAATAGATTCAGCAAATTGCACCTGTCCAAAACATTTCCAAATACAGACGTGCTCAAATTTGTTGGTACCCTCACAGCTCATTGAAATAATGCTTCATTCCTCCCGAAAAGTGATGAAATTAAAAGCTATTTTATCATGTATACTTGCATGCCTTTGGTATGTCATAGAATAAAGCAAAGAAGCTGTGAAAAGAGATGAATTATTGCTTATTCTATAAAGATATTCTAAAATGGCCTGGACACATTTGTTGGTACCCCTTAGAAAAGATAATAAATAATTGGATTATAGTGATATTTCAAACTAATTAGTTTCTTTAATTAGTATCACACATGTCTCCAATCCTGTAATCAGTCATTCAGCCTATTTAAATGGAGAAAAGTAGTCACTGTGCTGTTTGGTATCATTGTGTGCACCACACTGAACATGGACCAGAGAAATCAAAGGAGAGAGTTGTCTGAGGAGATCAGAAAGAAAATAATAGACAAGCATGGTAAAGGTAAAGGCTACAAGACCATCTCCAAGCAGCTTGATGTTCCTGTGACAACACTTTTGTGACAAATATTATTAAGAAGTTTAAGGTCCATGGAACTGTAGCCAACCTCCCTGGGCGCGGCCGCAAGAGGAAAATCGACACCAGAGTGAACAGAAGGATAGTGAGAATGGTAGAAAAAGAACCAAGGATAACTGCCAAAGAGATACAAGCTGAACTCCAAGGTGAAGGTACATCAGTTTCTGATCGCACCATCCATCGCTTTTTGAGCGAAAGTGGGCTCCATGGAAGAAGACCCAGGAGGACTCCACTTTTGACAGAAAAATAAAAAAGCCAGACTGGAATTTGCTAAAATGCATATTGACAAGCCACAATCCTTCTGGGAGAATGTCCTTTGGACAGATGAGTCAAAACTGGAGCTTTTTGGCAAGTCACATCAGCTCTATGTTCACAGACGAAAAAATGAAGCTTTCAAAGAAAAGAACACCATACCTACAGTGAAACATGGAGGAGGCTCGGTTATGTTTTGGGGCTGCTTTGCTGCGCCTGGCACAGGGTGCCTTGAATCTGTGCAGGGCACAATGAAATCTCAAGACTATCAAGGCATTCTGGAGCGAAACGTATTGGCCAGTGTCAGAAAGCTCTGTCTCAGTCGCAGGTCATGGGTCCTCCAACAGGATAATGACCCAAAACACACAGCTAAAAGCACCCAAGAATGGATAAGAACAAAACATTGGACTATTCTGAAGTGGCCTTCTATGAGTCCTGATCTGAATCCTATCGAACATCTATGGAAAGAGTTGAAACTTGCAGTCTGGAGAAGGCACCCATCAAACCTGAGACAGCTGGAGCAGTTTGCTCAGGAAGAGTGGGCCAGACTACCTGTTAACAGGTGCAGAAGTCTCATTGAGAGCTACAGAAAATGTTTGATTGCAGTGATTGCCTCTAAAGGTTGTGCAACAAAATATTAGGTTAGCGGTGCCATCATTTTTGTCCATGCCATTTTCATTTGTTTTCCTATTTACAATATTATGTTGAATAAAAAATCAAAAGCAAAGTCTGATTTCTATTAAATATGGAATAAACAATGGTGGATGCCAATTACTTTTGTCAGTTTCAAGTTATTTCAGAGAAAATTGTGCATTCTTCGTTTTTTGTGGAGGGGTACCAACAAATTTGAGCACGTCCGTATATATCCTATTCAGTCACACATTTTTAATTACTTTTTTAGACATTTTAAAACAGTAGTGAACAGTTTGAGAAGTTGCCCTGTCATAATCAAGTATATTGGATCAATTGATTTGTATGTACATACTGTACCTTTTCATATATTTATTTTTGAAATATCACATCGAAATATTTTGATTTTTTTTCTCTGAGGAAAATAATGGTAAGGGGTACCAACAAATTTGAGCACGTCTGTATGACCCACTTTTACAATACTGCCAACTTATTACCTAGCATGACTACTACACTATTCCATTAAAAGCAAATCGATTTCTTATAGTTTTACCTTAGAAATGATGATGGAATATTATAGTGGTAAACAGAAGAGGCATTTGCTATTGAATCCACAGGCATTTATTAAATACACATTAAAGCTATATATTCAGTACACCAATGATTCCAGAAACCTCAGCTGCACAGCTGTTTGAAGTTTACATGATGATTGTTACCAGCAACAACTGAAGACTTCCAAAGCACTTAAATGTAAAACAATAACAAGTCGGCAATTTGTCCTACTCAAATCGTATTTTGCTATAGATAATAGTATACGTTTGCATTAAATCACGGTCGTTTTGAATCAGAAATATTAGTCATGATGCCTACACCTGGTTACTCATTAGTGGTTTAGAAAACGCATGCATCGATTCACTGTGAGAAATCTTTTAAAGGTGAAGCAAAGATAGATTTGTCTGTGCCTACAAATAATTGGCGACTTCAAAAAGTTAATAACAGATTTTCTGCAGAGTCATCATGGCCAGACAGAAAGTCTAAGCAAGCCTTTATACATAATGTGAATTGATGAAAACTACTTTCAATCTTGCAAAACAACAGAAATGCATGATTCAATTAGACTGTGATCAAGTTCTTTAGTGATAGAAATAATAGTGGAGGCAGGGTGGAGGTAATGAGTTGACAAAGGCTTACCCCTTTAAAATCAGCCTTTAAGATGTACACCTGACACTGCACAATTTTAAATTAGAAATATAAAATGAAATCATGGGATGAGTCTGGCAGGCAGCTAGTTCAAGTCCAATGTTATTGTCAAGTCCAATCTTCCAGCAGCCTACGAAATTACACGTTTCTGCAGGGTTAGCTCATTCATTATTCATAATGACAAGCTCTAGTAATGTACCTACCATAATATAGAATACTGTAGTTCAATCAAACCCAGATAAGATCCCCATTACTGGGATCGAATAAATGTGTACCGCTGCATCCATTGTGTTATTTGAATTGTATTGGCCGAATGTTATTTGGTTGCTGTTAGAAGGAGCCCTATACAGTGAAGCTATACTTGATGTTTATACTTACACCTCTTTATTTTATACATCACAAAATATAAAAAACAAAAGGGTGTCAATCACCACTATAGCTATCTATACAGTAATTATCTATAAGAGGTCACTGGTATTCTGTTACGGGACTTTGACAGTAGCCTGTTTCTTAAAATGTTGATAAAATGTTGATAAATTCTATACTTTTTGCTTCATTGGTTTTAGTAAATAAAAATATTGGTTTTAATATCAGATTTGTCAGTTTAACAGAATTAACCTTAGCAGATTGAATGGTTTTAGTATTTGTCTGTGGAAATAGAAAATCACAAAACAGTGTGTGCACACTGGAGTTTTCTTTTGCTGTCTCAGTTTCCCATTGCAGCAGTTCTGTAATATATACTATATCCATAACCAACTAATTGTCATTATTATGTTAACATGTAATTATGCATAATCATCTAACGTATCCCATTAGCACTGTGGTGTAAATATATGTCCTCTTAATAACACCTGTTTTTAATAACATCTCGTTTTAACAATCATATCTACTGTATTGTTTGCAGTTTGTGTAAAAGGTGCCTTCATATACAGTAAAAGCACAATAAAAATGGACTGCTGGCTGATTGGGTGCTTCTACTTTACACACACACACACACACACGCGCGCGCGCGTGCGCACACGCAGACATGTTTGCATTCCTATATTTGTGAGAACTTATCATTGACTCTCACTATATTTGTATTTACAATTTCTAACTCCAGTCAAACAAAACTCCACACAGGGTGAAAGTCAACAATAAACTAAATATTTTGCCACTTTTTCATACAAACAATACCTCAAAATGATTTTAAAACACAATACAATGAAGGCAGTTTAGGTTTTAGGTTTTGAGCTTCAAATTCACAAGAGTCATACTCTGTTCTGTATGTACTCATGTACTCATGACTGCTTTATATTTTGTCTTAATTGTGACAGTTTGAATATATACTGTATATATATATATATATATATATATATATATATATATATATATATATACATGTATTTGATTTTGAATTTTTTTTTTGTTGATATAATTTAACAATGGACAGTGAAAAGAACCCCTATCAAAACACCCACACCACCTCTGTTTAGAGACTGCTGAGAGCCTGAATAGATGTACTTGATAGAAGGAAAGGAGAACAAAGGATTTACATCCCTGTGCCAAGCTTAATTGTGATGCTGAGGCACTGCAAGAGAATGATTAGAACTATCAGATTTTATTAATGTAATCCATGTTTTGTTTTGTTTTTTTCCTGTTTCTTAATCTTCCACATAGTAGGTCCTTAAATATCGTGGCCGAGCAGCGATGCCTGCTGGGAGAGGGAGGTCCAGAGCAGTGTGGATGTTCTTAAGTAGGTGTTACATGTCAATGCCCATTCTTTGGCCAGAGGCATGGGCTGGCTTTAGCGATAATGGCTCAAGCTCAAGGTGTAATTTACTTCCCTTCACACAGGAACACAAATCCAGAATTGTACAGTGCCATAGTATACACCCTGCTTCGATCTGCACTGACAGCACTGAATAGCAACACGGTATACAAAGACACAGCTATTTACTACATTAATCCAAAGCACAAGCTTCCACTGGATTTCTACTAAACTATACCTGCAGTACACAAGAAGCAGGCTTGAGAAAAGGTTGACAGCTAAAGAATGTCAAGGAAAGTATATTTCTGACCACTGAATGACTCTGCGCAGTATTTAGCTTGGAGAAATATTCCAAGCATACAGGAATTAAATGCTTCATCATTTTTGAACGCAGTTAATTACAAAGCTTTCCAATCTTGAGATGAAACAATGTCAAGCAAAAACTATTTAGGCAAATTATTATCAAATTATGCAATTATTGCTTCACTTTCCTTTGAGAAGGCATAAGGCTAATCAAGTCATTATGCATTTTGGATGATTGCTGCTTTTTTTTGACAGATGATAATTTATATTTTTTATTTTTAAATGCAATGGTTTAGGTTGTCATTTTAGGTTTATATATTATCGTACAGTACCTGCTGAGCAGAAACAGGGAAATGTTCCTAAGTCTGTGAATCTACCTCTACAGTGTACACATTCTCTATATAAACCACTTGAAACTCACTCATTCTTTTTATCATGTTTTAGAAAGGAATTTGGCTTTTGAGTCCACAAATCAGGAACACGTCTAATTAATTCGTCAGCCAGCCAAACACAAAGCCACTAAATGAAAATAGCAAAGCTCAAAGCACTGAGATCCCAAATGAGATTCCATGAACTGGATATCTGTGCACTGTATAATAAGATGGTTGGTTTTGTTTTCAGATCATCCTGGATCTGGATATCTGTGCACTGTATCATAAGATGGTTTGTTTTGTTTTCAGATCGTCCTGGATCTGGATATCTGTGCACTGTATCATAAGATGGTTGGTTTTGTTTTCAGATCGTCCTGGATCTGGATATCTGTGCACTGTATCATAAGATGGTTGGTTTTGTTTTCAGATCGTCCTGGATCTGGATATCTGTGCACTGTATCATAAGATGGTTGGTTTTGTTTTCAGATCTTCCTGGATCTGGATATCTATGCACTGTATCATAAGATGGTTGGTTTTGTTTTCAGATCATCCTGGATCTGGATATCTGTGCACTGTATCATAAGATGGTTGGTTTTGTTTTCAGATCAGCCTGGATCTGGATATCTGTGCACTGTATCATAAGATGGTTGGTTTTGTTTTCTGATCATCCTGGATCTGGATATCTGTGCACTGTATCATAAGATGGTTGGTTTTGTTTTCAGATCGTCCTGGATAGGTATTGCCATGCTTGTTTCTACAGTGGCATGTATGGGATTCCACCATTGGCCAAGTTTGATTGAATTGTGCCGTAGGACAGGGAAATCATGCTTTCTATGACTTGCATATGTTGGAATCCATTATCCATTATACAGTAACCTCATATGACAGTCTAGTGCCACTTAGAAAATAGTGGCAGGCACATACTGGAGAACTATGTACTGTATAAAACTCTTCTAAATTAAAAAAATATATTTTCAGGTTGGGAATTCACAATTCTGGTGTAAGTAATGCATTCTTTCATGTATAGCTCAAGAAAAACTGTGGCTATAATCAAAGAGGAATTTATGCCCGCATGCTATTGGAGCGAGAGGAATGTAATTCACAGTGTGCTTAATTGAGGTGAACCACAAGAGTGTGCAAGGGACAAAGAGGTACATTTACAAGCACGTTTTTTTTTTTCTAGACTAAACAAACTTATACAAATTTAATAAGCAGACAACTGGGTGAGCAGAAGATTGCTTAAAATGCACTAAACCACAGGGCTCATATATATGTTCAATTCTTTTGAAAGATGGATATTATGGGAAATCGATGGCAGCATTGTACGTCTTGTATTCCTGCTGCATGTGGGGAGGAGAGGATAAGGACAAGTTGTTAAAATGTCCCCAAGGGGGGTGATGGAGTGGCGCTTTCTCTCTTTACTGAGGGAAAATTTTTATTATGCATCATTTAATTAAAATATTAATATCTGTGCTGTTCTTGATGGCTTTTAATGTAGATTTGGGGGAATTAAATTAGGGAACAATATTAGTCAGTATTTTGCTAAAAATGCTCATGTCTCTTAGCAATAAAGCTGGGAGTGCAAATTAATGAGGAAAATACTAATGGGATACAGTTCAGTTATTTAAGAGAAAGGGTTGATATGTAAGTGGGGGTAGATTGGAGATGCTCACAGAAGATACGGTCACCTGAGGTCATTTAGAAGTATGGTATGCTGAGACTTTATAGAACTGAAAAATGGATTCCACTGAAAGAGGTCCTCTAGTTTTCTGTAGTTCTTTGATCGTGTCTGACTGAGAGGTTATAAAACTGCAGGATTTCTGCATGAGAATGTCATTATCCTGTATATCTGGAGGGCACTGGAGGTAAAGTGAAGAAACACTGAACACTTTAAACAAAACAAAAGCTTTTTCATAAGCTGTAAACTGCATGAAAATATAAACCCACTAAACCTCAAATACTCTGTTCAGGAATTTAGTGGTCATTTAATCACAGGGTTTATCAATAATGAAATAAAGCAGCTACACTATATGTCTCTATAAACCAATTTACAGAAAATGGCATATGTTCCAAAAAAAGTGACTGAAGCATATTTTGCTGCTTAACTGTACAGAATAAAATATGTAATATTCCTGGCATTTACTGGAGTAAATCTAGCAAAAGACATTGAGCTGACAATATCCTTATGTACTAGTATGCAGGGCAGTAAATCAAATATGAACCTTCAGTGAAAATAGAGAAAAGAAAAAGGAACAGAAACTGGTATTCATTTTGATGATGACCTGGTATGTTTCACTAATCTTCCCCTGTATATGAGGGTTCAACATGACATAAATATATAATGTATACTCGACCTTACATGTTACTGTGTTGAAGATGGAAACAAAAGGGAAAACTTGTGTCTTCCATTGCTAACAATGTTTAGCATGTAGAGTTGTTTTACATTGACCTGCACTTTACAATATTAGTAAAATACATAGACTAAGAATCTGCAAACATGTTAAACTACTGTAGATTATTCAAGATTATTGCAAACAGTTAAAGCCTCACTAATACAGTATACATGTTGATAGTGATTGTTGTGCTCAAGAAAGGCCAATGACAAGTCAAGATGCTCTCACAGTTCATAAAGTGTGCTTGAACTGAACACCCTCTGCAATTTGGTACCATTTCCTCTCTTTAATCTTATACAGGCTGCTACTTTGACGAATTGGCTCCAGCTCATTTCACTTGTGACCAGAGTCAGCTTCAAACCATGGCCTCTAAAGGCTCTTCCAGTGGCTCTGCCACCTAGCTTTATAATAGAAATATTCTAACTATAATAGAAACACCATTGCTTGGGTTCATAAATCACAGAAAGAATAGGTTAAGAATGAAAAAAAAGAATACAAAAAAAGATCAAGAATACATTCTCCAGTCTATCCAGTGTGTACTTTCATCATTTGACAGAAAAATTCAGGGGAGGTATGGTAAACCATCACCTGAACAGCAGAGGGGGACCATGACATGCATGTAAAACACCACTCCCCACTTCCCCTACCCGGGAAGATGGTTCAGAGAGGTGGTGGATAACACATTTACATTTTAGAAAGGGATGGCAGAGCCAAAGTTCAGATTTATGATACCTATAATATCCACATACAGTGAAGGAAAGACGTTGACGTGTGCTTTAGAAAATACTCTGTGTCACTCTAACCTTTTAGCTTGTACGTGGACCTGTATTGGTTAGAGGACATGTGACAATGACATCATCACTGCTGTCCATATTGTAGAAACATGGATTTAACCTTCAAATTTATTTAGTGCATACTTAAAAAAAAAAAAAAAAAAAATCTGTTTAACAGGAAAAATAGATATGTTGATAAGAAAAGATGCAGCTTTTCAGATGTCTAATCACCACTCGTTTATCCAAAATGATATTATCAGTAACTCCAGATTACCATATCTTTAAAAAAAAAACCAAAAAACAAACATACCATAAATACACATTCAATACAACCTTGATTATCGAAAAGACATCTCATTGATTGCTTTTCTAATTGTATATCGAAGCTTCTTTTTATGTACTACTGTACACCTTGATTATCCAAACACTTGAATACCAGAGAACAGCAGCAGTGTTGCTGGTGTCTATTATTAAAGCTGTGTGCCTTCTGTACTGTCATGGTTAAAACAGTTCAAACAGGCCCCTTTTTAAGCTGTCTGATTTAAATACAAAAAATGCTGTATGAACAGAGGTAGTGTATACCACAACAGCTTCTTACATCTATAGAAAATACCCTATATTTTTATATGCATTTAGGGGTCAATGGTATAAGGTTTTATAAGCCAAGCATTTATTCCCCTTTAGTTTCAAGCTGAATCCAGATTTTAAACGCACTTACAGCATTGCATTTAAATGTATCCGTATCATGCTTTCAACCTGCCATAAATGCTCAATGAATACTTTTGCACATGAAAAGTTACACTAAACGGAAAGGAAAATCCATTTATCAATTGCTACGGCTCTGTGACTCCATTGTTTTAGACTTAGTAGGAAAGCAAAGCACCTGTGTTTCATCTGAAGAACTGCATACTGATACAAGAGAGCCAGAGCGTGATGCCAGGGAGGATTTTCAACAGCACATTTTGTAATTATTTCTTGAAAATGGGTTTGTGATAGAAAAAGTTATATTTGCCCATATACCGTCCCTTCCAAATCGGATCAGCCATGGAGGTTTATGAAAACATTCTCTGCCTTTGGCATATACTAAACCTCATATTTAAATTCACAAGGATTTGCTTCTACCTAAATGTCCTATAAATCAAAATGTAATCCCTAAAATTCTTATGTGCTGGAACAAATCCTAGATGGAAGCATCATTAGCACCAGGCTATGGGAATACAAGTGTCATGGTACACATCATTTTCTTTCGAATGTATAGTCAACCTATTCTGTTGTATGCAATTTAACACTTTCATATTCTTTGCAATGCATTTTATTAGCAATACAGCATATGTGTTGCCTTTAAATACAGGACACGAAAAGAAAAATGTGGTACTAAATGAGTGATCACACACATGATCATTTTGTATAGAATTTCAACCGTGTGTTCTGTATCATATAACAGTCATTTGTGCTAACCAGTTTTAGTCATCGTGATGATGAGCAAGATTTAACAAACTTCCAAAAGACTGTAGGTGCCTATTGGAAAGAACAGTCTGAAAATGATGGCTTTTGTTGCAGAACTGACTTTGTCCAGTATTCTACTGGATTAAATTGCACCTCTATCCCTACCTACAAAGATGCCCATTCTCCTGAGTGGAAGCTCTTCACAGTGTGTCTTAAGGTCAAAACATTATTGTTATTTCTGAGTTTAACAATTTGCCAGTGTTACTTGGGAGAAAACAAAATAGGTATTAGTGAAACCTTAACCACAGGTATAATATGTTTATACAGTTCACAGCCTGCCTCTGTAAAGCGCTATGTGATGGTGGTCCACTATAAAAGGCACTATATAAAGATAAAGATATTATTATTATTATTATTATTATTATTATTATTATTATTATTATTATTATTATTATTATAGTGGTTTTAGGATGATTTCTATGGTTATTTGAATTGTGCTTACAGTATTTAAAAACAAAGTTACACATGTTAGCACAGTTGGATTTGAGAGTTAGCATTTTGTGAAGAAGGAAAGTATCTTCTAAATTATTTGCTAAATTATTTTATTTGGGAACACATAGTTGAAGCCTGCCATTTGGCAATGACACATTTGACTGTGATGCTGTTCCTGTTTTATAAACACATAAACACCTCTCCTCAAAACACTCAATAATTGTAAAGGTGTAATTATCACCTGCTGCTCACATATGAGTATGCATCCGTACTGCTCCTGATTAAGGAAATATAACAATTCTCAAAGAGTGTCTATAAAATATATGGTATGTTTACTGTAGGCTGACTACAGTTCATAACCCAGCTCAGAAGCAGAATTAGCTGCAGCTGACAATAACTTGTGCAGGAAGTAATCTTGTTGAATGATTGTACAAAGGCGATATCGGACACACCATCTTTAGAAAACATCCTTCAAACAAGTCAAAGGCAATATTCACTGCATTAAAAATCAATATCAATATTTCCATTGTAATGTCTTTCAGCACCGTAATAAAATCTAACCATAAAGCTCAATGTCCAAAGAGTGAATTTCTACAGAAATGTAATCTATAGGGGCATCAATAACAACAGAAGCTACGTAATCCTTTAACCATACTAACTATAATCCCGCAATCACAGTACAACTGTACTTGTGCCCATTATATTACCCACAGTATTTCTGTCCTGTAACTTCAGTTGCACTACATCCAATATTATTTTTTTTTCAGAAAGGCAGTCAATTTTAACTTTGCCTTGGTTACTACAGCTACAGTATGTGTACAAAGTGGTTTTAAAAACACTCAACATTTTCTTAAAAAAATTGCTTATTGATTTTCTTCTTAGCTGGTCACCTGCATCATATAATTTACTTGGCTGATGCTAATAGATGATAAAAAGAAAAAAAAAACTAACATTTCTAGTCAGTTTAAATCCATGTCACAAACAATCCGCTTGGTTCAAAATTATGAAATCACATCATTACTTTCTTAGTTTATTTTAAAGCCATAGTGAGTCTTAAATCAGCTGTGGCCAAACAAGTATCTGTAACACCTAAATGTATTTTTGTTTTATAGATTCCATAACTTTTAGAAGAATAAAAGCTCTGCACATTGAGACACCGCTTTCGTAGTTTTCCTCTCACTAAACATTGCATGTTTAGAGATCAGTTATGCTGCATTTTGAGTGTTATTAAAGGTGAGTACCTTCTGTGCTGTCATTAAAACATGTCCTAGTCTTTCAATTGTCTGAAGCACTGTACCAGCAACCCAACACTGTGCACTGAATTGTTACAACTGCATGTCAAACCACTGTAGGAAGAAATATAATTTGCAATTCATATGACATTTTGGCTCGATTTGTTCAGTGGCTGTGTCTGTCTCTGGCTCTGGCTGGGCACAAACTCTAGGTGAATTCTGAGGAAGGAGATATATATCTTGTTTCTTATTAATGTCTAATATTCTTGCTAAATGTCTCTTGTATTTCCCTCAGGAACTCATTCAATTAAAGAAGATATCCTGCTTCTTGGCTTTGTACTTCGAGTTTGATTTAGCATGACATGGTCGCTATTTTTTTTTTTAAAAGAACCCGATTTGATTTGATTTGATTCTTCTATGAAATCTTCAAAGTGTATGAAAGCAGTATTTCAAATTGATATAGAAAAACATAACATTTTAGGGCAAAATCTATAGGAAATATTATTTAGCTTTGCTGCTTTGTCACAGATTTGGTAATTAATTGAAATCTCCAAAATACGACGTTTTATTAACTCTTTGGTTGTTGCATCTACTGACGTGTTTTCTCAACAATAGAAATTCCACTTTTTTTTGTCTGCATTATAGTTTAATGCTGTTTCTATCCAAACATGTTAGTTTAAAATAAGCAAGGCTGATGAAAATGCTATCCACATCAAATGCCTTTCTGCAGTATCAAAAACATTCAACATTCAGACGTTTAGATCAGATAAGTTCATTGAATGTAACATTTCAAATCAGAACTTTTCCATGCTTCAGGGCTACTTGTTTTGAGACTGCAATTATAAACAGCAGTGTGTTGGTTTATCTGTAACAGATAAGAACCAAAAGGCATGAGATTCATGTTTAAAGTCCCATTCCAAGAGTTCCTGTAGCTTTAGAATGAGGATGCGGTTCATCTAAGCTCTCCGAACCAGAGCCCTGGAATCTAGAAAAATATGCAGCAGTACAAAAGAACCCACCAGCAAACAAGGAGCTGGTTGAGTGATGGCTACATCTTTTACAAATTCAATATACATTTTACACTGCTTTTATTCCATGCACAGTTGAATCTGAAGAGGCTGAGAAACGTGAACAGGTTGCATGCCATAACTTATAATAAATTGTGGCTGCATCATAGCCTATCCATGACAAGAGATAAATCACAACATCAAGTACTGCAGTTAACCTCTGCGACACCGTTCCACCCATTGACCACGGCAGCATGACCCCCATGTAGCTCATGAATTCAAAATGTTCTCCATTGCAGAACAGCAAAGACCTAGGAAGCTGTCACTGTGTTACGATGGTTTAAAGTCTTTATACTGTACAAACCGTGAGCTTATATTGTTGGTTAAATAAAGAAGGAGTGTGCACTGCACTGGTTTACTTCCCTATTGTTTTGGGAGAAATCTATTCATAGCTAAATCAACGGACTGATCTGTTGATATGGCTAATTTGTGGTACAATATTGATGTACTGGGTATTGGATATTGCTATTCAATTCTATCAGCCTTGCTACTTTTAAAGATGTCTCACTCGACACAACTGCAGTGGCCAACTGGTGTTAGTATATGTCCTTTAGTTTGCAGCATATACCATACTAATATAGGCCTACATTGGTACAGGTAATGCTTGGATTTAAGATCAATTTAATGTAATTATGTGTGAACGAGCAAAAGATTACCTTCTGAATGTTAGAGTTCATAAAGCATGTAGGAAGTAAACATTAAACTATTAATAGCACATATTGGTGAGGTACCCTGTCTGTTTACAATACCAGCCCTGATCACAATAAATTCATATGATGTTTTATTTATGAATAAGTGTGGAATATTTTTTTATTCACATTTACTTCATACAAATAACATTTACTAAGTAACTACTATACTTAAACCATAATTGGCCAGCAGTGTGGAGTAGTGGTTAGGGCTCTGGACTCTTGACTGGAGGGTCATGGGTTCAATACCAGGTGGGGGATGCTGCTGTTGTACCATTGAGCAAGGTACTTTACCTAGATTGCTCCAGTAAAAACTGAACTGTATGAATAGGTAATTGTATGTAAAAAAATAATGTGATCTTGTAACAATTGTAAGCCGCTCTGGATAAGGGTGTCTGCTAAAAAATAAATAATAATAATTGCATTGTTATTATTGGAACATTAATAAAGCATCTGAGTACTGGATGCATATTTTTGATTTGTTACTGTAGGACTCATTGATGAGCAATCTGTTTATCTGCTGACTTTCATTGATGTTGGTTTTCATGATTGTGTGCCAGGCTGGCAATACAATAGAAGCTAAACCCCAAGAAACCAACAGTAATGTCCTAGTCTTTCAGATGATTAATGCGGAGCTGCCATGATTTAATTTTCTCCAAGTGGGAGATTCCCAGCTTCACTAACAGCTCTCAGCTGGAAAGTATGTTGTGAGAGTTATGTTTGCACAGGGTTTTCTTCTATGGAACCCTGCAGCAAAAATAATAATGTGACACTGTTTATTATACAGCTTACCATGGTGAGTACTGCATGATGGTTGTGCTCTTCCCTGTCTGTGGCTTAAACGAGACTCCTAGCTCAATACAATAAAGTAAGACACAATTGAACTAACATCTGCCCTTGTGCAATACCGTATTCCTTCAAATTTAATATGCACTTTTTATACCAATTTTTTCTTCTCAAAAATGGCCTGCGTCTTAAATTTCAGTATAGATATGCGTGTATTAAAATCACCAACAAAAGACGTGACTGCCCGAGTACACAAAAAGGAATGTAACTGACTGCCCGAGAAAAGATGAACAAAAACATCAGTCTCGAATCATCCATGACATACAGCCAATTTCAAAGAAGCGGAAGTCTTTGTATAGGAGATGTCAAGTAATAACGAGGACTTCTCCAACTCAGAGGATGATGACTAGGAGAGATTCATTGTTGTTACAGGCATGTTCATTTACCAATATACAATATGCTTTGCCAATATGCCTAATAGATGAGTTTGTAGCATTTCATTGCAAAAAAATTAATTTTCCTTTGTATAAATGACTCTTATGCGTGCAACTGAGATTGCATCTTTGTAAATGCATCTTTATTTGATGTTTTATTTTTTCTTCAAATTGAGGGTGGGAAATTCAGGCTGCGTCCTAAATTCGAGGGCATCTAAAATTCTAAGTAATAAGGTATTCATGTTCATTGAGAAAATCTTTGATAGATCTGTAAAAAACATATGTAGACTGCACTTCCAGGTATCCCTCCCAATTGGACATCTAAATGCAATGCCTAATTAGTTTATTATTTCCTAACTGCGTATGTCACACGATGTTGCATAATGATATCTGTTGTGCAGTAATGGAAGTAAATGGTGCAGTGGGTAATGTACTGATGTCTGTAATTGATCTGACATGACCAGCTTTTGTTGTCACTTTATATGCAAAAAAATAAAGCGTAAAATATTACTGGCTTTTACTGCAAGGGATAATCTTAACTGGACCAGTAAAATGTTCAACATAGAGTAGGCAATTAATCTATAATCATTTTTGCTATGAAAATGGATCCTTTTTTTCTTTTTAAATGATATACTAGGAATTAGTATCTAGACTGAAATGCACAATATAATTTCCTCTAAGATCCTGGTGTTACCAAAACATGCTCTTTTATTGGATTGAGGCAAAAATCAACCAAGCAAGTCTGATATCACTCTGCAGCAGTCTGAATTGCAATTCAAAAGCAGGACTGTCTTGGGCTCTACACTTCAGACCATGTTGTCTGGTATCATGGATGTTAATCCCCACAGGATCATTGACCCCACCTAGACAATAAAATAATCTGAGGCAGACTGTCACAGGAAAGCCTTTTAAAGCTGCCCACTCCCATACCAGCTAACGCGATGAAATGTAATGTGAATTCTAGAGATAATCACAATACATTTATAGAGAATTAATGTATAAACACAGAATTGTGTTTTCCATAACGACTGACACTGAGGGAATTACTAGGACATTTTGGACGACAAAAGGATGCTGTACACATGCATTAACGTAGGGCACAAGCTTGGTGATGAGTAGTTAAGACCTGGTTCAATCTGAAAAATATGTAGCTTTTACAACGAACAAAGCTACATAGTATATATATATATATATATATATATATATATATATATATATATATATATATATAGTGGTAGAGTGGCCGGGGGAATAATAGATGGGAGGTATGTCAGCTCAAAAACCCAGTGCAGTATTTTTCCTTTCTGACTGGGTGGAGAGGAAAATGTAGTAGCAAGTCTTAAGCCAGGGGCTCAAGACTAAATTTACCAGCATGTACTGCGCTGGGCAATTGAGATTGGCAACACCAGTACTGATTGAGCTAACTGGGTGAAAATTGATCATTACTGAGATTGGCAGCTGTATATAAGCTCCCCTTGGTTCACAGTCGGGTGGTGTGTGTGGCTGTGGTCAGAAGCTGGAAGGAAAAGATCCCGAAAGTGGCAAAACAACCCTGCTTTGTCACCATATGTATACTGTATATATATATATATATATATATATATATATATATATATATATATATATATATATATATATATACACTACCGGTCAAAAGTTTTAGAACACCTCCATTTTTCCAGTTTTTATTGAAATTTACGCTGTTTAATGTCTCAATGTACTCTGAAATTAAAGCATAGAACAAATAAACAATTTGAGATAAAACAGAAATCATGGAATCGTTTTGTTTAACAAAATTTAATCTAAATTTTTGACTCATCAAAGTAGCCACCTTTTGCAGATGTAACAGCCAAACACACTTGTGGCATTCTTTCTACAATGGAAATCAAATATTGTTCGGAAAGTTCTTCCCAACACTGTTGCAGAAGTTCCCACAAATGTGTTGCACTTGTAGGTTGCTTTGCTTTCACCCTTCTGTCCAGTTCATCCCAAACCAGCTTGATGTGGTTTAAGTCTGGAGACTGTGCTGGCCATTCCATGATTTGAAGACTACCGTCTTGTTCTTTTCTTCTAAGGTAGTACTGACATAGCCTGGAGGTATGTTTTGGGTCATTATCTTGCTGTAGGATTAACCCCTGACCAACTAGGCGTATACCAGAGGGTATTGCATGGCGCTGCAAAATGCTGTGGTAGCAGTTTTGGTTCAGGGTGCCACTCTGTGCAAGTCATCGACTCTGGATCCAGCAAAAGAGCCCCAGACCATCACGCTTCCTCCTCCATGTTTGACAGTTGGTGTCACACACTGAGGAACCATCCTTTCGCCTACTCGACGGCATACAAAAACCCTGCGTGATGAACCGAAGATTTCAAATTTTGATTCATCGGTCCATAAGACCTTCTTCCAGTCTTCAGTAGTCCACTGGCGGTGCTTCATGGCCCAGGCAAGCCTCTTTTTCTTATTTTGCCATCTTAGCAATGGCTTTCTTACTGCCACTTGACCTGTCAAACCTGCAGCTCGAAGTCTTCTCTTCACAGTTGAAACTGAGACTTGCTTACTTCGACCCGTGTTAAGCTGTGCTTGAAGCTGTTGTCCTGTGAGCCGCCTATCACGCAAGCTGTTGACTCTCAGAAACTTGTCTTCTTATTCTGTTGTGAGTTTCCTCCAGTTTCCAAGTGCCTTTTGATGGTGTAGGAAACTGTACTCACTGACACCTTGGCTTTCTTTGGAATTTCTCTAAAGGAAAGACCTACACTTTTAAGGGTTATAATGGTCTGTCTGTCTTTGTTAATTGCCTTTTTCTCGCCATTATGAGAGCAATATACTACTTCCTGCAGTACAATACTGTCCAAATAATGCTTAAGAGGGTGTAGTAACACAGTCTGTTCCAACACTGCTTTTATACAGACAGAGGGTTTGTAAGTAATCAACAAAAGTTGGGACACCTGTAGGAATTGTTAGCATCAACTTTCAAGGCTTAATTTACTTCCATTGCTGAAGAACAGCTGTAAGTTGTTAACCCACTACTTGTTCCCTGAAAAAGGCCTTTTTGTATAACTCTGAAATGTACATTATTTTTCAGTTTTTGGTAACCTAAACTTTTTTTTTAACCTCTGGCAGTTTACCGCTTACCTTTGCACCATTTCAGGTTATTCACTGGACTTGAACTGCTTAAATTTCAATAAAAACTGGAAAAATTGGGGTGTTCTAAAACTTTTGACCGGTAGTGTGTGTGTATATATATATATATATATATATATATATATATATATATATATATATATATATATAGACGTGCTCAAATTTGTTGGTACCCTCACAGCTCATTGAAATAATTCCTCCTGAAAAGTGATGAAATTAAAAGCCATTTTATCATGTATACTTGCATGCCTTTGGTATGTCATAGAATAAAGCAAAGAAGCTGTGAAAAGAGATGAATTATTGCTTATTCTACAATGATATTCTAAAATGGCCTGGACACATTTGTTGGTACCCCTTAGAAAAGATAATAAATAATTGGATTATAGTGATATTTCAAACTAATTAGTTTCTTTAATTAGTATCACACATGTCTCCAATCTTGTAATCAGTCATTCAGCCTATTTAAATGGAGAAAAGTAGTCACTGTGCTGTTTGGTATCATTGTGTGCACCACACTGAACATGGACCAGAGAAAGGAGAGAGTTGTCTGAGGAGATCAGAAAGAAAATAATAGACAAGCATGGTAAAGGTAAAGGCTACAAGACCATCTCCAAGCAGCTTGATGTTCCTGTGACAACAGTTGCAAATATTATTAAGAAGTTTAAGGTCCATGGAACTGTAGCCAACCTCCCTGGGCGCAGCCGCAAGAGGAAAATCGACCCCAGATTGAACAGAAGGATAGTGCGAATGGTAGAAAAAGAACCAAGGATAACTGCCAAAGAGATACAAGCTGAACTCCAAGGTGAAGGTATGTCAGTTTCTGATAGCACCATCCGTCGCTTTTTGAGCGAAAGTGGGCTCCATGGAAAAAGACCTAGGAGGACTCCACTTTTGACAGAAAAACATAAAAAAGCCAGACTGGAATTTGCTAAAATGAATATTGACAAGCCACAATCCTTCTGGGAGAATGTCCTTTGGACAGATGAGTCAAAACTGGAGCTTTTTGGCAAGTCACATCTGCTCTATGTTCACAGACGAAAAAATGAAGCTTTCAAAGTGAAGAACACCATACCTACAGTGAAACATGGAGGAGGCTCGGTTATGTTTTGGGGCTGCTTTGTTGCGCCTGGCACAGGGTGCCTTGAATCTGTGCAGGGCACAATGAAATATCAAGACTATCAAGGCATTCTGGAGCGAAACGTACTGCCCAGTGTCAGAAAGCTCTGTCTCAGTCGCAGGTCATGGGTCTTCCAACAGGATAATGACCCAAAACACACAGCTAAAAGCACCCAAGAATGGATAAGAACAAAACATTGGACTATTCTGAAGTGGCCTTCTATGAGTCCTGATCTGAATCCTATCGAACATCTATGGAAAGAGCTGAAACTTGCAGTCTGGAGAAGGCACCCATCAAACCTGAGACAGCTGGAGCAGTTTGCTCAGTAAGAGTGGGCCAAACTACCTGTTAACAGGTGCAGAAGTCTCATTGAGAGCTACAGAAAACGTTTGACTGCAGTGATTGCCTCTAAAGGTTGTGCAACAAAATATTAGGTTAGCGGTCCCATCATTTTTGTCCATGCCATTTTCATTTGTTTTCTTATTTACAATATTATGTTGAATAAAAAATCAAAAGCAAAGTCTGATTTCTATTAAATATGGAATAAACAATGGTGGATGCCAATTACTTTTGTCAGTTTCAAGTTATTTCAGAGAAAATGGTGCATTATTAGTTTTTTGTGGAGGGGTACCAACAAATTTGAGCACGTCTGTATATATCCTATTCAGTCACACATTTTTAATTACTTTTTTAGACATTTTAAAACAGTAGTGAACAGTTTGAGAAGTTGCCCTGTCATAATCAAGTATATTGGATTAATTGATTTGTATATACATACTGTACCTTTTCATATATTTATTTTTGAAATACCACATCGAAATATTTTGATTTTTTTTCTCTGAGGAAAATAATGGTTTAAATGTGATAGGCAGGATCACTGAGATCTTTACTACAGTTCAATTTAGAAAATACTGGATTTCTACTGACACAGAATTCTCTACCGCGAAGGCTTGGAGTAAATTTCCATAAAAGTGTAAAAGTAAACAGCAACTTTTATATTTCTATATTATAAAACAGAGTACCCAAGTGTCTTGTTACAGCAAAGATAGATTAAGGTACTGTATGTGGAGATAAGAATGCATTACACTATGTAACACAATTTTTGTTCCTGGGTAGTAAGTGTTATTTCCTAATTGCTTATGCCTCAGAAGTATAGAAAATGGCTATTATTCCCCACAAACTTTGCTTTTGTGACCAGGACAGTGATATTTTGAAATTTACCTATTTCCAATGAGAAAACGGGCAAATTTGTGTCTTTTCGTTCACATAAAGTCAGAAAAAAACAACATATGAATCCAAATTAACATGTATTTATACTAAAGTAATACAAAAATGACTACAAAAGATTTAGAAGTGAGTAGTTTTTCGAGATTTACGATTATACTGTAAATCACTTTCACGAATCAGCCCCCAAATGTAGTCTCCCATCATGTTCTCGTTATACTGTCCTTGGTAGCGGCATTCAAAGTCCAGTATATCCTGGTGGAAACGCTCGCCTTGCTCCTCCGAGTACGCTCCCATGTTCTCCTTGAATTTATCAAGATGAGCATCAAGGATATGGACTTTGAGGGACATCCTACAGCCCATTGTGCCGTAGTTCTTCACCAGAGTCTCAACCAGCTCCACATAGTTTTCGGCCTTGTGATTGCCCAGGAAGCCCCGAACCACTGCGACAAAGCTGTTCCAAGCCGCTTTCTCCTTACTAGTGAGCTTCTTGGGGAATTCATTGCACTCCAGGATCTTCTTTATCTGTGGTCCGACAAAGACACCGGCTTTGACCTTTGCCTCAGACAGCTTAGGGAAGAAGTCTTGAAGGTACTTGAAGGCTGCCGACTCCTTATCTAGAGCTCTGACAGATTGTCATAAGGCCCAATTTGATGTGCAGTGGTGGCATCAGCACCTTCCGGGGGTCCACCAGTGGCTCCCACTTGACGTTGTTCCTCCCCACAGAGAACTCGGTCCGCTGTGGCCAGTCCCGCCTGTGGTAGTGCGCCTTGGTGTCCCTGCTGTCCCAAAGGCAAAGATAGCAGGGAAACTTGGTAAAACCGCCTTGGAGACCCATCAGGAATGCCACCATTTTGAAGTCTCCTATGACCTTGATGCCATCTCAGAAAAATGCAGATATGTATCCACTTAGGCAGCTGGAACTAAACTGAACTGGTGGGCTTAAGGCCCCTGTATTTATACTACTATTTATATTACTGGAAAGTTCTAGAAGTTACTCCAAGTTTACTCAGCACTGAATCTATCTGGAATGTTCTGGAAAATAGGTAAATTTCAAAATATCACTGTCCTGGTCACAAAAGCAAAGTTTGTGGGGAATAACAGCCATTTTCTATACTTTTGAGGCATAAGCAATTAGGAAATAACACTTACTACCCAGGAACCAAAAAAAAATAAAAAATTGTTACACAGTGTTATCATTTTATTTTTTTTGACTGTTTTTTTTAATAGCTCTTCCACAAAATGCGTATACTGATAAAACCTTACCCCTCACTGGGTCATGCCACTTATCAATTTAATCATGATGATGTCTGTAACGGTTTTGGTGAGATTTAAGGTCTGCTTGTTTTTTTTTTGTTTTTTTTTTAAATACACCGTTCACGCTCTCAGTTCGGGGTCACATTAAACACATTAATACACAGAAATGCAAATGCTTGCTCCTTTATATACTGGATTCTGCTAAGTCAACGCCCCGGTTTGAGCGATCTTTTAGTTGAAAGTAACATTTTCACCATTAATTTCCGTTTTTTAATAACCATGCGCAAATAACGCCTGAGGGGAAATAGCACTACTCGCGTGAATAGAATATATCGAGACATAAGAAACAGCTAAGTCTCAGTTGGTAGCATATTGACACTATGCATCGCTTCAGATAAATGAGTCAGGGAGCTCAATATTCCTTAACGATTATCCGTACAGCTAATGTGCTTCCTCTCAATTGACACTTTACTGCTGGCATTGTGACAGAACCCTCAAACCCTTTCCTTGGGGAGCATACTCTTCTAGTGCCTTCTGAATATATCCATGCTGAGAATATTGTGTCGTATTCTAGTTTTGTGTAAGACTTCCAAAAGTAGAACAAACAAACCGGATGGCAAGTCCGTGCCATTAATAAACTGTACCACAGCACTACCCAAAGCAGACAAGAATACATGAAATCGCCTGCCACTGCATCATATCCTCAACTTTGTTATTTATTCCTGCTGATTTGACTTTTGCTTTGACCCTTTTATGCAGTTACCTACTGATGTTTTCCTTGCATGTCGAGCAAGCTCATTGTGCAATAATAACTCCAGCTGATTCTGATATTCTCCACACTATGGTAATTAAGGTAGCCTCAGCTTGCATCCTTTTTCTGGAGATCGCTGCAGCTGTAAATTTTAGCACCTCCTGCACTGGGCTGTTTCATTTACTAATGTACTCGTAACATCACATTTGGATTGACAATCACTTTTAGCACTGCACGGTTTTGTATGCTAAACTTACACTCTTAACAGGGCCTGTATTTCTAAATCTTATATTTAACCATTCTTATTTATTTTTGGCGTGATGCAGAAGATATATTGCAATGTTTTGCTGTGTATCCATATTTTCAGAACCTAAAGTGGACATAAAAGTTAAGACTGGCAACATCATTATTTTTTCTGAAAATTATCTACTGTTACTTTTACCAAGCTAAATGGAGTATTTTACAAAACCAAAGGTATTGTTCATGGGGAACTAATACAATCCTTAATATAAGAAGCTGTTCTGTGCTTTTATCTCCTATTATAAGTAATGCCGGATTGAGTGTCATCCAGTGGCATTGACATACTTTTTTTTGTTTTGGAATTCCTGATGCGTTTAAGAGTATCACTAACAGACTAAATCTGCCAACTGACATTTTCAACCTTTCACCAGCAGGCCTATGGAAGAAAATTTCCCCTGAGCGATATTTTCATCAGCAAACTGTTTCTCTGACCTGCAGCTTTTCAAACAATTTCCCTGGCATAAACATGGATAATGTGCACCTTCCAATCTCTCAGCTATCAAAAGATACATGGATGCAATTTTATTCATTCTGCTGTGGACTAGCTGTGGGCAACATCCAAAGCCATTTTATTCGAGGTCGACTCAAAAGCAGAAAGCAATGATCTGCTGTCTTTTGACAGGGATGCAAACTATGAGCTGCAAGTAGTTACATTCTTTTTATAAAGTGGAACAGCTGCAGCAAACATATGGAGCTGCCACGGAAGAAAAGCTGCTGGGTTTGTGGAGTGAGACCCTAATCAAAGTGATTGATGCCGGGCATAGAAATTCACCAGACATCCAATGCAGGGAAAAGATGCACCAGAGACAAACTGAAAAATAGGGCAGATTCGAGCACCTGTAATGCTCTAGGGTAATTGTTGATATTAATTCGAAAGGAGTTTCTTTCGGCTATGCTAAATCATTACAATGCAATGGACTGGAATTGTATCATATATTGGGTTTTTCCAATACTGTTGTCCTTTCTAAGACTATAGACCCTGTCAACATAACGTGTAACCTAAATGGCAGAGACTTTAAGCTTTTGAAACAAATACTAGTTACAGTAGCCCCTTGTCACACGACTGGCTGAGTGGTGACGTCAGAACCAGGAAATGAATACACAGAGACAGGACAGATGAGGTGAAATGATGAAGACGCTTGCTTGCGCCAGTTTATTGTAAATAAAAAGGTTGTAACAGAAAACAGGACACGGCACTTTACGCCAAAATAGACAAACAAAACAAACAGACACTAACAAACAGGGACGAACACTAAACAAACACGTACCGTGCTGGTCCTCCAGCACGACGTAGCAATTGATTATTTCTCTCCTCACTCTCTCCCATTCTTTCGCCCTGAACACACAACCCCGAGTGAGTAAAACGTGCATCTATATATACTGTTGTGCTGGGATTCAATTACTAATTAATTATTCACTTGAATCCCAGCACGTGAATTAATTATGCGCAACCTCGTGCTCACATATTATATGCTTTAAATGCACGTGAAGTGATGTGCAATCCCGTGCCTAAATACAATTATACATTTTAAATAACTTGTGCTGCACACCCATTTATATCCCGTGCAGCCATCTCTATACACCAGCATTAACACACCACACGCAACATACAACACAGAAATGCACACAGGGGCGGGGCACATTGCCACACCCCTTCAATAATTTGCCACACAACCACTGACTCCATTGAGAATGCTTTGTGACATATTATCATCAATATTATTGGCTGTAGGTGGCTGCACATGACATTTGCTGTCTAACATGTGAATGTAGAAACACTGAATTCTGATTGGTCATCACTAAGCTGCATCTTTGACTGGCTAAACGTACTTTCATTTAAATTTCAGTTTACATATATTTGTAGAGAAACCTCAAGTAAGAGCATGGCATTATCAATCCTTTTTTTGTTTGACTATACAATATAGACTCTATGGATACTAGTCATAAAGCTTTAACTGTGGGTTATTAAAATAAAGCTTTGTGAAGACTAATATATAGTAGCAGAATTTTTGTAAAACAGCAGGCTATTATATGCTGCAGAAAGGTAAATTGCTATATCATTCAAAGTCTGCAAAAGAAAAGTGACCAAACAACATGTTTACAGCATAAAGCAACATATGCCTGATTGAGGTTATTGGCCTATTGAAGTCAAACACTGTTTCCTATATTGCCAGCTACAATTTCCCACTGACAATGAATTTGCAGATAAGATTCTCTCTCTCTCTCTCTCTCTCTCTCTCTCTCTCTCTCTCTCTCTCTCTCTCTCTCTCTCTCTATATATATATATATATATATATATATATACAGTATATATATTGATACAGTATATATCTACACACACACACACACTGAAGTGACTGTAAACCATACATTAAAACCAAAATAAGGTACATGTCTTTATCTGTTTCTACAATGTACTAAAGTATATTCACACTTAAATCATGCTATACAGTATATCCTTGTTCTCGTCATGTCTACATCATTCAGTTCAGAATGCAACTGGGATTTGTTCATATAGAGTCCAATTAAATGGAATGTTTTGACACCTAACAGGTCACAGAAGTCATTTTGTCCCATCCCTTATTTTTGCAGCCATATTTTCCAGACAGGTGACATTTTCAGTACTACTGAGAACATCAGCTAAGTGATATCTTCAGTGCCCTCTTCCAGCTGGGAATTAATTATAATTTATTTTATTTATCAGAAAATGTTATTCAAAAAAGCTTAAGAAAGCAATTAGCTTGTTTGAATAATATCTCACATCAGAAATTAAAACATCCATTATTGTGTGCAAATTAATTATTTGATGTTTTTAATTGTGGGAATCATGGTTCACTTTGCAATCTAATGGCACAACAAATTCCCTATATTACCTAGATGAAGAAAATATTACATTGAGATTTAACTGGTAAATACCTTAGGTAAAAAATAAAATAGTTCAGTATGTCCTGTGTCTTGACAGAACAAACAATATGGTGCTGTAAAAATTAAACAATCCCATTATCTTTATAGAGCTGTTGCTTCGATTGAACATATGGTAATCTAGCATTTTATGAGTTAAGCAAAGGATATAAACTGCTGGTTTATCACTTCGCACACATAATGTGAAATAAAATACTCCAGCTAAAGATCAAATCGCACTTTCATGGCATTCATTACCTCCTTGATAGAAACGCATTGTAAAAACGCTCAGACTTCTCCGAGCACCTGTGTGCAAACTGCATACATTTGCATTGCTAAATATAAACGATGAAAAAGAGTTACATTCACAATATTCCATTGCAACAAGCCACCATGGCATGCCAGAGTTTTCACTGTCGGAGATGAAACAGGTCATGTGAGACCGCTTTCAAAATATTAAAAAATGTTTTGATACAAGTATGAGAAGTTGATAAGAAGGTAATGATTCTTCAGTTAACATGCTCTTCAACATGCTGCAGGGCTAAACAGAAATATGCTGAGACCGAATGCTGGAAGTGTTTTTATCTACTTGGAAATTGTTATGAGCCTGTGGCTAGCCATCAGAAGCTTGTGGTCTGCAGTGGTTTTTTACTCACCTGCTCAGTTTCATTTCAGTTTTTATTATTACTGTTGATAGAACATCTAAATATATCAATACATTATTTATTTCAGGCCTACGGTCCAACCAGATGTGTATTCATTTAGTATCAGGGCCTTTGGGTGAGCTGGATACTGGTTTGCTCAATTTAGACAATCACAGTACAAAAGCCAAAGATGAGATCATCTCCTAGCCTTTGACAAAATCCTCAATGATTAGTAAACTATGGAAACAGGGAGTTATCCAGTCCCGCTGCTGAGAAGACTGCAGATACTGGATACACAGAATTGAAATGTATACTGCTTACCAAGATATACTACTTTTTTATACCAAAATCCTGCATGAAAATGTTTTATATTGGGTATTTAGTAGTGTTCAAAAGTACTTTAAGAGAAAATATACCATGATACCAGATTGAGTAGATTTATTATTTAAAACATAAACAGATATTAATCTCTAAAACCAATATGTGGTAGAGAGCTAACCAGAAGTACCGGCAACTCGCCTTTAGTTACATTATTTACACCTGAGACATAACACTGCCACTGTTCAGACTGAATACAATTTACCCCGCTGCTTATTAATGTTTTCTGCGTGAAGCTTTTCATAATGAGCTAAATAAACCCTTCTGACATTATATTCTCATTACCATTTGTTTGTACAATTTCTTGAGCCAGAGATCTAAAACAAAAAGTCCTAACCCTCCCCCTTTATATTTATTTTAGAAACTAGACTTTGAAGAAATTCTCCTATTTAAAGTAAAGAATGTCCCGTTACTAGTACATTAAATGTGAAAGACCTTCTCCTGTACACTTCTTATCTGGATCATGCTTTGTCTTTAGACAATCCCAGCGAAGGTGAGTGTCAGCGTCAGCATGTGCCCAGATTAGAGAGCCTTGCACTGTCAGGCATGCCAATATGCCACTGCTCGCTAACAGACTGTGTCACTGAATTAATAGTGAAGGCTGGAGGAAATGGAATTGTTTCTGATGTTGTTTCTTCAAAGGTGCACTGGACTTGGGTCCAAGTCTTGATTTTAGTTTTTCATATTTTCAAAATGCTGAAGATTGGAGAAGACTGTTTATCCAAGTTACATAACATATTATAGGACAATAGCAATTAATCCAATTAAGAAACAGTATGACTGTTTCCATGGGCACAGTATTAAGCATCACCTGGTGTGTGTCAATTTATGTTGCTTAGTTTTAATTGAAATCTAACAGTGGTAGAATATTTTTGACATGTGCATTTCCTAATTAATTCACATGAAGTGTAAGGATCACACAGTAAAGGTAAATATTTTGGTAACACTTTAAAATAATGGCCCCAAATTGAGAATGAATTCTGGCTGAATACCACAGGAATAACACATGAATATCTTATGCACTTCCACTGAGTTCTGAAGTAGTTCATTTTGAATGCAGCCTTGTTAATTCATGTGGATTTAATTACCTGTATTAAGTCCATGTTTCTTTGTAACAAATTAAGCAGATCACATGCATAAGGAGTGCATTCACATCCTCTTACTCACCCACCAGGGGATTGTGAGAAGTGTTCATTCATGCATTTGTTTTAGGGTTCCATATTAACATTAAAAGCAGCAGAATGCAGTATTTTCTATGGGAAACACCCTCTTAATATGTGGCATTCTTTAATGGTAAGGACTATTACCACAGCAACACTGAAAAGTAAAATTTTGAAATCACTCTGTAGTTCAGACAGCCCTTGGCAATGTTCCAAAATTCCCACTTCATTTTCTGTGTGGACTTTTCAACCTAAGATAATAGAGCCTCACCAAAAACAACTGGAAGGTGTTTCCAGAACCCCAATGATGAGCACGTGGACACACACACGCACACACACGCACACATACACGCACGCACGCGCACACACGCACACACACACATACAAACAGATGGAGTTGGGAATAGTTGCCAAAGAAGCCTTACAAAGACACCAAGTCATGTTTTGTACAAGCATTAGGCATACAAGATGAGAAAAACACATATAAAAGTGACTAAGGATAAAAAACAACCTTCTGCTACGTCTTTTCATGCAGTACTTCTGCTATGTCGAAGAGGTGCTAAGTGAAGACTATAACTAGCATGTCAGTGACATTTATCTCTTGCCATGGCAGCAATCTCAAAATGAAAGCCATCATTAACATGGAAAAGTAGATCACCATGACCTACATCTGTTTATACAGCATGCAATGTACAAATGTAAGTTTGACAGACAGTCTCAATAATTAGCACTAAAGAATGTCCAAACCAAGGGTCTTCACAAAGCATATACCACCATGCACCATTTATATTATGGAAATTAAAGCTGCTAGTGTAATAGGAATTGGCAAGAAACAACTGATGTGCATGTAAGAGCTCTTAAAGTTAAAGTTGATTTTAACATCAATATTTTGCGCTCAATTCTCAAAGCAATTTACTCCAAATCCTCATTAGCGCAATTGTTATCTGAAAGAAAAAAAAATGGCATTCTTAAAACTAATAAGAAACAACTTAAGACTACTTACAAGTTCCTAAGTTAAAAGTCTAGATATAAACTACTTACTCTGAAAAAAAACGAAAATGTGGAACACTAACAATATGGTATTTCCAATTTGTATAGAACAGGGCACCAAACCAAGTACTGACAACTGTTATGGGAAGCTAGAGGGATTATCACTTCTGGAAAAATATTTAACTGGGACCCCTAGTAAGTGTGGATGATAGATTAAACTAAATAATATCATTCCCATGTTTCAGTTGTCTGTATTACTTCAACATATCCTTCTGTACTTTAACAGATCCTTCTGTATCAATTCTAAATAATTAAAGTAGTTGAAGAGCATATACTTTGTGATTACTTTTGAATGGCTAGATCTATTAATAAGGGGAGCTACCTTTCATATTGCAATACGATAACCAAATGAATGAGTGAAGGAGCCTGAAAGAAGGACAATACTTTTAAGGCACAGTAATTCAGCTGTTGCTAAGTGACACAGCAATCCAAACAAATGTGCATAAAAATTGGTACAAAATGCTGGGATCTTTCAAAGGAGAAGACAATGGCGGAGTGCCATAATAGCATCAAGGTCTTTGACCAAAGGTTTTGCAATAAATTGGGCTTTTTGTTGAGGAATGTGTAACTAGGGTTACTTTACAAATTCACCATACGTCTACCATACTTCAGCCTGCTAGTGATTATTATTACAGGCTAACAAAGCAGAGCTGAGGAGTAAAAAAAAAAAAAATTAAAGGCAGGAGTGAAATAAACTGACTTAAAATTACTATTTGGCCCCTGTCTTTTCATAATGTGCCAAACACATTTGAACAACCAGCTGGTTTTAATCTTCAAAACAGATTGCTGTTTTTGTATTTATATATAGCAAAGCTAATCAACTGGCAAATTATGACACACAGATTTGTAAAGTGAAGATGGAAGCTCTATTAATTCTGCATGCAGTTCTAAATTTCCAAAAATACTACATCTGTTTTTTAATTATTAAAAAAAAACAACAAAAAACAACGGAGGCCTTCAGCATATATTCATGCGTGATGATATTAGAGGCAGAGCAGAGTGGCTTTGATGAACAGATAATTACTTTTATGACATGAGAGCTGGGGAAATAAGTAGAACATGACTGCCACAAACAGGATTATGTAGCTAAGAACAGCGAGATTCATGTCAGAGCAAACTGCAGGAGTGTACTAAACCCTGTTTTTTACACAAAGGGAAGGGGTTTTAGGGAAAGCATGCCATGTGTTAAGCCCATATAAAAAGATGCAATGATTTGTTGCTGCTGAAGTTAGCTGGTTTGACCCTCCTTGAATCAGACACAAATAATAACTGCACTAGTTATTCAAAATTCCAAAGATGGTTATGCATTAAAGCAAAGGAAGGCTATGGGAAAGAGAGTAGCTTCTTGATAAATACAGGCCATGATGGCTTAAAGGCTCCTTAGGAGCATTGAGCAGATTATAAATGGAACGTATGTTATGGAAAAAAAAAACATATAAACAGCAGTTAATTTTCAAGGTAGTGAATGCAGTTCTTCACTTCAATTGTGAACGGATTTTAAAAGATTTCTTTTCAAAGCTACAATTTCTGCTTCATATTAAAGTGTTTGTTGCAGCAGGCATTACATGCTGTATCTTTTTATATACACTACACAGACCATTAGTACTAAAATGAGCAGTACAGTATATCTATAACCACCACAACAAATTGTAATTCTAGACAGACCGGAGACTATACAGCCTATTAGCAAAGCACTTACGATCTTTATTCTTATAAAAGTATAATTTGTCAAAAAGAATGCTACATATACAGCATGTACTCTATAGCAGAGCACTTTGGTTGTGTAAAGAAATGTGATTCTAAGGAATTCCTTTAAAAACCTGAGTGTTAAAACGAAAATGGCATCAGGCAAAATCCCAGAAGGGATTATGGCTAAATTATGCTAAACTGTGGATGGATTTGCATATTTTAGGATGTAACAGACTTGTCATTTTAACGAAGATGCTGAATATGTCACCTGAGTTTCAGTGTCTGAAGTAAATACATGAAAATTACATTGTAACCTAAAACACAACATAAGTGGTTTTGTGCAGTACAGACTACACGTATGTATTACTGTAGTATGTAGTATTATGGGAATAACTTCTGAATATCTTTACAGTCTCAATATTGAAGAAGAAGAGGAGTGTAAGGAAGACTAATCTGCCAGCAGACAGGTGCGAAAATCATTTACTTAACTGGACCCTTAATTGAACTGATAATTTGCTTAATTAGACCTTTTTACTTGTTTTTCAGCTCTTGAACAGTTGCATATTTCAAGTTAGCTATAACATTTGATAAGTAACTTGAACTGCAACTGTTTAGAGCTGAAAACAATGAAAAGGTCTAATTAAGCAAATGATCAGTTCAATTAATGGTCTAGTTAAGTAATTGAGATCTTGGTTGGAATGAAAACCAGCAGACACAGGGGGTCCCGAGGACCGAGTTTGAGAAGCCCTGGATTAGAGCAAGATGCTGTAACAACAATCTGGAAAAGTTGACCTTGCACAGTTGCATTGGCACAAATCAATACCTCCTGTATTGCTACTGAAGGTAAGATGTGTTGTGAAATGTTCTGGTATATATTTTGTATTTGATTATTTTATACTAGCCATCCGGTGTTAATCTTTGATGATAGTTGGAGGGCAGCAGTGTGGAGTAGTGGTTAGGGCTCTGGACTCTTGACCGGAGGGTTGTGGGTTCAATCCCAGCTGGGGGACACTGCTGCTGTACCCTTGAGCAAGGTACTTTACCTAGATTGCTCCAGTAAAAACCCAACTGTATAAATGGGTAATTGTATGTAAAAAATAATGTGATATCTTGTAACAATTGTAAGTCGCCCTGGATAAGGGCGTCTGCTAAGAAATAAATAAATAATAAAAAAAAAATAGTTAATGTATTAATATTGATGTAATGCTTTATTGGTGTATTTGTTAACTCGACAGTGGTAAAGTTTTGTTAAATCGACTGAGGTAAAATGTAAGAAAGAAAAAACATTTATTTGCTAATAGTCGATGTATGAATGTTAATCTAATGTTTTATTTGGCATATTTGTTGATTCGATTGGTAAAATATTTGTAAAATCAACTGTGGTAAAACTGTGGGTATTGTTTATTATTGCATTGCTGTGTGTTTGATACACATTTATTATTGAAATAATTTAATGAAGTGGATGAAAATAGATGAATGTAAAATACTGTGTTATTACAATGTATGTTTGTAAATTGTTAATACTCATGTGTTGTTACTGAAGATCCTGTGTACTGTTGATGTCTGCACTGAGGGATCCGCAGGGGAGAGAGAAATAAAATAAAACTCTGCTTTATTCACCCACATCCAAATTGACTGAGGCTGTTTTGTTTAACAAATAACCTAAAAAAACACAAACCAAAGTACTAAAACAAAACCAGTGACTTAAATTGGGAAACAGTGAATTGGCCTGTGCTCATATATATATAGATAGATATATAGATATACACAGTGTGATGTGGTATCATACGTTGAGTATGCCCACCTTACACATAGGAAGAAAATCCCAATGTTTATACTTCACAGCTCTAGGGGGTTCACTCTCGCACCTGTCGTTTTGTAGTTTCTTTATTTATTGTTTTCTTCTTCTCTGTCTTTAGCGGCTTGCAGGGATTGTGTTCACATGACCCGATCTCATATGTTTATTGACATATGTCATATCCAGTCATATTGGAGAAGCTTATTGTTTCCTCCCTGCTGCTGCAATATAATTGGATGTGTATGATTTAGAGTAATATGTGGGAGCCAATGGAACGTGAGGAAATTCAATAGAGGATGCTGCATCCTAAGCTGTACATTAATACACTACTACAGGGATGCATCTCATCCAAATGCCTCTTAGGAACGAGGCTGTCTGTTAAAGACCCAGTATCATAGTTTAAGCTTCTTAATGAGGAACATGCATTCTTTTTTAAATTATAAACAATTTGACCTCACCTGAAAAAAATATAATGTTTTACTGTTCTCTCGTTTTCCCATTTCGGAAAGACCTGAGCGAATACTTTTGTGAATTTACAATTAAAAACACAGGAATCAAATTGCAACCATCAAAGTGCTAACAGTAATAACACAACCTGTTTTCAAAAGCAGTGGCAAGAGCAAGCCTGCATCTACAAACTAGTAACCTGGCATTCAAATACTGCCAGCTTGTCTGTGGAGGAGAACGTTGAAAACCAAGTTTAGAGCCTGAAACAACTGACCTTTTAGGTTGTTGGCTGTAGCACCTTGCCTCCAAATGCATGGGTTGGATCAGTACAACCTTTTCTTGTATTTTATTGCTTACTTAATCAGTATCGACTCAACAAAAACCAACTGAATAACATAACAATGTAAAACCACTGCAATGGCACTGACTTTCATCTGACAGATTCTGACCACTAGTCTTCATAAACTGTATTGTCAGAAAAACTAGGACATATAGTAGATAACATGGCTTCAGGTTTAGAACTGTGAAATTGTTTTCTTTCTGATTACCAAAAGTTATATGAAACAAACATATCAAAGGCATTCAACTTTTGTGCTTTTAAAGACGTTTTAGAGAGTAAAATAAAAGATTACATAAACCATAACAAATTACTTGAGTTTTTAATGCAAAGATTAAAATATGAAAAATACCTCCTTGTGTTTTTAAATCAGTCCCCAATTTAATGAAATCTTCCCCAATCCCAGTACAAATACTTGTCTGAAACACAGTCACGGGAGAGATCTCTACCGTATCTGACTGTTGGATCATGCAGTAGTGACAGAATTATGTCAGCAGCAACTTGAGCTCACCCACACTCTCCACCAATTGGCTAGTTTTGTCTGATGTGTGATTGGATAAGAGGGGGACTGTTTGCCAGCACAAACAGGCTAAACCACGGCCCCTTCTACAACATCCCAGAGACATGAGCGTTTACTGATTTAGGACAGCTCATATATTTTCAGAGCACACAAGTACACGGGGAAAGCCCAAAATTGTTACAATTATAAATAATAATTCCGTTTTAGAGCATGTCCATACAGGGAGCCTTGAAAACAATAGATTGTGTCTCAGTGGATTGGCTCTGGTGCAATATCTCAAAGAAAACAGCTTGGGTTAGTAAAGAAATACCTATATATATTATCTCACAGTACATGTTTTGACACATATTGTGGCCTTCTGGAAAGTGCTGTCCATGTTGATGGGGAAAAAAGATAACTGAAAATGTATAGTTCAGTAAATCTGATTCTGACCCAATACAGAGATTACTGTAGGTGATGCCATGGGGTACAACATGAACAGCAGGGAGAAGGATTGAACTGGATCTTCAGCATTGTCTGAAGTAGATAATGAATGTGGGAGGGGGGAGGAGGAGGACTGCAGCATCAGGCGTGTCACCACCCACTGCCTGGAGAACAGCATTGTCTGCAGGTTTTATCTGACATTAAACAGTTTATAGTGACTCCCGAATGTGCACTATTTCATTCCCATGTGCTATTATCTTGAAATGTAAGGTGAAATGATTGTATATATCACATTTGGAGCAGATATTATTTATCCGTGTGTTAAGAGAAGTTGTTACATGTATCATTGGAGCTGGCAAACAAAGAATGTTCTCTTCTTACTCAACAATAATATAACAGGACAAAGTCAGTACTATGAAACTTCTCCACTGTTTTATTATCATTTGAAACACTAGTTTTGATTTTAGCCATTTCATCTTTTGATCCAAATGGGTGTTACTGTTATTTTAGGCCATATTGCCAGTACATTTACATGTACTATATTTAATGTATAAAAGGTCCATACTACACTTTCTGGCCAAAAGAATAAGTAAAAATGAATGCACATTTATGTGGGCATGTGATGTCTCAAGTGACCACTTGACCTATATAAGCCATTTGAGAGTTGTGTGCAACTATTCAGCAACAGACATGGTAAAGCAATAGTGCTGCTGAAACTTGCTTACCCCTCAAAGCACTTTCTGCATTGATATTTAGGATAGTCTCTAATTGCCTACCCTTAATATTTAATGATTTATGATATTCAAGTTAGCAAAATAACAAGGAGAACTATATAGTATGTTATATATATATATATATATATATATATATATATATATATATATATATATATAGTTTGCAGACAATGCTGTTCTCCAGGCAGTGGGTGGTGACACGCCTGATGCTGCAGTCCTCCTCCTCCCCCCTCCCACATTCATTATCTACTTCAGACAATGCTGAAGATCTGGTTCAATCCTTCTCCCTGCTGTTCATGTTGTACCCCATGGCATCACCTACAGTAATCTCTGTATTGGGTCAGAATCAGATTTACTGAACTATACATTTTCAGTTATCTTTTTTCCCCATCAACATGGCCAGCACTTTCCAGAAGGCCACAATATGTGTCAAAACATGTACTGTGAGATAATATATATAGGTATTTCTTTACTAACCCAAGCTGTTTTCTTTGAGATATTGCACCAGAGCCAATCCACTGAGACACAATCTATTGTTTTCAAGGCTCCCTGTATGGACATGCTCTAAAACTGAATTATTATTTGTAATTGTAACAATTTTGGGCTTTACCCGTGTACTTGTGTGCTCTGACATATGTCAGTTTCAAAGGAGTAGTTTATAACTCATCTGCAAAAAAATAAATAAATAAATAAATCAATCTATGCAGTATTTAGAAGATTTAAGGAGAAACTACTTATTACCCAAACCTCTTGGCCCAAATACAAATACAATAAGGCATTGCTGGAATATAATTATTTCTTAATACATTTACATCAAACCCTGCGTGAACCACAATCCAATTTCTGTTGCATATTAGTTTAATTTGTAATTATTAGTCTGTAATATGCTTTTTGTCAGAAACATTAAGGAAGGGCTGCAGGTCAACATTAATAAATTATGATGCATGTTACCACCTGCAATCAGCCAGTTATAGCAGGAGATCTCTCCAGCAAGTTTAAAACAGTTAATAAGCACTTGAGTGGAATTAACATACTTACAGGGACTAGTTTTGAATGTCTTTGCTTGCATTCCAATCCAGTGGTGGATTGACAGATTCAGCTCTAAGTTCTATCTAAAAAGACAGTTGAGGGCTCCTGAGTGGCACATCCAGTAAAGGAGCTCCGCGCGGAGTGCAGGATGTGCCCTATAGCCTGGAGATCGCAAGTTTGAATCCAGGCTATGTCACAGCCGACTGTGACCGGGAGTTCCTGAGTGGCGGCGCACAACTGGCTGAGTGCTGCCCGGCTAGGGAGGGCTTAGGTCGGCAGGGGAATCCATGGCTAACCGCGCATTAGCGACCCCCGTGGCCGATAGGGCGCCTGTGGTTCTGCAGTGGAGCCGCCAGATCTGTGTTGTCCTCCGGCATTATAGGTCTGGTGGCATTGCTGTGGATCTGCAGTGCGAAAAATGACGGCTTGGCAGGAGCACGTTTCGGAGGCGTGTTCCAGCCTCCGTTTCCCGAGTCGGCGGGGGGGGGGGGGGGGGGTTGTGAGCGGTGAGCCGGGGATACAGATAATAATTGGACATGCTAAATTGGGGAGAAAAACCGGGGTAAAAAATTGGCGACGACTAAATTAAAAAAAAAAAAAAAAAGAGACAGTTGCGAAGAAGCCTTAAACACGGTTCAAAATGAATCCACGTCGAAGCACAGCTTGTTGAAAATGAAAGTAAAGATCCCATAGGTAAAATATATTAAAGATTGTATTGCTATTTATTTTTAAAATGTGCTTGTGGTGCACTGAAGGATTTGTTCATGGTGTATGTTTTTTATTGACCTATCAGGGCTCAGGGTTTACACTGGGACATCCTCAAAATGACAAATAATGTAGCAGAAACTGTAGATTACACTTGCTTTGTTCTGAAGTGAAACATTTTTATTGCAGTACCCATGTGTTTAGGTAAAGCATTATGTTATGGATGAGAAAAAAAACGACTTTACCCAACCTCACATTTAGCATAATTTCTCTGCTTCATGATCTACTATTCTCTGCATAGCTGCAGTGCTCTCTGGAGGTATGAGACATAATGAAAGTGACTGCTGTTTTAGATAAGGGAAAGGGTTAGTGTCAGTCTTTATTTATTCATTATTTTTTTGCTTATTAACTGGACTGTAATATACCAGTAGTATTGAATACAAAAATGAATCATCAATTCATGTAACAAAATAACAAAAAGGCAGGTAATACAACATGGGCCCATGGCTTTTAAAGCTATGTACATGCTATTGATTTGCAATATGTAATATAATTATTATTGTGAACTAGGAATATCACTAATTCTCAGCATTAAACACTGAAAAACATATAGCATCCTGACAGAAGTGTTCATTTTAGTCTTCAAGATAATCAGGCTTGTATAAATATTCCTTCCACTAAGCACTTTCTAATCAATTATACAAGATGAGAATCTAATGATTAAAAGCCTTAAATTAAAACTACTCAAGCTTTTGATAAAATGTTGGTAATTTTTCCTGGTGCAAGTATATAGCCATCCTAAAGAAGAGAATAGATGAGTTCCTTTAAGTGATACCAGGACATAAATTAGGTTCAGAATTACAAGTCTGACTTACAAAAGGTTTATATATATATATACACATACAGTGCCTATAGTAAGTATTCACCCCCCATGGATGTTTTCAGTTTGTGTTACAACCTGAAATCTTGATGCATTTAAATGGGATTTTTTTCCCTTTGATTTACATACATACATACATACATACATACATACATACATACATACATACAGTGCTCCCTCGCTATAAGGCTCTTGGATATAACACTCCTACAGCATGTCACCCAGTTCCCTATACTTGTGATTCATGCAATATTTCTACAGTAAATACAGTACCGGTGTTCAAACTATAACCAACTTCTCAGTCTAACTTCCATTTCTGTCTCTCCCTTTTGATACAGTATCTGAACTGAAGAAAAACTGCACTGGTACTTTTCTATCTTTTTTTTTTTTTTTTTTTTTAAACAATAAATTTGGTATTTTCACGAAAGACATTGATATTGTTACAGTTTATATACCATTGTTCCATGGTTCTGCCCAACGTCTGCCCTGGTGAGACCACCCTTTTGGGATGTAAAAACTTTTCCTTTTCTAATGACTGTCCTATCTTTGGCCTCTCTTTTCAGATAACCCCCATCCCTTTTCCTTCCCCTTGACCTTCAGCACAGCTACAGTGGCGGTTGCTATAGAAACATTAAATATACTGATATTTTAGTAAATAATAACTAGTAAAACAAATACATATTGGCATTACCCAGAGTAGGTTCAAGTGAGCGACTATGCTTCCACTGCCTTTCTATCAATGCCATGTATCTCAGGGCATACCAAGCTGCAAATAGCTTGTGTAACTTGTGTAATACTCTATACCGAAATGCATCTGACATTATCAGTTTCAGTGTGTCAGCTTCCCTGCAAGATTTTCATAGTAAAGTATTTCATAGTAAACTTTTTTTTTTAAAATTTTGCATTACGAGACACAGCCTTTATATCTTTAATTATTTAGAAATGTTAAAACAGATCCTACCAAATTAGGAGGTAAGTTAATAGGCAACTAAAGAAACACAAATTAGTGAGAAACATTTGTGGAATTGATGTCTGTATTTCAAAAGCAATAACTAATGCTTTATAACTAGGGCTTTTATTTTGGGGGTTTTATTAATTGTATTTTTCGGTGCTTATTTTTAGCTATTTGAGTTTTATGTAAATCTTTTTTTTTTTTGGGGGGGGGGGGCTTTCGTTTTTGATATACTGTATGAAATTAGTGTTTGGTTACTTTTCAAAATGCTTGAGTTTTTTTTTTCTGTCAAAATATGTATAATAGTAATTCGACAGTACTTGCACGCTTAAGTCATACCTTCTTTCCTTTGCTGTCTTCCGTAATGAAATCCCTATGGTCACGGGCAGTGTGTAGGCGTTTTTGTATTTTGTTATTTATTATTTTTGTCATCATATTTTCAATTTATGAAAGAGGTTTAAGAAAAGTTTTTGTTTTCAGTTGATTGACATTCGCAGTAGCCAATGAAATCATAGGATATGCAAACTAGAAATGTGATTGGCTGTTACGTTAAGTCCCAGAAAAAATGCTGTCTGATGGTTGACAGAGAATTTCATTGACAGAGGTTTTCCATGACTCGAAATTTGAGTGACGGCGGACACAAAATACAAATGATACCTGATACAAATAATGGCTGACATAAAAAACACATGAGGGATGACAGAAAAAATGATTGAGAAATGACGACTGATCGCCAAATGATGCTGAGACGTGAGAAATGACGATGTCCTAATATGGACACCGTACACTGGTATACTGCATATTGTAACGCTCCATGAAAATAGAGGTTCACACAGGCAGCATTCGTCCAAAGTGTTTCTTGTGAACACAGGTAAAATAAATCTTTAAGAATGGTGTGAGAAAGGCTAACACAATATTCACAGTTAATTTGCTTTGGGATCTGAACACAGAACGCAATGCTTCAGCCCCAGTCAACGTTAAGGAATTGACCAAGGGCAGAAATCTTCATGCAGAAAGATTGGTCCAAGCTGGTCATTTGCCTATTCTGTTATAGTGTAAAGGTGAGTTAATTAGGATAAAGTGTTATTTGATGTCAGAGAGAAACAGGATACTCCATAAACATTTGATGGAGTACAGTAGTTATTTGATTTGAGGATGTATGCATAACTGACAAGAGGAGGACACATGGGTGGTTTACGACCATCCTTATGTGAATATATGGAAAAGAGCTGCCACCTGTCCTAGTTTTCCCAGGTCCAAGTAATATTAAACACTTTGAATTTATCGGGGAGAACAGATTTTCTTAACGCTACTAGATTGTTAAATATACAGTTCAGTCTTGCCTTTGGAAAAATGCTCATAATGGAATATGAGGTACCATAGGTCTAGGTTACACAAAATATCAATATTAAAGCAATACAATTGTTATTTATCTACTTTAATAGCATTTACTGTAGGTTTTTATTAAAATTATTTGTTATCGAGAAAGTAGTTGTGGAAATTGATTTTACCCTTTTACATTTATAGAGACAATCTGCAAATTGAAAACCACACGATGGACTAAATAAATATGTATTTGTGTAATATCTATAAACAGTCCCTGGGAAACATTTTAGGACAATCTTTGAGCAGATATAATAACTGTCTGTGTGGTCCAGTGGTTAAAGAAAAGGGCTTGTAACCCGGAGGTCCCCGGTTCAAATCCCACCTCATCCACTGACTCATTGTGTGACCCTGAGCAAGTCACTTAACCTCCTTGTGCTCTGTCTTTTGGGTGATATGTAGTTGTAAGTGACTCTGCAGCTGTTGCATAGTTCACACATCCTAGTCTCTGTAAGTTGCCTTGGATAAAGGCATCTGCTAAATTAATAATAATAACATATATATGAAATAACATTTAGCAGTAACCAGTGGAAATGCTTTGCTACAAATTATCGATAGGCTTTCAGCAATTTAAGTAAGGACCTTCCTTTACTTAAGCATGTAACCAAGGCAACATCAATACAAGCAGGTCGATGCTAAATTCAATTAGCTTATGTTACAAAGTTAAATAGAACATTCAGCTCTTTTCAGTGTCAAAGACTAAAAATTATTAATTGTAATCAAATTCAGTTTCCATGTTTATGGGAAGTACATAATGTTTATAAAACACTTGAACTGGATACCAAATACTACAGCAACACTACTAGTACTATTATCAAATAACAAAAATATAGACAACTTATAGTGAAACATGAGCAGGGGATTCCAAGAGATCATAAACCACAAGAGTGAAAGTTGCATGCTTTAGTAACCTGACACCCCATCCTTTTCGATTACTCTCCTTATAATAGATGGTACAAGCCATCTTTAATAGATCACAGTACTAAAGCAATACCGTTTTTTTTTTAAATTACATTTAAAAAAACTGTATTTAGTACTGTAAAAAAACACATTAGTTAATACCCACATCCCTCATTAGTTACAGCCCCATGAATGACACTGTATTCATACAAATGTAAAACATAAAAATAAAACCTATGGTATACATACAGTAAAACAAAATGCCAGCAATATCTGACAGTAAACTTGTAGAGTTTAATTCAAATAAACTGAGCAAAGGTAAGTCAAAAACAGAGGCATTGTTGGAAATACGGTAATACATTCTGAATAAACATTACATGGCTGGATTACAAGGCAGTTTATAATGGGAAACCATGGGTCGGTACCACAGCATAGTAGAAGTAATATAATACAAATAATAATAACCAGTGGTACTGTTTAATTCAGTGATTTAGTGAGAGTAAAGCAAGAAGTATACTACTCCATCTCAGTCACTTGACAAAGGCTGCAAAGCAATAAGCAAAAAGTTAGCTAAACAAAAAAAGCTCAGCTTTGTGTGAGAGTTTGTGCTTATGGGAGGGTCAAAGTATCATTGATTTTAACACATCTTAAATGTCCTAACAGATAATGGCATACATCTAAAGTAAAGCTAATCCTTCCGGCCCTCAATAGTCACAGACTCAGCACTAGCTTTTCAACACCTACTCTAAGCAGACATTTAACAAACATTAACACAAACCTTTGATCATTGAAGGGATACTTCAAAAGCAGCTACGAAATGAGGGATTATACACTAAGAAATAGTACAAACACGTCAAAACAACACAAGCCTAGTTGGCCATTGCCAAAAGATTACTGATACAGTGGTCATGGCTGCCTGTTTTGCTTTCAAAAAAACATTAGAAAATACCCACATCCCTCATTAGTTACTGCCCTTTGAACGACACTGTGTTCATACAAATGTAAAACGTAAAAATAAAACATACAGTCTGTAACATACAGTATTTTTACTAAACCAATGAAATGGGAGTCTATGATCAAGCCTTATACAGACGTGCTCAAATTTGTTGGTACCCTCACAGCTCATTGAAATAATGCTTCATTCCTCCTGAAAAGTGATGAAATTAAAAGCTAGTTTATCATGTATACTTGCATGCCTTTGGTATGTCATAGAATAAAGCAAAGAAGCTGTGAAAAGAGATGAATTATTGCTTATTCTACAAAGATATTCTAAAATGGCCTGGACACATTTGTTGGTACCCCTTAGAAAAGATAATACATAATTGGATTATAGTGATATTTCAAACTAATTATTTTCTTTAATTAGTATCACACATGTCTCCAATCTTGTAATCAGTCATTCAGCCTATTTAAATGGAGAAAAGTAGTCACTGTGCTGTTTGGTATCATTGTGTGCACCACACTGAACATGGACCAGAGAAAGCAAAGGAGAGAGTTGTCTGAGGAGATCAGAAAGAAAATAATAGACAAGCATGGTAAAGGTAAAGGCTACAAGACCATCTCCAAGCAGCTTGATGTTCCTGTGACAACAGTTGCAAATATTATTAAGAAGTTTAAGGTCCATGGAACTGTAGCCAACCTCCCTGGGCGCAGCCGCAAGAGGAAAATCGACCCCAGAGTGAACAGAAGGATAGTGCGAATGGTAGAAAAATAACCAAGGATAACTGCCAAAGAGATAAAAGCTGAACTCCAAGGTGAAGGTACGTCAGTTTCTGATCGCACCATCCGTCGCTTTTTGAGCGAAAGTGGGCTCCATGGAAGAAGACCCAGGAGGACTCCACTTTTGACAGAAAAACATAAAAAAGCCAGACTGGAATTTGCTAAAATGAATATTGACAAGCCACAATCCTTCTGGGAGAATGTCCTTTGGACAGATGAGTCACAACTGGAGCTTTTTGGCAAGTCACATCAGCTCTGTGTTCACAGACGAAAAAATGAAGCTTTCAAAGAAAAGAACACCATACCTACAGTGAAACATGGAGGAGGCTCGGTTATGTTTTGGGGCTGCTTTGCTGCGCCTGGCACAGGGTGCCTTGAATCTGTGCAGGGCACAATGAAATCTCAAGACTATCAAGGCATTCTGGAGCGAAATGTACTGCTCAGTGTCAGAAAGCTCTGTCTCAGTCGAGGGTCATGGGTCCTCCAACAGGATAATGACCCAAAACACACAGCTAAAAGCACCCAAGAATGGATAAGAACAAAACATTGGACTATTCTGAAGTGGCCTTCTATGAGTCCTGATCTGAATCCTATCAAACATCTATGGAAAGAGCTGAAACTTGCAGTCTGGAGAAGGCACCCATCAAACCTGAGACAGCTGGAGCAGTTTGCTCAGGAAGAGTGGGCCAAACTACCTGTTAACAGGTGCAGAAATCTCATTGAGAGCTACAGAAAACGTTTGATTGTAGTGATTGCCTCTAAAGGTTGTGCAACAAAATATTAGGTTAGTGGTCCCATCATTTTTGTCCATGCCATTTTCATTTGTTTTCTTATTTACAATATTATGTTGAATAAAAAATCAAAAGCAAAGTCTGATTTCTGTTAAATATGGAATAAACAATGTTGGATGCCAATTACTTTTGTCAGTTTCGAGTTATTTCAGAGAAAATTGTGCATTCTTCGTTTTTTGTGGAGGGGTACCAACAAATTTGAGCACATCTGTATCATCCTTGGCTATGAATATTCAAGCAAAGTGCTGAATTTATTTATTTTATGATTGCTTAAAAGCTGCTCAGTACATAATTTGTGACCTGTGCAGCTATGCACTGTTTTATGATTTTATTGGTGAATGTATAAGCTGGAGTATTTTATATGTAATGGTGATAGTGTACACTATGTAATAGTGATAGTGTGCACTATGTCATGGCATGATAGTGTGCACTATGTAATGGTATGATAGTGTGCACTATGTAATGGCATGATAGTGTGCACTATGTCATGGCATGATAGTGTGCACTATGTAATGGCATGATAGTGTGCACTATGTAATGGCATGATGGTGTGCACTATGTAATGGTATTATTATTATTATTATTATTATTATTATTATTATTATTATTATTATTATTTATTTCTTAGCAGACGCCCTTATCCAGGGCGACTTACAATTGTTACAAGATATCACATTATACATTGTTTCACATTATACAGATATCACATTATTTTCACATATAATTACCCATTTATACAGTTGGGTTTTTACTGGAGCAATCTAGGTAAAGTACCTTGCTCAAGGGTACAGCAGCAGTGTCCCCCACTGGGGATTGAACCCACAACCCTCCGGTCAAGAGTCCAGAGCCCTAACCACTACGCCACACTGCTGCCCACTGTACTGTAACTGTAAGACTATAAAGTATTGTAATTTAACAATAACCCCAGTGACTGTTGCATATGTACATCGTTTTATAATGTCTTCAATGAACAGTAAGGTTTTCATGTGATATGGTATGATAGTGTGCACTATGTAATAGCATGATAGTTTCGGTCTAATTAGAACCCTAGCAGTGCCAGAGCAGTGGTTTCCAAAGCTATCCCTCACTGTATGTCAGCCAAGCACAGAAGTTTTAAAAACAATTGCAATATCTCCCAATATTATCAGTATGCATGGGGTTTGTGTCTCTCATCTGTTTTCATGCCTTAACTTAATACCGGGCTGCCCTTTTAAAGAAGAACACTTCCCTCTGGAGGAATAATCGCATTACCAATAGGAAGGACATCTTCCCAGTTAAAAGGTGCGTTTCTTGATGAAGAGAAATTGCTTTCCAGTGAACTCATGATGGGATATTCTATCTTCTCCTACTAACAAACAGTGAAAAGATAACAACAGTAAGTAAGCTGAAGTGACTTTGAGGACGCTGTGCACTGAGCCAAGCATGCATTACAGTAAATAACCAAATGCTAGATTCTAACCCAAGCTGGGTTGTAGCCAATGTCAGCTGTAATCTTTGTCATCAAGACACACTTTAAAAAAGTGGTGAATTTGACTATTGTCTGGTTTTACTGGCCCTGATTAACTCTAATCTTGGGCCACTTTATATATTACTGCTATGAGTGTTTTGAAATTAATTATGTTTATATTGGATACAATATTAACTGAGGTGATGAGGAAATGGAAATGTAGCTTTTTTCATACATAATCGTAAACATTTTACAACTGAGTAAATTAGCTCTGCTGTAGAACATGGTTTCTATATGACTCCTGCATACCACAAAACAGCAAACATAACATCAAATAAACCATTTACATCTATCTCTCCGTTTTCTTTATGGTGTAAATGTCAGCTCTAAATAGCCTGCTCTTTGACTCCTGGGGTGGTTTATTACCCCCACCCCCTTTATTAACATCACTAAATAGAAAAATAAAAAAACTAATACAAAAACAATAACAGGTTCAAGAGAGAGATATTTACATTTAAATGTATTTAAAAACAGCTATTTATGGATGCGTGTATGATAATATATAAAAAAAAGGATAGAATAATCATTATAACTGTTGTATGTTCACATGATACATATTATCATTTTAACATTTGAGTAGAGGATGTTGAGTTGAACAAAATGATCCATGACATGTCAAAACCTAATGCAAAATGTATGCCTTTGGCACTGAAGAAAAACAAAATGCAATATGAGGGTCAACAGCTCAAAACTCATGACAAATGATTACTTTCTGAAAATAAGCTCTATGCGCCTTTCCGCAATATTGTGCGATTTTAAAATTAAATATAAAAATACTTCTCTTAAAACATAACCCGATCTTGTGTTCGTGAGACTTGAGAATACCAATGGCCATTTCGAAGACCAGATATTTCTCCTGGCTAAACAAGGTTTTGTATCTATATCTTTAACCAATAAACCAAAGTACCATGAAAGCTATGGATCTTTGTCTGAAAACAGGTCACACATAACCATCCCAGTCTATTTGACTACGCAGAAGCAGTACAATATTTTCTTCAATCAATCTAATAATCTAATACAAATAGCTACTGAAATGACATATACAGGGGTAGGCACAAAATCAATTTTAGGAACACTGCACATGGGAAAAGGTGACGGATGGCTTAATAAAGCAGCAATGATGACCTCAAAACAAGCTCTGAATCTTTGTAACAGAAATAAATGATGCAGCCCTATTTTCCTAATGTGTTGTTTTTTTCAGCACTTAGCATGATTGCCTCACATTTGGGTCAGGCTTTAGCTCTGTTTTGGGAACAAGCAACACTGTAACATAGACACTTAGTATACCCACCAACTACCTAAAGTTTATGGCTTTCAAATGTATGTTGTCCCCACAAATGACTCCCACATGAATCTACCGCTAGGCAGGAACAGGAAGCTGATGAAGGGAACCTCACACTCTTTAGAATTTAGGGTCAGGGATAACTTAAAAAGTAAAAAAAAAATAGACATGTCATATTAATCACGTTTTAAAACATTTTCCTAGCTATTTAATGGGTTAAAATAGGTTTTGGCTGCTCCTTTATTGAGTTCAACCATGTTTCTCTAAATCTTCTTCACCTGGCTTTGAGCTTTTGGTAAAAGGGCTGGAACAAGCAACCTTGCATTTCATTTAAATCATGTGACCATGTTACCTTTCAACTCGGTGAACCCCAACTACTTTTTCTGTTGAAATATGTATAGAGAATGTGGGGCTAGCAGAGTCCCATTGGAATAGGAAGGCTGTTCAGTCCTGGCACACAGGATTCTCCAGCCAAGCTTAAAGCAGTTCAAAGACAGATAAATGGAGATTTAGAGAGAAATGACAATAACTCAATATGGGATCAAATGACACCCGGAACCACCCAGGATAATTGCAAACACCACAAAATACGACATACATCTTTTACTGTACACTGCCATGGTGTTGGAATTCTGCTGTTAAGAGACGTAATCCTTGGGACAAGCTCCTTAAACTGAGATCCTGTCTTCTTTGATACACATGCCCAGGCCTGAGAAGTGGTTATTACAGATGTGATGGATGATGTGTAGCTAATGAAACTTAATGGCAAGTGGGTATTTTCTTGGAAGCTGAACCTGGTGGCTTAAGCCTATGATGGGTTACCATTGCTCTATGTGGACAGTGCTCAAGTGGCCATCAGTTAGAACCACCAACACAGTAAATTCATGGAAGTAATGAATGCCTTCCCAGATTTTGGTTAATTCTGGCATTCAGAAACTAGAAATCCTAACAGCATTCACCAGTCTTCAGCATAAGAAGGTTGCTAGTGTGGCTAAGATTAGAAACCTTCGTACTGTACTTTAGATTCAAAACCTTAATCCTATCAGGTACTGTAGCAACTTGTTATTTTCCAGCAGACCTCTTTATTAACTGACAGGACAGTGAATAACTATAATGGACTGAGGGTATAATAAAGCTTTCTAAGTAATTCATTCCCCTTACTGGGCAAGGCCTCTGGGGAAACCAGTAATACCTGTGAGTTCATTCTGGCTGCATCAGCGAAAATAAGAGCCACCAGGGAAAATACAAGAGGCTTTGAATTTTATTTGCAGGCGTAAGAAAGAAAGGAAAAAAAAAACTTGCATTCATAAATTTAACATATTTGTTTGTCAAATACAGGCTAAAACTGAACTAATATTAATGTGAACCGCTGAAACAAATTTAATTCAAATGTATATTCACTTTACTTTATGACTAGGCTTGCTACTTTTCAATTTTAATCAGTAAAGCTTGTTAAACGTTGAATTCCCCAAAAATATGAGTTTGACTGAAATAAATTTATATAGGATAAACGTCTGTAAAACCACTCCCTATTTTTTTTCTTACCAAAAATAATAATTTAGAAATCTGGTGGTGTAGTTTTTATACTTGCTGTCTGTCCCGTCTCTGTTCCGCTCTGAATGGCTAGGGGTCGCTGTCAATCATCTCAGTGGTCCCTTAATAGACTACTGTAGTTTCACTGTCAGTCGTTTGATCATGTCCTGACAGATGTCGTTGGCTGAAGCAGCGCTAGAATGCTCTCATTCGTTGAAATGACTGTCAGTCGTCAAGACTGACGGTGTGTGCACTTTCATTTGCTAGCTACAGCGCCTGTTATTCAAAGCGCCTACTTTGAAATTCGTGGGTTAAGGTGTGGGTAATCTTTTGCTATATACAATGAGTTACTAGTTTGATTTGAAAATGGGGCTGAGTGCTGAAGCAGGAGAGAGGCGGAGCTCAGAATAATAAGTGCAAGTTAGTTCTGTTCAACTATCTAATGTTTTGTTATGTGCATATTATTTTTACTTGGAAATGTATGCTATAAAAGAACATGTAATAAATTTATATGCTGCGTTTTCTATGGTTTATTTGAGACAATCATAAAGGTCGATTTCACCCATGCTCTGCTTGAATTAAAAAATAAAGATCGTAAAAAAACGGTAAATTCTTTCAAAAATAAACTTCGATATTAATCGTTGATTTGGCAAAAAAATAAAAAATCGAATAGTAGCAAGCTCATTTATGACCAATTTTAACCCAACTATTTTGATGTATTATTCATACACAAGCTTGCTTTTTACAACAAACTGGCTATTGCCTTCTCAAAACTAAATCCTTGGAAAGAAATGTAAAACATCCAAACTCTTTTTTTTTTTTTTTACAGAAATTAACCCAAAGAGATACTCCCTTCAAGTACTGTTGGTGATTTGTCATTTGATCTGTCTTTTTTAACTCCCATGCCAGCTACATTCCTTGCCCCAGGCCCATGCTCACTGGAGTATCAATTCCTCTTCTAAAATACATTCATTTAAAAGTGAACTAACACTACAGAGACTTCATAATTTCCTACAATGTAAATCACCCAATTGTGTCTTGCTGTTCTTACCCTTTTAAATGAGCTGGCCACTCTGCAACTTTTTGTCTGACTCTTTTAGGCACAGAGGTCAACTATTCTGCACCTTTCATATAAACACCAGTTAAGTTTTGAAGGTGATTTCACAAATGAGCAGAATATCAAAGAGTTCCCAAGCCTTTATAAACATTTCTGTATTACGTTCAGGTACATATTCTGCATCTATTAAGCTGGTGTTTAAACTTCTTTTACTGATTGAAAAGGTTCAGCGCACTCAGTTGTTCTTGAGAATTTCAACTGGCTTCTGAGTTGGTCTGTGCTATAGCTAACCATTGTCTTCAACAGTAGTCATTTTGCCATGCACATTAACTAGCAGGTATTGCATGAAAGCATCCACCTACAGCTCCAGGAACATTTGCTCTGGTTTAAGCCTGGTGCAGCTAGATTATTACATGTGCCAGCCAAGTTTACTTGCAATTCCCAAAACATCTGCTCTTCCTGCTGTGAACAGCTTCGCCCTCTCCCTGCTACTCAGCCTCATGGGGATTTTACAGTTCTTTAAACGCAGTATGCCCACTCATATTCCTTTCCAAACAAGACTGAAGTTATCAATCTTCAATCAATTTTTATTTTATATAGCACCTTTCATAGTGGACCATCATCACAAAGATCAGCAAGATCAGAAGCACAGAGACGGACAAGGTTAGTCGGCCAGGGGTCCAGGGGGCACGTGGCAGTAGTTGATTTCAACAGTAAGTTGGAAACATCAGCAATGGAGAGAGGAGAGAAGGAGGAGTAATTAAGATGGTAATTAATTTTAAAGACTGACAATATTCTGCTTTCGTATCAACATGTAGCTTTACTTTAAGTTAATGGTACCCCTAACATTAATTCTGTATAGTGCATTTCACTTATAAGTTTCTATCATGATGGGTAAGATCTTACATACTTCAATAGAGGGCTGATAGTAAGCAATCGGTTGGCAGCTGCTTCCTTAGCAAAGTGTGCATAAATATTTAAGGATAAGTGATGACTCTATGGGATTTTCTGGAGACATACTTTGCTGCAGATTTAAAAACCAACTTCCTAAAGGAAAATACAGGAACTAATCATTGAGAAAAGGCCAAATAACTTTCTTTAGTTTCCTGAATCAACCAGTCTACTCTGACAGGCAGAATATAAACTAAATCTTGTTATATCTTTAAAAACTTCCATGGTCATCCCCCTTACTGGACATCCACTTCTTTAGAAGGTTTACAGATAATTATCTCCAGATTTGCAATTCTGTGAACATTATTCACTCCCCAGAGGCTTTCACACTATAATCCATTTAATTAATCTTTCTACCTGTTGCACCTGCAAAAGTGAATGCTCTTGCTGCTGTTTTCCTGCAGTCAGGCTCCCTTGTGTGATATTACATTTCCTGAGTTGGGAAAAATGGTGTGCTAACAAGGGACAGGCTTTGATGGGCTGAATGGCCTTTTTTCATTCTTAAACTTTTCTTATGTTCTTATGCTGAAGCACAGTCATAATTGACTTTCCTCAATCTCTATACCACACTCTGCATTAAAGCATGTCCTCCACTGACATTTGTACATTCTATTGGAATCTGAGAGGCACACAAAATATCAAACATTGTTCTCAAATCACTCAGTACAGCTATGGCCAAAAGTTTTGCATCACCTAGAACTCTACGATTGAGACACCATTTAAAAAAAAAAAAAATGTGAACATAATTTAGATCTTTTATTTAACATCATGTAATCAAATATCAACTACAAAATGATATTGCAAAAGTCTACAGGAAGCCATAAGGAAGGTGGAATGCATACCAAAAATGTACCATGTGCACTTTGAAGAAGTACAACTCCTGTTTCCCAAGCTGGACAAGGATGTTGTTGGCATGAAAATAAAGGCAGGCGCTCAAGTTTACTCACATGTAAGGACATCCCCCAGTCTTCCAACAGTTATGAATATGTTCATTTTAAACAGGCAGGGGTGCACCCCTTGCCATTGATGAAGGGTTAATTATATCACAATTACTCAATGAGACAAGCAGTGAAAAGCCTTTCGCTTTTGAATTCTGCTGCAGTGTCTGTAGGTCAAAAGTGACCTGGTAGCTTTTTCACTCACCAATAGTTAAAGTGTCTACGTGTCAGTTTGCAGACAGCCTTCAGGGCGAGGTGTGGGTGGGTGGGGGCTACTTCAAGGTTCTGAAACATTCCATACTATATGTAGGCAATATATATATATATATATATATATATATATATATATATATATAATTATCATGAAAAGATTATGTTGTCAGCAGGCTTAACTGTAATTATGTGCCTGGATCATATATTAAAATCATATCTGGGATGTAGATGGAAGAATACTACTAACCAAACTAATTTTGAGTGCCTTGATTCAATTCAGCCAGTAAAACACAGCTATAATTATATGTTTTATTAGAAATAATACTTACTGTTAATACTATGTATACTGTGGCAAAGTGGTTAACAGTGTGCAGGTGCAAGAATGCAGCGGTGATCAATAAACAGACAGACGACGATAATCCAGGTGCAATGGTGTTTTATTTGTACAATCCAAAGTCTGATGACAAAAGGCAGTAAATAATAACAATGATAACAGGCAATACAGCGGCGTGTATTGTTCTGTGGTTAATCCTCAGGTTAATAGTTCCGTTCCTAAACACCCACATGTAACACAAAACACAAACACAAGTCCACAGCGAGTGCTATAGTGCTCGTGGTGTAAATACAGTTATTCATGAACAATGTGCAGTGATGTCCGGGTAAGTGCTGGCCTTTGGCGACAGCTCCGGATCGTGTTTCAGCCGTTTAATAACAACAAACAGTATATTGAGACATGACAAAAACAAACAAAACACTCACGATAAAAACACAGGTTTTCCTTCCGGTTTAGCATAACCATACAAGGGAACAGAGCCCTTTGCTATGTCCCCTTTTGACCCCTAGGTTGACAAGTGCAACCGCTCCTCCAATCTGCGGCTGCCACATAATTTCCCTTCCGGGTCGATGATTTAGTGTACCGTAGCTCCGCCCCCTTCCGTCTAACCCTGGGAATTAATTGTCTGGCCATCCAGTCCAGGGCACTCTGTTCCCTTTACACAGCGCCCTCACAGGTCAGGAGGGAGATTTATCACCAAGAATCATTCTGTCTCTGTCACAATACCCATTTAAATGCGGACACAAATTGTGGTTAGCTGATGTATCTAAATGTTCTTGATGTTGACCCTGATCCAGAAATGCAGGCACAGTTAATATAAATAAGGGTGACCTTGCACACACAATAAGATGAAGCTTATATGGAATGAGTTTTATAGTTATGTTGCAGGAAATGTATTAACTGCTGTAGCTTTTATAAGTTCTATATAAGGAACAGCAAAAGGTGGGAATGTAGGTACAATTGGTATGTATATTGGATAAAATTCCACTGACAGTTGAAATTGGTTTTGTTTGCTCGGGGCCAGGAGATGCTTGGGTTGTGTTTTTCTATTTGCATAGCAAGGTGTTCTTGAACATTCTGTTGGGTACATCCCATATTATCAGTTACGAAGTATGGTAACCATTGGAGGAGCCTGGAGGAGGCTGTGTGCTGGTGGCTATAAATGTCAAATGAAAAGGGGTCTCCTTTGTAATCCTCTGTACCATGGAGTTTGCCCAGCATGTTATGCTAAACATGCTGTACTGCTATGAAGATTTCTAGTGAATAAAAACTACTCTGCTGAGACACAATTAACAAGAGACTTTGCACATTTTTCTACACTACACCCAGTGTCCAATGAGGAAAGGTTTCGTTTTTGAATTCCGCTGCAGTGTCCAATGAAGAAAGGTTTTGTTTTTCAATTCCACTGCAGTGTCCAATGAGGAAAGGTTTCGTTTTTCAATTCTACTGCAGTGTGTTGAATTCATTTTTTAATGTTACCAAGCTGTAAAAGTCCCTGGTAACAGCTCTTGTATGAACTTACCTCTTACAACCCAAAACATTGTAAGAGTTGAGTAATTTCTGTTTGAACAATATAAAGCTCTGATATTGTCATATTAACATCAATTCATAGAACAAATGTATGCTGGATTGTGATTTGATAACAATCAAAAATAAATTCACCAACCTTTCCCCCCAGACCGGAGGCAAAACTACAAATGTGTGGGTTGGCTCATAGACTAATGTCCTTACTGTACATCGGTGTAATCAATGCTGTAAAGCCAGGCTTATTTGGATGTTTTTCCAATATACCACAATAATTTGTGCTTACATCATGAAATCACTGTTTGATAAAAAAAAAAAAAAAAACCTGCTCAACAATGGTTCTTTCCCAATCAATCTTTCATGTGCCAATTAAAAAGTCCAAAGCACTTTCTGTACCAAATTTGTGGTATGTTGCATCATTTTCAATTAATTAAATACGTGTACCCAAGCATGTCTGCAATAACGGCTTTTATCTGAATTACAGAACAAGAAACCCTGTTAAAAAGTCAAAATTAAGCTGAATAATTCATTAGGAAGGCAATAATCATCCTCAAATAGTTTGATTTTTTTTTTTCAAATCCAATTAGTGATTCTCAAACTATAAAAGCCCCAAATATATAAAAAAAAGTCAAGTCAAGAACATGTGTGTTAATAATAATAATAATAATAATAATTAATAATAATAATAATATTTTCTATGTCATTGTTTTGCAAAAAATAGAAAATAAAAGTAAATTAGTATGGGGTACAGGTAAGATTAACGGGTGCAGGTAAGATTAATTGGGAAGAATCATGGCTAAAAGGTATATGCTTTTTTTTTTTTTTACCACACTCCCTTCCCCTAAAAGCAGCATTCACACCACTGATGGTCCCATTGTCTATATAATGACTCATGATACATGGCCTGGATATTGGAAATGCATGTTTAAATAGCAGTAAACTGTAAGGACTGGACGAAGACATGGTTGGCTTTACCAAAAATGTTTTTCAGAACCATAACATTACTCAGGCAAAAATACACTTCCTGATATTCTAAAAATCCTCAGTGGTAATTGTTTATTGCACAACATCAAGAGCAAGACACTCATTATCAGAAAGAATGAAGAAAGAAAGAAAGAAAGAAAGAAAGAAATACCCAAACCAGGGAAAATGAGTATAGAGCTGAAATCTCCATAGCTAGTGGAGCTCTCTGTGCAGTTCAGTCAATAAAGCCTTTGCTTGTGGTCTTTGACCTGATAGCATCGAATTCTGCTGTTGGAGTAATAGCCTTTCTTTAAAAGGTGCAATTTACAATACAATGACACCCACTGGCATGCTAATTTGAAGTTCGGTACACAAAAAAACAACTATAGGGTCAAGTGTATTTTTTCAGGAAGAAAAATGCTATTATAGCATAAACATGTTGTTGTAAATATAGCCATTGTCTACATTGTTATTTTACTGTATTATTTTTAAGAATACTAAAAAAGTCAAGTAATAGAAACTGCTTGCATATATGTCTTTCCTTTTTCTGGAACAACAGAAGAGCTGAAATAATTATACTGTTGTTTAGCTTTTTTATCCGCTTCAATACATTTTCTTCAGTGCTTTGTTATTTAACTTCCCACAGCTACTTGACACAGTACTTTTCTTTTGAAATGTAAATAGCTGGTTAACCCTACTTCTGCATATTATGCACTCTCTGGGTTTCTTCCATTGTGCACAGACAAACAGGCAATCAAAACATCAATGGCACTGTGCAGTTACGTTATTTTCACAATGTCTCTTTTACTAAATATATTATTGTGTGCTATATACACAATTTTTGTGAAAAAATTAAAAAGAATCAACTCAAAAGGTTCATTAATATAATAAAATCATGCCTACTGTATGTCAGTAGTAAAGCAAGTACGACAGAGGGGGGAGGATGTGTGCAGAGCAAAGGCTCTGCATATGGATGCACATGTGTTTGGGTGTGTGGTGATAAAAATCATGTTTAATTGTGCAATTGAGTGATTAAGGTATGATTGGTAAAGTGTGGAAAGTGGCCAGGTGGTAATTGAACAACTGATTGTCATTACCCCGGGTCACACCCTATAAAAGGAACAAAGGAATGAATGGTTGGGAAGGGTTGTGTAGGAGAGTTAGGAGTGGAGAAGGTGTGTGCTGTGAGTAAAAAGTGAGTTAGTGTAGGACACCAGGATAGCTGTGCTTGGGGGTTGTACTTGTGCTGTTTGTGTTTAGGAATGTTTTGTTCAAACTGGTATTTTGTTCCTGTGTTTTGTTTGTTTCAGGATGTAAGAATATACTGGACACTTGATGTTTGTTTCCCGAAAACAAAATAGCCAAACAAACACCTAACTCCTCTTGGGAGTGCTAACAATACACAGATTCCCTAACTAATAGTTGGAACGGCTAAGCCATTTACCCAGTGCAAACAGCAGAACGGAAATACAACTGTAGCAGACACAGGAGTCCAAATAGGTCTGACTCACACTGAGTGAGCTGAGCTTGCTTTACTCACACAGTCGTATAATGACAAGATGATGTTTCACTTGTTATTTTCTATTTATCTCTTTCAGTTGCGTCTGCTTCCTACATGCCTTCACCCCGAGGCAAACACAGACAGCCTCTAAAATAGGGCATCTAAATGAGAGAATTTGTGTTCAATTAAAACAATTGAACACACCTGATTTAAACCTTGACATTGTTAATCATTTGCATCTTGCAGGTAAGTTAAACAATGACTTCCAGTGGGCAATTATAACATACCCTGCTTTCGGCACTGTCATTTTCACAGCTTTTATGGATACAGAGCCCATTTCACACTTCGGCTCAGATACATGTTATTTATTATAGTGCCACAGACTTTACCACACACCCCTTCCCTCAGCTCCCTCGGTTTTGATTGGATCGCCAACAATACTTCCACCAATCAGAGCGTTGCATACAGTGCCTGTAGTGATCCTGCCCTCTGGCAGACTGGTATACAGAACAGGTTAAAGAAGCGCTGGACAAAGGAGAGAATGTGTCAGCCAATTTGCTTGAAAACATTCAAAGTAGACCGGACATTTCCATCAATGTAGTAGGACTGTTCTTTTTTTATGTTAAGCATTTTTGTGTGTGTGTGTTTTTTTTACAAGGGTTTAATTAACAGCCAAAATTGTTTGTGTCAGACTTGTTATTGTTGACACATTGTAGATTGTATTGCTAGATTGTCCATAAACAAAACATGTTAAAATAAATTAGTTCTGCACCGTATAAAACTGAGCTGATTTTGCCAGTGCGTGCTCGTCTATTAACCAGTTTGAAATTATTTAGAAGCAAATGAATGCATTTTCATTTTGGCTTTATTGTTAAAGCTTTCACATGTGGCAATACTGCCCTACAATTACTGCATGATACTTTGACCATTCCACTGTGTTATGTTGTGAACCATAGCTATGTTTTAAAACAGAGATAGCAAATGCTTATCTTAAAAGTTTACCTGTACCTTAAAATCAAGTGCCAGGCATGTCAAAGTTTGTAGATGGCGCTGTGCATCTGACTGGTGCCTTTTAAGTCAGCATATTTTTGGAGGAAGTCCACTGCCATCTGGTAATGTGTGTTGTTTACCAGTTTACTACGTGGTGTGCATGTACAAAACAACAACAGCAGTGACATACAGAGAAGCCAGAGGCTTGTTGGATTTTTTTTTTTTTTTTTACCAGTATACAGTTGTAGTCAAAAGTTTACATACCCCAATGGAAATGTATAATTTCTAGAAATTTCTCAAACAAAGAATTTTTGGAAAAATCTTTTGTAGAAAATGTGGATGAGGAAAAGAAGTTACAAGAAATAGATTTACAGACAATTATTTATTTCAGCAATATTTTTGCAAAACTCCAAAAATGCTAATTCAAAAGTATTCATACCCAGACAAGGAAAATTAAATTAATAGCTAGTTGAGGCACCTTTAGCAACAATAACCTATTTTAAACAATTAGGATATTTGTCAATGGGCTTTTGGCATGATGTTTTAGTGATTTTCAAAGCAAAATTGTTCCAGTTCATTCAAATTCTGACGCCTTCTCTTGTGCACAGCCTTCTTCAACTCATATCAATTTTGAATATCTTTGGCAATCAATCTCAGACTGTTAATAACCTTCCTCACAATTATTCTACTTGTTCTTGGTGAAAGAACCATTGACAAGAGAAAGGTGGGCAAGGTTCAAAAAGTTTGAGAACCACTGCCATATAACTCCAATTGCTCACTACTGCTAGGCACTCTTTTTCCACAATGACATATTTACGTTCACTAGGAAGTAATTTGCGGCTAAGGTACAGTATCGCAGTAACGTGCGGTGAGGTCAGTGGTTGGATAGGCACTGGCCAGTCTCACTCCCCAATTTAGATATATTCAATTGGCAGGCTTATAGAGCGCAGAATTCTAATTATGCACTGTTGGGAACAAGACTTATTGACGCAGCTCAACGAAAACCCCGATGTAATTACACGATTCAACCGACGGATGGCACTGAATTTCAATACCTACTTTATTATTATCTGACCTCAATGTCAAATTGATTACAAAAGAATGTACTGTAAAGCGTATACACTGATTTAATTTGTACTATTAGTGTTTTTATATAAATGCCCAAATCTACAGTTAACCTCTTACCGTTCTTTAAACATTTGCTCACCAATACCCGACAATTAAAATGAAAATAAATACTTTCACTTACATATCTACTTGTATATGAAGTCCATCCTTCTCTCCTTCTGGACAAAGATGTCCGTGACATCATTGTAGAATTGCTCTCTCTTGGCCTGAAGTTTTAAAAGTCTCTCATTTTCAATGGAAATAAGCGCCAGGGATGAGAGCGCCCGATTCCGAGTGTGGGTTTTGATCCGTTTAAGTTGACATATAGTGTTTTTCATTTTCGGATCGGTTGATGTTAGACTTGCTAGCACAGCTTGGTTGGTTTGCTAAAGAGAGGTAACTCAAGGACACGCCCCCAAAGGCAGAGAAGGTCTGTGCCTTTCCAATGGTTGTTCCCATAGCATTTTCTCCGCAAGAACGCATGCGTCAATATTAAATGTGCAATGGAATTAGTGTAGTCAGGTGACACAGTTAAGGCAGCGACGCACTGTGCTTTTTTCTCACACATTGCTGAGACTAAGATTGGAACGCGCTTGCACGACTGAGTAAAGCAGCTTACGTTCAAGTTCAGTGGTAGGGAAAGGCAGAGCGCGTCTTTTCATTGCATTACCAAAAAAAAAAAATCCACTATGCAGAAATGCGTTGTGACAACGAAAGGTAATAAACAGTCATACAAAATGTAATATTTTTTTCTTTTTGCTGGATTCTCACTAGGTAGGCACTGCCTACCTTGCCTACCCTGACCGCACATCACTGCAGTACCGGGGGTTCTTCTCCAGCCACAAATTGTGACAACACTGCTCCAAGACCTACTTTGGAGGCATGCGTCTATAAAATAAAGTGGTTTTTGAAATCCTATTAATAGGTACTATTAATACTAGGTTGCTACAAAATACTTCCTAGGTGTACGAAATGCCATTTCTGCCTTATCTTCCCATTTAACCATGTTTTGTCCCTTAGCTCTGGTTAGATCAGTGAGGGGTACTGTTATTGTTAAAGTCAGGAATGAACCTCCTATAATAGCCGACTATTCCCAAGAAGGCAGAGACCTGTTTCTTATTAACTGGATGAGGCCAATTCTTAATGGCCTCAACTTTATTAAGCTGTGGCTTGACCATACCATTGCCTACGTACCCCAAATACCTGACCTCTGTTAATCCAAGATGACATTTTTCAGGGTTTGCCGTTAACCCAGATTTTCTAAGGCTATCCAGTAAAGCTTCTAATTTTCCAGTTTTCACTAAATATCACTATATCACCCATATTGTTATAACAAAGATCCCCCCAAAACCCTCAAACCAACACACTGGCTGTTAGTAAATCTATGAGCATAATTATTTCAGACTATACACTGGTGTGATTGGCTATGTTAAGCAAACACTTTTCCAATCAAAATTTGTGTTACAAAGCAATACAATATACACATATACCTTTTACCAGTTTGAATATAATACTTGCTGAGCCATCATAAATTTGAATAAACAGAAAAAAGTCAAAGGGAATGCTTTCATTCCAGTTCTCCCTAACACACCGTCAGACCTTTGGTAAAATAAGCTGCTTTACATCATCTTGTTAGAGTAATGCAAATGCAAAGGCTTATGCTAATCCATCTGTTTTTACTCCTGATTGTCTGCCCAATCTGTGCCTTTGAAACTCTTTATGCATGCCAGTGTAAGGTGAAAGCTTGAGTTGGATTCTGAAGACTTAATTACTATACTGCCTTATTTATTCTTGCAATATTCACTTGTGACATTTAAAACGTAATTTAGAAGCCAAAGACAGATTGTCGTTAGTTGAAATTGATTGTGACTCACTTGGTGTTTCTACAATCAAAACCACAAATACCTTTCTACAGCTAAAATATAATGTCAATTTAAATCCAAAATAAGTTCTCCACAAAACAAACTCCACAAAATGTGATTCTCAAATCAATGTACTCACACTAAAAGTCCTGCCACTGCCAAAGCAGCCATAGTTTTCGCAGAGAAACAGAGCAGTAAAGACAGCCAGAGTAAAAGTAAATCAGATGTATTTACCCAAACAAGACTGTTTACCAAGTCTGTAATACCTGTTTAAAACTTACTGCAGTCTGATGGGTATGGAGACAGGGCAGATTTGATTGGTGCTGTTTTGATTTTCATCTCTAATTTTAACCTAACAGAAACGTTCATACCATTGAACAGAACCATTATCAACTAAAATATCAAATAAATGTGGAATAACAACAAAATCAGACATGACATACACACCCTGCTAAGAACATTTAGATGATTTTGTAAAATGACACTCACGTCCAGAACAATTTGAATACCTGTCAGACACTTCAGTTGACCGTTTACTTCATAGTCATTGTGATCTGCACGTTTGAGCAGAGTAAATTGCAATGCAATCTGTAAGCGACAGTGGCTGGCGATCATAGTCAGCTATCAATCAGTTTGCTGCTTCACTGCGTCACCACCAATGCGTCCTCGCTTACACACAGAGTAAGAAAAATGATAAAATAACATGAAAAATACACATACTGTGTTATTTGTTGTGTGTAAAGTGGCTCTCTATAACATAAGCACTATGGCCTATTACACTAGGGAGGGGGGGTTAGCCAGTCGCCATAGTCCTGACAGAAAGGAAAGTATCTGAAAATTGTTATCCTTTATCTGCTGCTACAGTTACAATTCACTAATATGTTTCTAAGGGAGCTTGTGTCATGGAGCAAACATGTTCCGTATTAGATAACTTTTTCATAGAGAAGGTTATCTGAGTAAAATCGAATCCCTGCTTCAAAAGATCTTGTATAGATTGTGTGGGTTTTAATAAAGCCTTCAGATCAGATTTAATGTAGAAGTTTCTAGCACTTTAAAGATAACTTTAAAATATGGCTGCATGTTAATATGAATTTATGGTTGAGAGTTTGCGCTGCTTTTTTGTTTTTATCTTTTATTTACAATGCATTTGGTTTTACTGCATTTTCCAATGAATTCTGTAGCAAGACACCATTGTTATATGAAGAAAACATAAGCAATGAATTCTGCTGTCTTACTATTTCAGGGTCTTCCTCATTTGCTACATAAGTAATGGTTTGCTAATCTGCTGGTTAGTGTAGGTGTCAAAGTTCCATGAAATATTTTATTTTTATATATATATATATATATATATTTTATATATATATATATATATATATATATATATATATATATATATATATATATATATATATATATATATATATTTAATCTTTTACCAAACAGCAGCACATATGGAGAACATCATTTATTTTACAATTTGCTGCAAATACGTTTACGCCGAGGGACGCACTCTTCAAAACTAAATAAGTCTACAACTTTAAACCTTGGCTGGTAGGTGTAAAAAGAGAATACACCGTCATCCATATTGTTTATTGCTTTAATACATTATTGGCTGTCTCAGCTCGGATAAAAAAATGTATTCACCCCAGTGGGGTTTCTTAAATATTTATACTGTGGGGTTACAAACGCAAACCTCCCCCATGACCCAACACAAGGTGTAATTCTCACTTTAATAAATACTTAATGATGCAATATTTTTGTTGAATCACATTCTAATACAGTTACTGTACTGTGATGCACTTTAAAGACCCTAGGCCTACTATGTTTATTACACACACTTTTTAAAAACTATATGAACCAGTGTATGTTTTATGACTGAATATGCTACTTCCTTAAGGGAAGGCTTTTTGTTACACATAAATTAAAAAAAAAAACAATAACAGTGAACGCAGGTAAGGCCTAAGCCCTTAGGACAGCACATATTAATAGAGTATAAAAGATACATTCAAAAGCTGTAGCTGGACTAGGCGATAGCAATTAACAGAAGCTTTGAGGAACTCTAACTTATAGGCGATATTGAAGACAAAATATAAAAGAGATCCACAAAGCAATTCTGTAAAGCACCACAGCTTGAATTTTAAGAGAGTTTCCCTCAGCTTTCAATAAGTTTAAGCTTCTACGATATTTTGAACAACTTTACTTGCGTCTGTATTAAGGGTAACAGCTGGTGCTCTCTTAATACTGTATTTTGATATTAATGTGAACAATGCCCTAGATCACATTTGAAAGTTCTGTTATTTGTAACATGATGTGATACTTTGCTGGATTTAAAAGAATGACCAGAAGACAGAGGTATCTATCTATCTATTGCGTGTCAACCAATTGTATAGTAGCTGCAAACAGATGTGCAGAGCCAGACCATGCATTAAATCTTACTAACAAAGGTTTGACTGGTATTCTTGTAAAATTAAGAATGCCTTCTCCCTTGGTAACTAAAATGTCTTTCTCGTTTCAACTTTTGATAATGGCTTACACAATATGTAGTGATATTCTACTACTTTATAACTGTTTTGAAATTACACATCCCAATTATGTTTTTCAAAGCAAACCACTTGCATCCAAGCCAAAGTTAAACTGTTTATCTCACAATGGTATGATTGCTTGTTATCTGCATTTCCTGATGCTACATTAAGAAGCATCTCAGTATCTGCCAGGCAGAGTAACTTTGTTAAGAAATCAGTGAGTGGAACTCAGTTTACTACACTATGGACTATATTCTCAAAGCAATTTACTCCAAAATGGAATTAGCACATTTTTTGTCTGAATGAAAAAAAAAAAAACACCAATTAAAATTCTGAAACTAAACAACTTTAGACTACTCCAAGGCCCATACATTAAATAAGAAATGTATTTCTGGTTAAGTAATTTTATTGGGTGCATTTAGCGATGATGTTTTGGAGTTAATCCGAGAATCTAACTGTGTTTTAATAGAAATTACGATTTACCCATCAGTGGTTCGTTTTTTTTTACCCAAACAATATAATCAATTATACTGCATCATTATCTTATGTGTTTGCCATGCAGACTATGAATCATATCTTTGTTGGTTACCTTTATCAGCTCCATCACCTGTATATATCATATATATTTAACATACTGTAACGGTGTTCATGTCGTTCAGTGAAGTAAGACTCGGGGAGACCAGATGGGATTTCAAATTGACCAGTTTATTTTCTCACAAATTGATAGAACAGCGAATCCCTGTTTGGGGCCGGGGTTCACGCCAAAATAATAAAAAGTTCCCTACTTTCAATTTTGTTGTTTTCTCACTCTCCCTCGCTCCTGCCATCCTCTTCTCCTCACATGCACTCCTTTCTTCTCATGACTCTCGCTCTCCAGACTCGCTCTGGGTTCTTTCACTGCTTCACAGCTAAAGGCCTTCTCTCGTGCCTCTCTCTCTGTCCCTCACAGTCTTACAGCAACCACTCGCTTTGAAGTCTGGGCGCATTGTCCTCCTTGAGGCTCGCCCCTCATCTTGCAGCAATAAATTATTCTAACAAAGGTTCTTTTGGTGAACCCGATATCTAACTTTTTCCATGTACCTCAGAGAAAATGATAATAATTTCAAGCTCAATTGAGGCTCCAATTACAGCATACATTGTTTAGATTTCTGAAAGGCATTGGCTACAAAGTGGCTATTAAAGTATACACATCCACATGTTTGCTTTTTTCCATTAAAGGAGGACAGGCTCTATTAAACTGTGTTAACCAAATTACTAACCTGCATGTAAATAGGGTGGAGGCAAACTGCTGAAACATTGTTTGGAGGCTTCACCTTATTTCTGAGTTGAAATTGTATGAAGTGCCAGGGCATTTGAAATGACTTGCCAAAAGCATTGTACAGTACGGGACACGCAGCAAATGTAGAAGCTTTAACCACCAGCTTAGATATTAAGGTCAGTATTGTGTACTGTATTTTAAACAAAAATATAGTATGCCTCTAGATCAGGTTTTAGTCAAGAATCATATCGCACACAGGCCTTCTAAAACAGGTGTTTCAAGTCTTGTTCAAAAGGGACAACAAAACTACTAACTCACATCTCCTAATGATTCTGCGGTAGCAGGACGCATCCTTTAAGTATTTATGTATTTCTGCTCCACCCTTTTGAATGACTGTATGCAATCAGGCAGTCAGCACATGAAGGAGAGAGAGCACTTCAACCCTTAGGGGTGTAACGTAAGAGGTGCAACGCAAAGAACAAAGCATTATAATGTGAAGAGTTAGACAGAAGTATCCAGGGTAAACAAGTGAATGAAAGGACCCACACACAGACTTGCAGGTAATACACAATACTTTTATTAAGACACTGAGATACTGAGTCCTAAAGCCACCCAGATCACTAGATTAGTCAACATACATGCTGTATTTGTCAAAAAATTATAACCTTTTCAAACTAATTTTGTTAAGCTTTTATTTACATTTATTTACCCTGCACACTCCACTAGTTTCAATCTCTCTTACTGCCCACAACTTGTGGCTTCCCCAAGCAGGACAGATCACAGTGTCTATGGTATACCTGGGGAGTGGCTAAGAACAGTTGACATTCACCCTACTGTCATGTTATGATTATATACACACACACACATACATATTATATATATATATATATATATATATATATATATATATATATATATATATATATATTAGTAAACAAGCTGCCACTCACAATCATTTGTTTGCCCCTTTTAAAACAGACCCAGGACACAGAAATGGAGTTTAAGCACTCTCGCGCTATATTTAATAAACAAACAGAATAAAAACAAACAAAATCCTAACTCCGTGTTGGAGCACTGTCTACACAGGCAGGTTCCTGACTAGCTCGCAAGACGGCTAAGCCGTTTATCTGCCCAACAAACACAACAACGTTTTATCACAGCACTTACTTTTATATTGACTGCTCGGAAACAGAGCACAACTTCTGTCTCCTTCTACTCAGCAACCCTGAGCAGACTGACTGCACCTCTTAAATACCTTGCACCTGGTTCTAATTTACAATTACTACCAGGTGCAGGGGATAATTAACAATAAAACAATTAACACAAATGTGCATATGCACATGTTTTCTGCAGGGAAGATTTCGACCCTCTCCCTGCTGTCATATATATATATATATATATATATATATATATATATATATATATATATATATATATATATATATATATATTCATTAAACTAAAATGCAATGCAATGTTTTTTTTTGGGGGGGGGGGGGGGGGTTGCCTGAAAAAAAAAAATCTTCTATTCGTTGTATAGATTTAGTGGGGATACACTTTACAACAAATAAGAATAGGTTAATATCTACGTATGGCTAGGGATCACATTTGCGTATTAGAAGCTTTTTGGTATTTGAGCTGGAATACTTAATTCTACTGGCCTTTAGCAAACCTGCATCTCATAACATTTCCAAGCGAGTTCCTATTTCTCCAGTATACATTTATGTAATCTCATGACCAATTACACAGCTTCAAAATTTCAGTTGACATTTTTATTATTATTTGCTTATTTAGCAGATGCCTTTATCCAAGGCGACTTACAGAGACTATAGGAGGAGATGTTTGAATTGGAAAAGAAAATGGGATTTTGGCTGAATCCTTTTTTTTATGTACACAACATATTTATTCCGATTTTTAGTCCATTTTTTTGTCTATCAGGCAAACGGATCTGTAACTAAACTGTGCCAATTAACAAGATTAGTGTTACATGAATCGATTTATAAATATGTTGAATATTCAATCGATTATTACATTGGTCATTACAATTAAACTCATCTGGCAATACAGTTAAAATAACTGAGAGCAAGTGAAAAGTTATGAATATATATATATATCTACCTTTTGTTTTTGTATGTATCTTTTTTCAACACAAGCAATCAGCATGCATGACATAAACCATCACAGCATATACTGTATGTGTACACTTCCCATCCTCATTGCTCATTGTTCAAGTTAAATTCCTTTGACAAGTTAAATGCATTTAAATGTGGATTTTTTTTTTCTTCTTAACCATGAAACTCATTTTGTTCCAACATCAGATCTGATATCCATTATCAGTTCAATTTATAGATTCCAATCTAAAAACTGATTAAACAGTTCAAAGATCACCTGTGTAGAAACAAATATTCCTGATACTGTACCTTTCTCTGAGTCGTTTGCATGTGGACTCTTTTTGGGTTATCTCCAACAAAGCAATTTGGAGATACTGATGCTGGCAGCTGGAAATTCTCAACTGAACTAAATTGAAACTTAGTAATAAAAGTAGACAAATATTCAGAGAAGTCTTTGTCAGTGCATTCTAACTGGGGCTGACATAGTCCCAATCCAATGTTGCTTAGAAAATGAGTTTGTATCTCGTCATTTCTATACTAAACATGCACCCTTTTCATATTTTTCTGAGAATGACTTAGTGTGATAAACAGGATCCACAGTATACTCGAGCAATAGTATTCAATATAGTAGGGGTGTGCCGAGTACACGGATCATAGCATCAAGTCTGCTGTGATTATGGAAATTTGGCTGAGTATGAAGACTACACAAGTAAAATGAGCCTTTTACTTGTTATTTGTTGCAAATCTTTATTGAACAATAACAAAGTTAGTTCTTCGTGATCCAAATGTTTTTTTTGTTTTTTTTTAAATAAACCTAAAAGCACTGTTTGGTTCATTTCTAAATTAAAATTATTGCCATAAATGCATTTGAAGGCATTCCACTTTCAGCCCTGCACACTTTATTGGTAATGTCTACTGATTAGGAATATCTGTATAAGTGTGACATCTAATTCTAAATGTACATGTAACGGGTCCTCTGCACACCTATATAGTTACAATGGTGTTTCTGACAGGGTACAGATGCAGTGTGCATTATACAAATTGCGTGCATGTTTGGATTGAAAGTATTAAGTGATTTGCATTTCTTCACTGATGTACATGACTGTAAAATTAATAAAAAATAAGCTTAATCTGGATATGGCATTCATTTGCAACATATTCAATGCTTAATAATTAAAGTAATGGCAATTTGCATGTGCTATATTGTTTAACATTGTTTACATTAACCTAAAAAAACATCCTAAGGTTAAGTGTTATGAGCAAAAATAATTTCTATTGCCATGTTTACACTTCCCTAGGCATTAATTACTTTGATATAATTAAAGGTTCCAATTACTATATTCTTGGATTACATTTGTATAAGTGTTTTTATTTGCATTTAATGAGCATGGAAATGTAACCATTATTGCAAATTATGAAATGACATTTCATGCATCCTTTGTGACAAAGTATTGCTTAGATGCCGTGAAGGTAATTTTAATTTGTCTGGTGGTGAGTGTAGCGCAACATGACCTGATTCAAACCTTTCATCCCATGCTCTGATCTTATTACTTTCCCACCGCCTAATTTGTACTAATCCTCCTCTTGACTAAAATTGACCATGAGCTTTAGTGGCTAGAATAAAATTCAAGGATGTTTGGCGATTAAAATACAGTTTTTCATTCATAACTCAAGTATTTTATGTCACTAGTGATTAACCTAGAAATTCAATTACACAATTAAAAAAAAAAAAAAGCATACTATTTGAATCTGTTGTTTGATCATTATTGATCGGACTTAAAGCAACAATGATTTGTATCCTTTACTGTTAAAGATGCTGCAAGCAAACAAACCTTGCCTGTGTGCTAATCTTTAATTTGCATATTAAAAGCAATCCAAGCCTGACACAGAAATGTAAGATCCTACTGTTCTATCCTAGAGTTGCCTACATGTGTGAATTCCAGATGGTACACTTGAAATAAGAAAACAAAGCCCCCAAAGAAACCACGGCAACAATACTTTAAGCTGAAGGCTAAAGTAGTTAAATACTGTGATACAATCTGAAACCAAGGTAATGGGAATTAACATGAGGCAGAGTGATGTGACTGAACTAAACAAATGAGTTATTCCTCTAAACTATGGACACCAATTCTGGAATATTTTGTATAAATTGAACAAATAGATCATTATTACTTCAGTTTAGCTCATTTCGAGAAACAAGCATTCATTGACTGCAGCAGCAGCAGTTGTGATGCATAGTTCACCCCCAAGTCTCGGTAAGTCCCTTTGGATAAAAGCATCTGTTAAATGACTAAATAAGAAGAAGAAGAAGAAGAAGAAGAAGAAGAAGAAGAAGAAGAAGAAGAAGAAGAAGAAGAAGAAGAAGTAGTATGTTGGCAATAGCTGATAGAAACAAAATGTTGCAACCTTATAATTTATTGCATAAAATGACCCAGACAAAAAGAGGGTTAAATTAAACCATAAAAGCATCAACCCTATATATCTGTACTCTATACTGTACTGGCATGGAAAAGAAGAAGGGCATTATCCTCGTAAAAACCTGTAAATCAGTCTTGAATGGCTTGTATTTGTATTTTCTTTGGCCTTGCTTCTGTACTGGTAGGTACCAATATAGCCACACATAGCAGTCGCACACAGTTTATGACATTTCTTTTCATATAAAGTTTTGGCAAAGTAGTCACACCAGGGCGCTTCAGCTAAATTAAGTCTGGTATTTGCAGATTTAATCACAAAACATGGCCCCCCTTCGTGCTTTTCAAAGTACACATACATTTGTCACAGAAAATAGAGATGTAAGTTAAAAGAGAAAAAATGCTTTCATTGTTAATTTACTGACTAGGGGCCTCTGCTGTGAAAGACCACCAAGAGTTAATCTTCCTTTCAGCAGCAACATGCTTCATCTTTACACAGCTGAGCAGAAAGAAAAAGGGAATCTTAATCCTATTTCAGAAAGATAGATACAATAAAAAGAAATGCTGAGGATGCAGAAGAGGGATTGAAATGCTTTCTGCCACAGGCGCATCTGCACGCCCTGCGTCTGTAGGCATGAAATTTGACCCCTGCTGATTCAGTATGAAGTGCAAAGCAGCACTGAGAGATACCTTTTTTTATTTATGTATTTTTATTTTGCAGAGCCATAATCATATAATGGGTAGATATGGGGCAGCAGTGTGGAGTAGTGGTTAGGGCTCTGGACTCTTGACCAGAGGGTTGTGGGTTCAATCCCAGGTGGGGACACTGCTGCTGTACCCTTGAGCAAGGTACTTTGCCTAAATTGCTCCAGTAAAAACCCAACTGTATAAATGGGTAATTGTATGTAAAAATAATGTGTAAAAAAAAAATATGTAATTGTATGGAAAAAATAATGTGATATCTTGTAACAATTGTAAGTCACCCTGGATAAGGGCGTCTGCTAAGAAATAAATAATAGATATTATAATAATAATAATAATAATAATAATAATAATAATAATAATTGTATTACACAGTAGATTTTGTGTTCCCTTTTAAATCATATGGAGGTTTGCAATGAAAGCATATTCTTATGAAGTTCTTTCAGGGCTTTGAAAGTTTTTTGACAAATGTTTTTTTTTTTTTTTTTTACGTATAAATTAAGATAGCAAGCAAATGGCTGGAACATGTAAGACAGGATTCAATGTCAAGCACTGTATCAGATCAACTTGTATTTAGTTTTTACCAACAATTAACAAATGTCCATTTGCTATTTGCAACATACCAAATGTCTCAAAGATGATAGGTTCTGTGAGCACTATACACTATCCCATTGAGACACTGCAAGTAGTTCAGCCTGCTGAGACACTTTACCACAGATGGAAAGGGAAAACAAACAAACAGTACTTCAGCTTGACATACCAGTAGCAAACAGAAGCCACCTTCCTGGCTGCCAGAGCTAATCAAATTTAATTGGCTCAATACTAACCTGAAATCGAGCCAAAGCAGGTATGTTTGCCTAGGTCTGCTTCTTCAGAATACACTGCAGGTTAATCAAATGACTGCAGATGATACTGCCACACAACACTGGTAAATTAATGCTATTTTTTTTTCTATATGCTGAGCTTTTTAAGACAAACAACTTTCTATTATTTACTAATGGACTGAACTTTCAAAAAGTTACATTTGAGAAAGTCATTGCAAATACAGTAGTATACAACCTAAAACAAAACAAATAACTGTTGTCCACCATCAAATCACATTTTTAAAAGGGTTTTTTAATACCCTTTTTTTTATTTCAATCAATTTTCAGTTTGCATGTTGGTTGGCTGTGTGCATATGTGGCGCGTGAGTCTTTTGTTTGGGGAGGCTATTCCATACTTTTCCCCCTGCATTTATTGAACCCAATGATGTACAGTAAGATACACACATTATATATATATAATTAAGGCTTGCATTATTTTTTGTATTACTCTGTTACTAGTGAGTCTGATTACTAAGTTTAATTCATTGTGTTGAGTTTGAAAAATAGTTGGACTGACGGACACAAATAAAAGCTGTAAACCGGATTCATTCTTCTGCGTCTTTTTGAGAACTTGTATGATAATTTATAGCACAAAACAGACCTCGAAACTACTCAGGGATGCTACATATATATTAGACATTGTTTTTTGTTTTTGTCCCCCCCCACCCCCAACATTGGCGGCCAAATAAATGAAGTTTAACATAGCACTAGCTTGTACTATAAAACATTTTATGCCCATTTAAGCAAATTAGAAAAACAGTAAGGATAACAAGCTGCACTTTTTTAAAAACCTTTAAATCCGTTAACCTGTTTTGCAGTCCTACAGTACCTACACCAATTTCGAACACAATTTCCATCACTTCACACCAATTTAAATCAAATATTAATACTGACTATTAAGCTTCTAAATACCCACTTACTATCGTACTTATAATCAAAGGGTATTCAGCATATTTCATAAGGTATATTTGCAAACTAAATAACTGCACTCTTACCGTAAACTTTCAAATATCTATATGGGGCTCAGATCGGTGGACCGTCACAGCCATATTTACCTCTGGATCTGAAAACTGTCTTTGGTAAGCAAAACCTTTCATTTTCATCAGAATATGAAACTACGTTTTCATATTTAGAGTACAGTAAGCAGGCAGATGCTGTTTCTGCTTTCCTTGCAGACACTTTTTCAGAAGTTCAAAATACCCTGCTTTCACTGAAAATGGAGTGAAGGACTGGAAAAATCTAAAGAAAAAACTTCAGAAACATTAGTAATCTGGCACCACAAACAGTGTTCTGAAAGGTAGCATTTGTTCAAACAGTTATCAAATTCTCACAAAACGGTGGTGCGTGAAAACAGACAGTATGCTACAAAAATATTTTGCCACAAGTTCTGTAAAATCAGACTCGGATCAAGCTGTTTGTATAGATAACAGCAATTCGAATAAATGTATAAATTGTGAAGAGGGTGTTCCAGGCAAGGGAATGAGCGAAAAGGATTCCGAGTCTTCATCGACTGCAGTGGTATGGGGGGCTCAGATCGGCGGGAAGAATGGATGTTAAACCAGCCAAGCACCTTCTCCTCCAATGACATTAAAATGCACCTGCGTCTGTACTAAAGTGTTGAGTTTGATATCCCAGCTGCCCTAGCGGTCTGGCGGCTGCGCAGTAGGAAAACAAGAAATATGTTCATTAGATCTGCTTTGTGCATTTTTGGGGAAAAAAAATCATCTCTCACAAATATTTTTTTGTGTTGGTCAGAACAATTTCTTGTGAGATTTTGGGCAATTTATTTTGAATGCATGACAGAGTATCTCTGCATCCGGGAGGGAAAGGTAGGGATGGACCTTTGAGATGTTTCAGAGGTGGTAGAAGGAGGATTTGACTACTGAGGAGATTTGGGCTTTAAAGGAGAGATTATTATCCAGAAGTACATAAAGGCTTCGTACAGTGGGGGAAGGCAGTAGCAGACAGTTTCCGAGGTTCAAGGCAGCAGTATTGAGATTCTTGTGTTGAGTTTTTGGACCTAATAGAAGAAGTTCAGATTTGTTAGTGTTGAGCTGAAGAAAATTGGCAGACATTCAGGCCTCGATGTCTTGGATGCAAGCTGAGAGCCGGACCATGATGTGCTTGAATAAAAATATTCTGAGTTGTATCCGATAGTCATTTTAATTGAAATATTTGCATACTCGACCCGACCATCTCCACAGATCTCATAATTCCAAATATACGCTATTGAAACTAAATATCGTCTGTGTAGAGTCTATTTCCGATTTCCAGTTAAAATGTAAATAAATAAAGAATAAATCACTCTCAATTAATCATATCTCATTTACTCCCTTTCCTAATAATCCAACACTGCATGATTTAAAAGAAGACAACAACAGGCTTTTTCAAAACTTTGTTACCATAAATAACCACACAGAAGATGCTCTTGCAAATTTGCATTATCATTTTGGACAAAAGAAGTCATGTACGATTGACTTGGCCCAGCCACAGGACGAATACATCCCTTTTCAGTGTACTGCTGCAGAGATGAATTTCCCATCTTTTTGTTGCCTTATTTCAGTAACATTTTGCAAGATTTGCATTGCACAAAGCCACATGGACTTTTATCATCGCTGAATACAACAATGTTGTAATTTTTCCAAACAGTGGATTAAGACATAGCCTTTCCAGCAACGGAACATTCCACTGCTACACATTCTCCTGTTGATGATTTTTTGTTTGTTTGTTTTACTCAATCAGCCTCACTATTTTTAATGTAGAGAATCTCTCCTTCGTGCACATTTTTAGTTAACTGACGTGCACACTAGAAGTCCTCGCCACTCACAGCCGCACTTCATTTTCACGAGATATTTTTAGACAGGCAAAAAAGGAAGCAGGAAATTAGTTTTCGGACACACTTGCACACAGAGGAAGAAAAAAATCCTCACTTAAAATTAAAAATGGCATAATCCACTCACTGATAACACACGTACCTGAGCCTAAACTAAAATATACAAACTACTCCCGACCCGACCCGAATCTGACACTTAGTTTTGGGTCCCGTCGGGCTCAGTTGGGTAGCAAGCCTCTACTTGTATATTGATTATGATTCTCAAACTGACAATGTCATTACAAATATTTATTAGTGGCTGGGTATAACTAGGAAAGTGGCCTCAATAGTGGGTGCACACTAATACAAATACATAAATAAATCTACAAGTAATCTTGTAAATAAGTGAAAAGTACTGTATTGGATATCTGTATCAGGTACAATAAATCTAATAGACTTTAAGAAAATGCTCTTAGACTAGAAGAGCTTGTACTTTTTAAATTAATTTTCCAAATATCATTATGCTACAGTACATGCATATTTAAATTGTAATTGATCATCAAACAGTTGAATTTTAGTACCATCATCTTCTATTACTATACGTCATATAAACAACTAATATATGACTGGCTTCTTGTAAAATATTTACCATCTACAAACTGACTGTATTATCCACAATGTTATTAACAGAATTTTGTAGTTTTTGCAGTTTATTCTGCTGATAAGTGGCTTCTCAGGATGGATGCATCTACTGACAGTCCTTGGACCTGACAGCAGAACTTAATTAATCCATTTAATGTATTGTTCAGTTCTCTTGTAAAAGCACCTTGCTTCTAAAATTAGCCCATTGCTCATTTTGAGTTATGGAAGTAAAATGGACGACTTACACTCAACACACTGAAAGTTTAAACCCTGTGTAATATCTAGCAATTCACACTGGAAATTCTTACAAAAATTAGTATTTCTTTATAGTAATTATAAAACTACTAAGGGAATGTATCTGAGTAAGCATGTCAAATGTAATCTTTGTGTTCACATGTTACACCTTTTGGTAATATAAAATATATTTTTAGTTTTTTTTTTTAGTTTTTTTTATTTCATTAGTTTTACACATACAGTGTTTCAAAACCTCTTCATGGAAATGCATTTTCCAGTTGCAGCCATCAGTGTTTGCTACAATGTCTCAAATAATCTTATACTAGTGGTTTAAATGGTAGGCATGTAACTAAAGTTCCAAACCACCAGACTCTTCCTGCAATCACAGTACCAGTACTTGGTCAGAGCAGCGCAATTCCTAGTTCACAAAAACCTGACTGTCATGTAAAAAATACTTCCCTCACAAAACCAGATGGTGGTCCTTTTGAGTTTTTTTTTTTAAAATCACTTTTAAGTTCATTAGAAAACACAACCAACAAAAAATTATTTAAACTTTAAACAAGAGAAAATGGGAGAGACTATCTAAGAGCATATTTCATGCCTTTTTCTTTCTTTTCACAGCGACAAGTAAAGCTATGTATACATGGAACCAGGATAACATTGCAGCTCCAAATTCATGTCAGAGAATACCGTAAGCACAAAGATAATTGCTGAGTGAACGTGGAACTCTATACTAATTGGGTTCTGTTTTCTCAAGTATTCTAAATATGTGTACTGTACATCTGCCAAAAAATGGCAAGTTAAACTAAAGTAGGGATTTCATATTAATAATGGATTATATATAGATTAACATTATTTATGCTGTTTTTTTCAAATAGTCACATGCTTAATAGTTTAATGGGAAACAGTTGTGTTTCTAGAAGGAGAATCCACCCACGAATCAACACCTCATCTCCAAGCACCATTAAAGCTCTGTGTGTCTTGCATTCATGTCGCTTCTTTTGTTTGGCCTCTCAGTCACACATGGCAAGGCCAAACAGGGAGATGGCCATCTTTAGAGCCTGGAGGAAGGGCTACCCTCAGCCATGGATTCCCTAAGGTTTCCTCCTACCAGCGAGTAGGGTTTTTTTCCTTACCTGAGTGCAGAGTGGTTCGTATTTAGTTCCTGCAGGGTGTGTGGCAGGCTGGAGAGGCTGGGCTCTCCCTTAGTGCTGTTCATGCTCTGGGGGGTGGGCCCATGTCTCAGCGACTTACTGTTCATTCATCCATTTACTATCTTTTGGGGGTAGGTGGCAGTGCGCCACTGCGGGTGTTGTGTTAACCATCCATCCATCTTCATTTTATCCAGTCATGGTTTGGCGGCCTTGTCTTTTGGGGGCCCTACATGCCACTTCCTATCTGCTGCACTAGACTACATGATATCGTTCATGTATTTGCTAATCAAATCAGGAAAAATCATCAAATACCATCAAATTACTTAGCAACTGAAACACTATCTTTGCTGTATCTGTTAAAGCTGGTGTCATTTTATATTGTGTGCCTCCTTCTGGGTGCAACATGCATTTATAGTATATTTATAGAATAGTATATGCATTAAGTAAGGTTTTAGTTATCAGGTAGTAAATATCAAAGTGGTATTGTACAAACTGTTAGAGATTAGACTGTCAAATTTAAATGTGCTGTATGTACTAGAAAACTTGTCTGCTCAAATCAATGTAGCAAGATAAAATGAAAAAAAACCCCATGTAGCTATTTACTATAAAATCACCAAGAATATCCCGTTACAATTGGACTGTTTAAAGTACTGATTGTCAGTCAAAATGCATTACTGTTTCTATTAAAAAACAAAATAATTACTAGGCCTTCCTTCTATTTTTCAGTCTTGACCACAGGCAATTGCAGCTGAATGCATATCTATTCAGTTTCAAAACTGTTAGATGCTCAGCTTGGCAATTTTCCTGATTACCTTACTACACTGCACTGTATTATAGTCAGCTCCAAGTAATTGTATTGCATAATATACAACAAGACCAACAAGCCTGAAGTCCCCACAGAGGTTCAGCTGATCAAGAATGAAGTTAAAAGTATTAACCTAGTTAACCCAGTTATAAATGATAATGTTTACAAACCAATGCTGTTTTTTTATACAAAAAAACTATTAAATACTGTTTTAGTTTCCATATAATATTTTAAAAAATATATATAAACATGACTGTATTAATATATTAATATAAGCGAAGCCTATACTGTGAAGACAACAGTGGTGATTTTTTTCTTCAGTATTTTTAAAGGAGAGAGTCAATTGTATCTTGTTTTTGTGACAAAATAACATACTTCCCTCAATGGCAACCATATTCAACATGTTTGATGCTCCTCTAAACCCCTGTTGGCTTAGTCTCAGACAGAATAAGTGCTAGTTATGTTCTTAATACTCCTTAAAAGTATTTAACATAAAACATTCTGTTATAAAGAGTATTTTGACTGTATAAATATATAAATGAAAGGGTAGGAATTTAGATCTGGCTCCATTTAGATCAATTCAATACACCCCCTTATCTTGTGTAATAATCATACACACATTCAAAATGTGTTTCAATAGCGATGACTTGTTGATATTAAAACCCCATTCAGTTTCAAAGTAACAAAGAGAAACATGTGTCATGTGGAGTTTTGATGCATTGCTATTTAAAGAAGAGCATGGCAATCACACATGTATATATTCACAAATGAACGATATTTTGATTTCCAGAGGTAAGGGAATCTGTTGAGTGATATAAAAGAAATAGTCAATTACAGTCACGTCTGCACTTTGTTTTTGCTTCTGATACTTGTATTTGGTATTCATTTATTGTCTCAACTATTCCTCTGTACTATAATTTGAATGTGAGCTTGTTAATTACACAGGACTCAGTCAGACTTTAAATAAAATGGAACAATAAAAGTACAATTTTAACTTCCTTGAAGATAATCAGTAACAAAATATCTTTAAAATCTGAATCACCGTGTTAACTAATCCCAAAACACATGTATTTATAACAGACAAAAAGTGTTTTTTCGTCCAGATGAGTTAAGATGCTTAGAATTTTGATAACCCTCAACAACACATATTTCTGTTAAAAGCTGAATTTTATCTTCATAGCTTCTGGTAGTCCTGTGAACTGTAACCGAACCCTGAGATTATGAATAATGATAAGATTGTATTGTAATGCTATCCGTTAGACTTATTGAACTTATAAACCTACATGTGACAGACTGACCCTCCGTTTTAGCCCAAGCTGCCTCATGGCAGCTCCCAGGTCGCTTGACAGTATTGTCAAATGTGTCTTCTATTGTACTTCACTCTCCACCACCATTTTTCTTTTTAATCACTGTATGACCTTGAGTAAAAACCAAAAACTAGCAGCCTTGGCTGTCATAAAGTATTATCAATAATTAATGAGCACTGCCAAGTCATGCTCCAAAAGCACATTCTCTTTAAATATAACTCTGATATGTTTATTGCATTGAATGCAAGAATCAATACAATTCACTCATCAGACTCCTTTGACTTATTTAAGACATTAAAAGTTTTAGAACATCTGACTTTTTTCGTGGCATTGCCAATCTGTTATTTTTATCCAGATTTAAAATGTGTTGAGTAATAAAGTCAGCTATACAGATTCTAATGAATAAATATTGGCTGCATAAGAACAAAAGACAACACCATCCATGTTTCATAGTCACATTATGCTTTAACAGACAACCTCTGTCATCATATTGTAGGGAATTAGGTATTCAGTTTATTTAAATATAAATGAGTCTCTAGTCGCCCACTCAGGGACGTCCAAATGTAAGAGACATACCATACTTAAGTTCTGGATCATGTAGAACTCAGATTCCCTTGACAACAACCGACATTCACACAATGTGTCAGAAATATAAAACAATAGTTTATATAAGAATAAAAATGGGTGCACAACTAATCTAATATTACAGAACGGAAAGGCTATTGGTTAGAGATATGCGTGAATAGTGATTTCATAGTCAAACAATTACAACAACCATAACATTATTAGCATACATGGTTAATATACTGATATTACTTATGGCTGATCACACAAAGTGTCTACTTTGGATTAGTATTTTCAATACTTGTTTCGCATTGTAATCGATCATGTTTCATATCAAAATGCACAAGTATTCAATTAAACTTCCCATTCTGAACGGAATCTAAACATTCCATTAGTTTTACAGTGTTAATTTATTTAGTTTAGACGTGATCTACCAAACTAATAATATGTTATCAACCTCAATTGATTATATATTCAAATTAACTCAGAAATGGGTAAATGATCAAATTCTCTGCATATACGAGGCAACTTCTTTGAGTTGCATATTTCAACAAATAAAATGCATTTCTTACACACTCTAAAACAGGAAGTTATATTCTATTCCTATAACAATTTATCTACTAACTTGATAGCATTTACTACAGTTAATTTCTCGAGTCATAAAGTATTTAATATGTTGACTACTTATCAATTTTCAACAGAGAAGTCAATCTTCTTTGGTGATGAACACTGCAGCTCTCTCTCTCTGGATCTGAAGTTCCAATGAAAGAAGACGGTACTTTGCTTGAAGTGCTCATTGTATTTCGTCGGCTCGCAATAAACAAATAGTTAATTTCAAATGGAGATCAGTTTGTTGATTTCCAAGTCTGGCAGCATTATCTTTGTTGTCGGCAGTTTTCCAACTGGAAATAGTTCTGTTGATCAGACGTAACTCAGTTCAGATAATGCGTTGCAATTGGAAAGTTATGTAGTTCGTAGAAGTGTTCTTGTTGCAATTCTTCTGATTGTCAAAGCTCAGAGACTTGGTTCTCTGTGTAGAGCCTCAGGTCTCATGTTGGGAGCTTTCTTTCTCTTGTGTGGACAGCACACTCCGTTTCTTGCCTGGAGCTTTCTAAGTGTGGGAATCACATCCTTTGAAAGCCGCGCGGCTGCTTTTGTGATTCTTTCTTCAACCCTGTGATTGGTTAGTTGGTTTATTTTGGGCTGTGCCCGAGTCCACTTGGGGTGTTTCGCATTGGTTGTTCTCGTTCCGAGACGGCCCCTTGTTCTCATTTGGTCTGTGGTTTCGCCACCTGTCGGCTGGATTTATGAGATGGACTGTTTTCTGTCCGAGGTGTCAAAGCACCCAAAACTGTCTGGCTTGCCTTCTGCAAGATACTGCCGGCGCCAAAGGATGCCAAAGGATTTATTCAACGATGGTGGAGATAAGCCACTTGTCCAGTTTTTAGTTTACGACTTTTTGTCAGTGGGGGAGTTTGTGACCAAAAACCAAGTAGACACAGCGAATGGCTTAGGACCCCCCTCTATATATTTCAATTCCCTCTCTGACGCTACAATATAAAAATTAACTTGCTTTGTTGGGGATCTCTATTGCAGAAAGGCTCAGGAGAGAGTTAGGCTTCTTAATGGTGCTTTTCTTAAGCTTTATAAAAGCATTCATTAAATATTAAACATCAATTACCATGTAAAACCTTGTGTATCAGAATCCATAGCGGATTAGCATAGTGATTAACTCACTTGTAAACTACATTTTACAAGTTTAAATTGTATTTATGACTGCGATTAATGACATTGAATTGATACATACTAATGCGATTCTTTCTCACAGATAAATTAAATATCTTCTCAGCTATACCCTACATAATAAACCCTGTGTGATTCTACAATATGCTTACAGCTTACTGCAGTGGACTCCAGAGATTATGTTGGTTACACAACTATTTTATTCAAAAGTTCAGCAAATGTTTTTTTTTAATTTTTTTATTGGAAATATACATAGTAGCGCGACAGTCATGTACTGTTAAGTGTAGAGTTATACTGTTGTGGTAATAACACTGCACACACTCCTCTCTGTCATCTCCCTTTTTTGAGGATTTCACTTCATCTCTGTGGTAAGGCCTTTAATTCCCATTAGTCTTCTTAGCAGTTGCCATCCCCGGCACAAGCAAAGGTATTTTTATTAAATTGAATTAATTGAAGAAATGATGGAGCATTGACAGCTGACAACTAAAAAAAAAAAAAAAAAAACATCTAGCTGCAGCTCACAGGTTTAAAATTGGATTAGTGTCTTAAGTTTTTGTTTTTTTTATGTAAATCCTAAAGTGATTTATACAAATGTTATTGTATTGCGATGCCCAAATTTATGCTACATGATAAGGAATTCAAGGGTCTAAAAGGGTAGGTTCAAAGGAGGAAACAAATAAATGTCAATGACTTCTTGTCCCTCTGATAAACTTTTATGTATGTATGTATTTATGTATTTATTTATTTAAATCTGTGTGTCCTGCCTGCATGTGTAGATTACAATGAAACGAGAACATGAGGTGGATGCATACTGCCTATCGTATGTATAAAAGCTCTTTGTATTGTGATTAGGCTGACATCCAGTCAGAGTGCTGAAAAGAGCTTTCCAATTCCATTTGATACAGGGTATCAGCAGAGGTTCGTGATGAACCTTGGACCCATAGAGTCGTGTCAGCCAAGCCTTCAGCCCTCAATTTGGCACGGGTAAGAATGGCAGAGGATTACAAGGACATGGAGACCAAAGGTGTGGCCTCCCAAAGGCAGGCTTGCTTAAAAAGCATTGCAATTTTTGTTATCGATGTGGGAAAATAGTATTGCAGAGGATAAAGAATATGATTCAGATTCCATCACAGCCATGAGCAAAAAAAGAAATATATGCTGTGTTAATCTTAAGTGGATTTTCACAGTGATCTACAATATATTCAATACAATATATCGTTTTTCATAGGGCCCTATTTTGAAGCAATTCAAGCAATTGAGAAGAATAGTAACACAACTGTTATGCCACTCAATTAACAAGAAGCATCTGCACCACATATTATGCATTTATCTGGTCAAATTGTAATGCTAAAGCCATTGGAGAAGAGGGTGGCTTCCAGTGTGGCTGTTTGTTGGGAGACAGTGGATATCCCCTTCTTCTTTATCTTCTAACACCAGTAACCACACCTACATTGAAAGGTGCAGAGGTTGCCTCAAAATGCGCTTTAGGTCACTACACAAATCTGGCGGCGCTCTACAATATTCCTCAGAAAAATGTGTGAAGATTGTAATAGCTGCATGCGTTCTTCATAATATTGCCCAGCAGAGTAGTATGGCAATAGTACCGAGCTTTGATATCCTCCACTGTGCTGCTTGCTGCTGGGGCTTGTGATATCACATCCCCCCGAAGTATATATATATATATATATATATATATATATATATATATATAATTTACTTTGTGCAGGATGATAAAAAATGTAATAAAATAATAAAAATGTATTAATTTTAATTAACTAAACAATTAGCACTGGGTCGGTGGTTTCTGGTTTGAACAAAACTCTACAGCAAAGCAAAACAAAACATGTTTAATAACTAGCTTTGTAAATTGGGTCTCTGTGAGTCGTTAAATGATCCTTATTTGTATTCAGTAGATAATCAGCACTGTTTACCCCCTGTGTGCCCGTGTATCTCTATGTATGGATTATGCAATGATCATTGATTCCTTTTAGATATACTCTTAAAAAAGACTGCCTAAATCACATACATTCCTTCTATCAATAATGTGAACATTTTGTAATGAATTATTTTAAAAACAAGAGGTATTATAGACTTTTTAAAGGTTAAAATAGGTTTTTGGTTCCTGGAGCTATTCCAACGCCAATAACTTATTACCTGGGATTCCTGTTTTGATCAATGGCTATGTACCTTAATTTGGTTTTAGTACTTAATATCTCAGTGGATAATAGATATGTTAAATACACATTTTAGTTCTGCAATTACATTCTGTTTGTGCTTTTTTTTTTTTTAAAAATCTATGTTCTTTAATTTATCATTGCACCTGATAATTCTGTCATTACAATATAATCCTCCCATTTGAGATCACTGCCTGCAACATTGTGTGTGGTATTACTTTTATACCACAAATAATTATGAATTATCAATTAGCTTTCGGAGACGCGTTATACTCTAAATGTTAATTCTCATGAGTGGGCTTAAACTAACACAAAATTCCAGGAAGCAACCTACAGTATTTCTATCACATTTTAATTAAAATACATTCCTGTATAATGTTTTATTTAAGGGACTGTGGTATTTCTCCACATTGTACAGTAAGACTGTACAATGTAAGATTTATAATCTTTTTCAAACTGTATAGATAGCAGGTAACTAGGCAACAGGCACAAGTCTCAGTGTCAGCAAACCTTAGCAGAAGTATGATTTAAATCGAAACTGTAAACAAGGGCCGTAGATCTACAGTGGTTGAATTTTACATCATCTACTGTTATAGAAACCATTTTACAGATAAAAATCCATCCAACTTACATGCCCTGTTAGAGATGTTTGTTGCCACACCTCTCAATGGCAGCAGTATTAGATTCTCTACTGTTTAGATCAATTTATTATTTTCCTCCAGACTTTACCCAGAATATCAAAACATCTTCTCTGATATAAACTAATACTGAGTAAAGGTTAGATTCAATAGTACAGATGTTCTGAACACATATTGGTTTTTTTTTGTTCTTGTTTTATTTAAAATGAGGGAGAGTGTAATGGCAGTGCCAGTAACGGATAACGCTAACCCCTTGAGGGGAGCTGAGATGATGGGTTTTAAGCGTTAATAACTACCTGTGCAATCAGGTCTGACCCTCTTAAGACACTTGCTTGGGGATTGACAGGTAGGTAAAGGTAGATTTACGTCTTTTGCCAGTTACATATGTCACAAGGATACATACAGTAGGTAGCTGTAGTGCTCCTTTAACATTATATTTATTCATTCATAGAAGGGGGCATCTTTACATATTAAGCTATTTTTAAAGGACACAAAATAGCTTTATGAATGACCTTGGCTGCAGTTATAATGTCAACCTAAATATAACTTTGTTTTGCTGTGGTTAAATGATGAGCTGGAAAAGTCTTACACAGAGATTCTGTCATGCATCCAGTGACATTTAGTGATTGATAATTGAAGGGTGACATCTCCCGAAACAGTAGATGCTTCATGTCTTTTGGTGATAACTGTTCCATGACAAATGTACGTATCTATTTCAGAAGGTCAAAAAAAAAAGAGCTTAAACTTTTCAGTGGCAACTAACATGTATTTCACAGGGAAACAAAGCCAATGTATCCTAATTTTCACTCCTCAAAAGATATGTTTTGCCTCCAAAAACTAATGAGAATTGTGCAATTCTTGTGGCACCAGTCAATGTAAAGTCTTTACAAGATTAAGGTTATAAGGTCTGAGAAAGCAAGGCATTATTATTATTATTGTTGTTCATTAGGCAGGCATCTGACAGACTTCTGGCCAGAAATGACCTTTTCTCTGTTAATTATATGGAATCACATATTCTTGGTTTGTAAAGGGTTGTTTAGAACTTGACACAAGCCTCATGGACCCTGAGCTCAGAGCTGTTAAGAATTCGTATTGTCAGCGGAATCTAGTTTAGAGTATTTTGATAAAGAATTAATTATAGCTTTACTATATTAGTTGACTTTAAATAACAAAGACATTGAGCTAGTTTTTTTCTGGAAGGAAAAACATGAATTACAATTCTAAAATGAATTAAAAACAACAACATGAGACTGTTTACAAGTTAAATACATGTTTAAATGTTTCCGTTGTTTGATTAAGGTTTGGGATTTCTTTGGGGTGTATTTATCTTTTTTTTAAACAAAACAATTTGAAGTAAAGAGCTTTGAGAATTAATTTTCAAGCAATACAGTTTAAACAATTACTCAACTTTAGCAGTAGTTTCATGCACAAAATATTTACATCTCATTCATATCTTACTTTTCTTTTGACAGCCTTTTAAATTAACGATTACAGGTATTATTCCAGGTATGTCAGTCAGTTTTACCACTTTATTTTAGTAATTTATGAATTGTCAGAAGTCTTTAGCAAGTAATAAACCCCCATTAACTGAAAGAATGGCAACTTTGCTGTTCTATATAAGAAAAAAATGTATAAGAAAAAAAATCTGTGACTACATTTAAAATATTAAAAAAAAAAAAAAAAAGTTTAAAAGTAACTGTCCAGGTCAAAATTCGAGACTTGTCAGCAAATGCTCTAAATTCTAAAATGTATCCTTGTACACTTAGGGTTATCATATGACTCCACTGACTACACTAGGACAGTTTGGGACAGTTCGGGCTTTTCAACTCACATCGCAATGCATTCTGGTACATTTTACATGTCTCAGATACCTGGCCCAGCAGGGCTACACTTACCAGAGTGCATTGGGGTGTGAGTCGAAAAGCCTGTCTCAAACTGTCCTAGTGTAGGTGGAGTTATATGGTAACCCTACGTACTCTACACTTAATTATACTACAAGTGAACTCTCTCTCCAACTCAATTCAATGAGGCAGAACAATAGGATTATCTCACCCGACTGCCTTGCTAAACGACGGAGCAGTATAAAAAAAGATGTTTCACTACATGTCACATGGCCTTCCTTTTGGCATCCACTGTAGCCTAATTGAAATTGTGTGACCTTTTACAGCTTCCTTAACATACATAAAGCCTCTCCTTTAACAACTCTTGATATGCATCATAACCAATGCATATACTTAACATTTAGTAGTTAATATATACCATTTCTTTGTTTAATATTTCTTTGTATTGAAAAGACGTCAGAGCATTTTTCTAAATCCACCATGTGTGTGCTTTTGATTAAACAAGTCATACGTTGAAGTAAGTTAGATTATTCAGTGAGATGGTTCAGAATATAGATCAATTGAGTATTGTACCCCTTTGTGTCTATTACGTGTAAATGATCCTGCTTACAGATTACAAAGCACACTTACACAGGACTGAAAAACTGATAATCAAGAACGGCAATGCAGATCCAGTTTTACAACAGTTTTAAATGTTTATAATGTGCAATTATAACACCAACAGCTAATCAGAGATCTCATAGCGGGTTCCTTTATTGCAGTGCAAAATAACTACCCACATCATTTAAATAAAAGACATCATCACATAAAGGACATTTTTGGCGGGACAGATGGGCGGATGGACATTCTCTTCAATAAAGGACAGGAAGTGATGTTTTTGGGGGCAGTCGACTCAATAAAGGACCCCTATGCTGTCTAGTCAGTGTCTGTTTGCCATACCGATGCAGCATACTGGCACATATTTAAAAGGTTTTCAATGCACAATCACAAAACTGTCACTATTTTCATTCCTAATAATAATTGCGAATGTCAGACGATTTGTAATTATTTAATCAGAGATGAAACATAAAATGACAAAAATAAACTATGGCGCGATAAGCAATACAATGCCCGAAAACAATGATGTTATTATTTTAACTTTAAAACTTTTTGTTTATTTTTTTTTTTTTTTTACCAGTGATTTTAAATCGACAAATCTGTTTTAACTCAGCTCATATTACAATAGGATGTGATCCTTGTGAATTCACACATTGACACCAAGTATCATTTCCATAATGCAATTTTTGGCAAACTGACCTGTGGCAGGGCAAAAGTAAATCGTGTGTGTGGGAATGTAATGTATTTTTTTAAAACTAGTGTTTAATGTAAAATGTGTTTCTTACCTTACTAGCGGTGTCATCTTTTTGATTGGGTTGAAAGAGTAATATGCCAATCCTGCCATACAGGTCGCTGCTGACCTTTTGTTCTGACCATTATTGCTAAATTAAAATACAGTACAATCTATAAAATGAAGCTCAATAGGATCAAATATACAATAAAAGGTATATCTATATTTGAAATGGAAGACTTACAAAGTATACATTTCAACACACTATACAAAGATATTTTTATTATGCTGCATTTTTAGTTTGCTTGAATATGCTTGAACATACTGTTGGATATAAAACAGTTGGAGTATTAATTTATGCAGTAAGAATTGAGAAATATGTGAACAGTTTACTTTTAGCTTTAAAATGTGTTTTATAACTTGCTATGTTATGCTTATTAGTTAGCTGCCAATCATCACTCCCTAATATACATTTGGATCATTATGTCGAGTAGTGAGCCAGCAGGGGGCGATGCCAGAAAATGCAAATGCTGGTGTGGGTGGAGTTATTTGTTGTATTTTACTTCATTTTGGGGGTATCTTTTCATTTTAAAGGTAACTATGGTGATGTGTCGTTTGCACCCAGGGTAGGCACCTATCAGGGGTGGGTAGGTTTGCTATTCAGGGAGATGCCTTAATGAAGGGGCCACCTGGTGATTTAAACAGAGCTATCAACATCTAGTGAGTTTTTGTAGACCCAGTCTACTATTTCTTTAGTGTAAAAAAATTAAACAGTAAATGCATGTACAGTGTTCAAGCAGTGGCTGGTCTACTATTATTTCTTTAGTGTAAAAAAATCAAAGAGTAAATGCATGTACAGTGTACATGCAGTGGCTAGAACTAGAAAGAATTTAAAGACATTAAAACGGGTCGATGAATGACTTAATTGCAACACCTGCGTCACTTATCTCCTAGCACATGGATTTGAACAGCATTGATTTGAAAAAGTGCTTGATTCATAAACCTCTCAAAGGTTTCCATACCAGTAATGCGTTTCACAAGCACCTTATTTTTTTTTTGTCCGATTCATAACTGCACTTCAATGTGCCCTTATTTTTGGAATGGATGATTTAAATATATTTATACATCTATTGCCAGGAGTTTTGCATCACCTATAATTTTAGGATTGATATATCATTTTAAATAACTATCTATCTATCTATCTATCTATCTATCTATATATATATATATATATATATATATATATATATATATATATATATATATATAATGTGTGAACATAATTTAGATATTTTAGTTAATATCATGTATTGAAAGAAACTACAAAATGATATTGCAAGTCAACCAGAAACCATAATAGTAGTATAGTATTTCATGTCATATTTTTTTAATTTTGTCAGTTTTTCATTAAGTATATGGAAAACTAAAAAGAGGTAGTAATTCGATATGTTAGCGTAACATTATTCAGCAGGTTTCATTTGACTTTATAAAGGAAAATTAGTTAATTCTATAGGGTGATGCTAAACTTTTGCTGTAGACTACCCTAAATAGAAAGGGAAGGTGTTAAATTGATATCACACTCTTATTATTATTATTTATTTCTTAGCAGACGCCCTTATCCAGGACGACTTACAATTGTTACAAGATACCACATTATACAGATATCACATTATTTTACATACAATTACCCATTTATACAGTTGGGTTTTTACTGGAGCAATCTAGGTAAATTACCTTGCTCAAGGGTACAACAGCAGTGTCCCCCACTGGGGATTGAACCCACAACCCTCCGGTCAAGAGCCCAGAGCCCTGACCACTACTCCACACTGCTGCCCTAGTCAGGATTACTCAAAACAAAATGCATATTTAAATATATTTTAAAAAATCAATTAAAATAATGATCACTAATACAATTTAAAAAATATATACAAAAATAATTCTGCTTTATATATATAAAAATGTGTAATGTCAATTACATGCTCATAGTTTTATAGAAAAATCTATTGGACTTAGAAGTTTATTGAAGTTTGTACTTAACTGCTCATCAGAAATACAAAACAACTGAAACTTTTAAAATACTTTTCAGCACTTGTAATAAAGGCATCCATTTTCTGCTATTTGAATGGTTTGATATTCCCATTAATTTACAAGCATTTCATACTAGAGAAAATACTGCTTTGGAATGAATTAAGACTTAAATATTCATCAAATCAGCATTGCCCATGCTGCTTTGAACTGTAGTTATCAGCAATATTCAATAAACTGGGGAATACACTGCTTTAGAAGAGATACAGAAAACTAGATCAACTGCCTTATTACTTTGTGTTTCATAACAAATTGAACTAGAAAGGTTACAGTTATGTTTGGCATCAATGAAAAATTTAGACACTGCGTGCTGTGTTGCAGAATCTTTTTCCAGTGGGGACTATTTTATTCAAAACCATGAATGCCTAGGTAATTAATTGTTTAGGTAGTGTGCTGACTGTAGCTCATAGAAAATAATTTCTGAAAGCCATGTCGTCTTTACAGTGAGACCATTACCATTTAAAAGTTTAAGAGAGGATGACAGACATGTAATTGACATATGCATCCATCAGCAAGTTCTTCTTGGCGTATTTTTTTGTATTTTATTTTCCATGTCCTTGAAAATTCTTTCAGAATGTCCTAACTTCAGTAGTTTTAAGCTAGGGCTATACATCGCCACCCAGTTTTGCAGTTTTGCACTCTGAATTAATTTGCTCCTTGTAAATCCCTACTGGCAGTGTCTTTATCTGTGGTTTAATAAGGAAATAATGTCAAATGCAAGAGATGACTCTTCAGGGCCTATGGGTGCATTTGGCTTGTCAAGCCCTTGAAGCCCTTAAAACCTTAACACTTTTTTTGTACAAAATGTCATTGCAATTGCAAATGGCAACATGCACTTAACATACAATCAATCAAAAATGTTGTTGAAGTGAGGAAGTTTTGCATAGTTTCCAAATATTTTGTATACATGTGATCACCAAGATTTACCATTTCACTGCTCTTCTGTAATTCTTCAATGACAATTGTAACAGTCGTTCCTATTGATTCCTAATTGATTTAATATAAGTAGAATTGTATATGGATAAATGAATGCCCCCACCAAGTTTAAGAACATTGGTAACTGTCCACTCAGATAAGGGCCTTATTAGTTCTGTGAGTGCTGGAAAACCTAACTGAAATTTCTCATAGATGATCTGTTGGGATTTCACCTGCCTGGAGGCTTTTTCTGTTTCCAAAACCATGAGCAAAATGGTTCGAAATTGGCTTGTAATTGCATAGAATGTCAAGGCCCAGGTTTCTCGCAGGCTGATTTGATAATAACAAGTATACAAGACATTACATTGGAAAGATGTCAATTTATTATCTCTGCTAAATAGAGACCAATCTCACTATATTTTGTATAACTGATGATGGTAGTGGATCAGGAGCATGGGTTGTGGGTTTCTTCATTATCTGTGATCAATTCAAATCGAGTGATTTCAGTAAATGATTCCAGTAATGAAAGGGTACATGCCAGATTAGTACAGAGTTCAGAACAGAAGAAGTATCTCCAGCTCAGCAAGGACTGGGAGTGTCCAGAAGTTGAGGTCTGGTTTTTAGTTTAATATTCTTAAAATGGTTTACTTAGTTGTTTTAAAACCAAATTCACAGCACGTTCCTAAAAGAATCAATAAAAAGGATTATTTATCTTATGTAATATTGCTATTATATCTTTGAGATATAATAACACAGGATTCCTACACTCCTGATTTGTTCATATAGCCTTTATTGTTTTGCTGTTGTTTTCCAAAATATTTTAACTGGACTCCGGTGAAGCCCATCAATCCTCCCCTTTCACCCCTTGTGCTTAGGTAATGGTACCCAATCTGACCCCAGATGGGCAACACAGGTCAATGTAGTCTTTTTTTTTGTTTAGATCCACATTGCATATCATTTTCTGTTTCAGTCATCACATCCTGGTGACTTAAAACTCATAGGGCTGTCAAACATGTCCTTTCTCTTTGTTCAGCTGGTGTGCCTCCAGTAAGATATATCACATTTGTTCATGTTGAAATCCTTACCAGTTGAAATTCTTACTTTTGTACACCCACTAGCGGCAGAGTTTTCAAATGGTTACATTCTGGTATACAAGCTGAACTAAGAGAGACGCTTGTGATATTTCACATATTTCAGACCTGTACCAAGTTTCTCTTTAAAATGAAGTGTTCAAAACATTATATATATATATATATATATATATATATATATATATATATATATATATATATATAAAATACCGGATTCTGCAAGTCAACGCTAGGGGGTGTAAAGTTGTCATTAAAGCAAAAGTGGAGGGCAGGTACTGACAGGCATTATTAACATTATGTAGATCGATTACGTTTGAAATTAGCCATGCTTAAAATTCAAAGGTAGAGCACAGCACACAGTCACGCTAAACAACCAAGAAGTGCAGTTAACATATTTATTGACTGGTGAAATACAATTCAAAGCTGCTGCAGTATCTCATTTTTAATCTTGATGTTGCACAAATAAAAAGTTTAAAAAATGTTGGTGAACAAATCCTGAGAATGGATATTGTTTGTTGCATATATACTTGCTTTATCCAGCACCGGATCTGAGTGAGTGGCGCGAGGTACCTGAACTTTACAGCATCACTAAATACAAAATCAACTAAAGCAGGTCAGTAACATACATTCACTGCCACAGCTGTACATTCAACTTATTATTAATTATTAATTATTAATATGATGAAAACATTGAAGATCATTACACATATCAACAGTATACAGAATAGTATAGAATAAGAATTAGCAATTAACTGTTTCATCACAAATTGTTAAGCGATTCTCCAGATACTAAGTCATATATGCAAAAAGTGTGACATACGGACAGATGGATTTGCAGACAGACAGATACCCTCCTATATCGCCAGAATCTGATGGGGTATATTACGATGGGCTGTGATATAGCAGGATTATGAATTTTAGAGGAACCCCTGTTTTTTTTTCTTTTTAAATAGCCTCCTACAGTATGTGTTTAAAACCTATTTTACATTCAACAAAATGTAACCTGCAACTCCATGTACACTGTTCCGGTAGGTACAACACAGGACAGCATATCAAATGCACTCTATGATACAGTACATACTGTAAGTTGGTGCTGTTTCCTCTGCTTCTTCTCTTATCTCTCTCCATCAAACAGGAAAAGCAGGTCCAGATTTCTCAAGATTCTTGCACCAAAGTGCATTTTGTGCCATTTTTTAGTAGATGGAAAATGTAGCTCTTAATATAAACGGGAAGTCTCATTTTGCTTTAAGTTGGTTTTGGATAGGTCAAAGTTGGGACAGCCCCAGAGCTTCATGAGTCCCTTTTGGGTATAAATTCCTGGTTTCCAGTCAGTGCTAATATATGGCATGAATTCATTTCCAGCTGTCACTCAAGGAAATGTCAGCAGTTAATAATACTAACTTGCTGGTTGATGTTCAGAACAATACCAGTTTTGCTGTTGCTATAAAAAAATTATTCTCATGCACAAAAAAAGAGCGAGTGAAATAAATTGTAAATTTGGATCACTTATTTTTATAATGCAAAACAAATAACAATTGTAATTTGTCTCAAATGAAATATCCTTTATTTCAACGTCTGCTGCATGGGGAGGGGGGAGAGAGGTGTCAGTGACTGATATAATTGGTTAGCACATACTTCATCCTGATATCCATTCATTGGTTGGATGCATTCTGCCACAGTGCAAGCATAATCTTGGCTGCTAAATCACACATTTGTTTGCAGCACAGTGAAGAGCATCCAGTCAATGTTGTGCATTGGATTGTGTTTGCGATCATTTTCGGTAAATAGGGACCAATGTCGTCTTAATTATTATTTTATGTTTATGAAAAAAATATAGATGCCACCACTGTGTGATCGATTGGCTCCATCCTTCAAACATCAATTCAACTGAGTTCCTGAGTAGTAATACATGTTATCGTCCTTTTAAGCAGAAATCATGTGACAGACCCTATAATTTTGTTAAGACGATTCACTACCTGGCTGGTGTAGAAACGAACAACCCCTTGATTTAAAAGATAAATCCACTCCTGTGCCTATTTTTTTTCCTAACTCATCATCATCCTTACGCTGGGATGATTGTTACAGTAAGATGGGTTACATTGCACATGAACATTTTGCTAAATTTAAAATCAGATTGCTAAATGATTTAACCTTCAGTCGTTGTGATTTGCCTCCAGTGTTGGTAATTGATAAGCAGTAGTCCTTCTCCCAGTCTGATGAGGTTATTATTTGCAGTGATTGCTAAAGCTTTCCTTAAACTCTAAAAGACCACTTAGTGCAGTCGTTGACATGTCCGGCTGATTAAAACAATGGATAAACAGGACTGGCTTCATTTATAAATTATCTCCCAGGGGAAAACCTTACTGTTCATTGAAGACATTATAAAACGATGTACATATGCAACAGTCACTGGGGTTATTGTTAAATTACAATACTTTATAGTCTTACAGTTACAGTACAGTGGGCAGCAGTGTGGAGTAGTGGTTAGGGCTCTGGACACTTGACCGGAGGGTTGTGGGCTCAATCCCCAGTGGGGGACACTGCTGCTGTACCCTTGAGCAAGGTACTTTACCTAGATTGCTCCAGTAAAAACCCAACTGTATAAATGGGTAATTGTATGTAAAATAATGTGACATCTGTATAATGTGAAATAATGTATAATGTGATATCTTGTAACAATTGTAAGTCGCCCTGGATAAGGGCGTCTGCTAAGAAATAAATATATATATACAGTTTAAGATTGTAATGTCACACAAGGGAAATTAATGTCATGCCTCAAATACTATGCATATCTTCCTCTTTCATCATCCATTAGTACTGGTTCTTGTGTTTTTTTTTATTTTTTACTTTTTCAGAATATTGTTCCATTATTATCAAATGATCTTGGCTTCAATCCATTTGATGTATTCTTTAAACCACTGAACTATAATGACATCACGTAAACAAACATCAATTTGGTTTTCAAGGACACTTATCTCTATCATCTTGTCACTTTACAAAGATGTGAGTAACACTTGAATTGCTAACTATTATCAACAGCCACATCTGTGTTATCAAATTCAGAACAGCATTCTGTAGGACGTATGTAGTAGAGACTCAAAAAGTACATTAAGTACAATTAAGTGTTGGCCAAATACACTAAATGACATTCTGAATGAGTCACAGTAGAGATAAATAATTTTAAGTGTTCAAATTAGCAAACATTTCCTATGCCTGCATGTCATTATTTATCCATGTGAAAAATGAAAGTGAAAACAATATATTGTAAGTAAGCCAATATGGCGACTAAAGCCGAGGGGACACTAGTCTACATGTTGCTAGAAAAATGTAAAGGATACTTATTTTGTAGAAAGTGACAAGCTACAAGTTTCAGGCAAATTTGTTGCAAGCAACTGTATCAAAGGACTGTTGGTTTTGTAGAAACAACATTACATCATAGAATAAATCAGCCAATGAAAGTGATGTAAAAAGTCATGTAACTAGCTTCTTTGATGAAAAAACAAAAAAAAGAAAAATGGCGGAGAATGAATGCAAAGCCGGAGAATGGCGGAGAATGAATGGCGGAGAATGAATGCAAAGACTCTCCTTATCATTTTTTTTCAGGGTGATTTTTTATGTGGTATAGGCAAGTAAATAAGTGTTAATCGGTCCAATTTATCAGTAATGCCACGAGATGTAGTGGAGCAGCATTAATCAACAATATTATTAATACTATAATGTTTTGTTGGCATTATAGTCTAATATTAGAAAGTACAAAAAAAAAAGCCGGTTTGGTACCGATGCTGAAGCATTAGAGTGTCCATGTTAAACTGCAGCGGTGTGATACGTTTAAGTTACCAAGTTGTGTTTTCAGTGGCCATTTTGTCTCAAATAAAGTCTTTCATTTGATACAACTTAATAGTAATGGACAAAGTGAGTCATACTTTTGGTTTAAAGCCGTTTGAACATTGCAGTTCAGCAGACGCAACTTGCAAATATTGTTACACAGTTACCGATATCTGATTTGTAGAAGAAAATTCTGTTAAAAAAATATAATAAAAAAACTGTAACATAATCACATTTCAACTTCTCTCTATTTACAATTAGTTTTGTTTACACGTTTATTTACTCAAATAAAAGCAGAAAAACATTCAAGCAAAAACATTCAAACCAAAAAAACAAATTCAGAACGAAAAATGATGAGGGTAAATATTACATATTTAAGAATAAAGTTTCTTTTATTATATTGAAAAAAAATGCTGGTGAAAATTATGCAGACATTAAAAAACACTACTACACTTTTTGATAGGAAATATCATCTATGTATTGTTTTCTCTGTGTTGTCCATCAACATTATATCTATAATGTCTACATAGTGTAGAATAGTGTCCCCTGAAATTTGAAGCAACAATGTTGAAGCAACAAATTTCATTCTACATTTTCTGGCAACATGTAGACTAGTGTCCCCTTGGCTTAAGCAATAGATGTGTATTTTGTTATGCACATACATATACTTTTTTATGCTTGATTTATTTAGAATTTAGAATCACAATGTCATGCTCAAATCACCATCTGCTCTATGAGGGGCGTCATCTTAAATAACATGATTCAACATTTGGCTTGTCCATACTTATTATGACTACAAAAGCATAACTTTTTTTCCATTTCCAATAATTTTACAAACTAGCACTCTACTCAGTACAAAATGTATACTCTGTAGAGTAATTGATATTTTAAAATGATCTCCTCAGTTCTAGAGAGGGAATTCTTTATGTAATATGTTCCCTCTCATGATGACTGATATCAGCCTTCATACGGAATTGCACTGGTTGGAATGAATTTAAATTGAATACTTCTAAGATTTTTTGAATTCTGAAGGGGCATTTTTCTTTTCATATGATTCTGAAAGTCCTCTGCTAGAACTTTTGATATGCACATAAGCACAAGCAAGTATATACTGTTGGAAAGCAATGACACATATATTATTCTACTGTCACCTACTGTGGCTATGAATCATTTTTAAAGGCTTATTATACATGCCCAAAACCAATGTTTATTTGAACCAAATGTTATTCAAAAGTATATATTTTCCCCAAAGTTCCTGATCTGCAATTTGACTTCACAGCCAAATGCTTTAGTTTTCTGAGTGCTTCAACCATCGTTTCTGCGAGAAGCAAAGAGTGTTTACAGTTACAAGCAACTTTTGTTTTGAGCTGTAAAACCAGTGAGTATGGAGATTAGAGTGTAAGAGGGTTCTGGTATCTTAAAGGGAGCCTGCAATGTCAAGAAACAACACAGAATATCTATCATGCAGATTTCAATGGAAGAGGAAGTATCGCTTCAACTAAAAGCACCTTTAGGGAAGGTTTGATCAAGTGTGCAAAGGGCTGAACTGTGGAATAATACAGTAAACAGACACTAAGGAATTATATTTTAGTTTGAAATTGAGCAAGATTGTGGGACACTGCAGCTTTAATGGCAAAGTGTTTTTTGGGAAATCAGTGAAAAATAATTTAATAGGGACAATGCAGCAATATTGCACTGTTTATTAATTTATCAGTAATCTGGTCCCCAAATAGGCAAGATGCTGGAGTTATGACTCCGAATAAATACATGGATACATATATTTTACTGTCACTGGCTTACAGGAGTCATTTTGCAAACATAGCTTAAAAACAGTGCATTTACTCTTGGTATGTCTTGGTATTAGTTGTGACACAAAGTACTGCTCAGTAAAAAGGCAGTACAAAAGTAAAACTTTTTTTATGATAAACTATGGGTCAACTGAATCTTAATTAGTGTCCCTAAAATGAAATTGTGATTTGTACAGTCAGTAACCAGGTCATGAAAGCAATAATAGAACATTTAACTAACAAAAAAAATGGAAGGTACTTAACCTTGGTACAATATACCCAAACTGAAGTGATTATCAAAGAACATAATCTGAGGAAACCCAAACATTTCCTAAACATTACTGTCCATTTTTCCTTAACTGGGCAACTGGAATTTTGGGAAATACTATGGAATTTCCTTTCCAATTTATTTTTCAACAACACACCCTGTGTAACTAACAGACTGTATTTCCAACTGTTACTGTGAGTGCTGCAACAAATATTCAGATAATTCAACCAATTACAAATTCTGCAGTCATCATATGTATTGCATCTTTATTTATTACACATTATTCTACCAAGTACTATGAATTGTACCGTTTCTGTTGAACTGGAACAGGGAAGCATGATCAACTACCCATACTGTAATTATACATACTGTATTGGGGACTGTAAATAAATACTCATATAATCGAAATCATAATCAATAGATTAATCAACGAGACTGACAATCATTTAATCCAGCTCTAATTTCTACCCGAAAAAAAAAAAAATCTAATTTACAAAACGTATCCCTCTGTCACCTTTGCTGGCCAAAAAAAAATCTTTCAATATTAAATATGAAAGCTGAGACAAGCTGCCAGTTGAAGGAGCCAATTCCCTGTTTCTATTTTGTTCCCAGAAAGTGTTTACTATAGCAACACAGTCTATGAAATGTACAAACCGAAAGCCAAACCTCTGAACATTTCATTTCCCAGATTGTTTTTTTTTTTTTTTTTAACAGAACTGATTGTTTAACTTTGCACTTAATTCGAATGCACGCTAGATTGAAGCAGGAATAGAAAGGGGTCTGATAATGTATTACATCAGTACCTTTTCTGAAACCCCCATGCAGGGGCTACAGCAACATGTTTCCTTGATTTCCTCAGATATTTGAACTACATTTATACCAAGCTAGGTGGACTGCCTTTGTCTTCCTATAGACGGCATTTCACCCAGTTTACTAATTTCACTTGGACTCCAGAGCATACTGTACTTCCTAACTTGTCAGTGCCTCAGATCTTATGACTAAACTGTGATAGAACAATCGCAGTTTGTTCCGTAGATGGGGTATTCATTCTCTACATCCCCACCACTGACAGTGCTTTTTCACTTTAGTAATCAGATTTATTTTTAATGCATCATTATTATTATGGCATATTCTTGTCACCCTGACAACTAGCTGCATCATTTATCTCTGATCACCATAACAACCTGCAGCATATATTCCACGTCCCTGAAGATTTTCTTCATCCAGTATGGGTATGTTATGCTCTTCAGGGAGCAAACCTAGATATTCTTTTTCAAGGTTTTTCTTACTATAGCGATAACACAATGAAAATGAAAATAAATGGGTAAACCTCTAATGATTTTTATTTCTGCATAACTATGTTTTGAAGAAAAAAAACAAGAAAAAAATCAAATACTTTTCTCAAAGTTTAAATTTCAATCTGCTTTATACTGTAGCTTACAAATGATTTATAATTTAAAGCCACAGTGCTAATTAGGATGCTAAACAATTTAACATTCAAGCCTGTGTACATGTGCCACAAATACATTGTATGTAATACTATATATATCTATATAGTAACAATATTGTCATATTGACTTTAAATGTTGAATTTGTGATACGCGTTTTCAATATTTCTAAAATTATATCTAGTAAAAGTGCACATTTAAAAATTTTAAAGTATGTTTTTGTTAACATTTATGTATTAAGCTAAATCTGGAAAATAAAAAAACTTTTTGGGGTTAAATCTAGGAAATATTTTGTGATTTAAGTTAAATCCAGAAAAAAAGACCTGGTAAAATATCTATGCTTTTTTTTACACTTGGCGCCCCATAGATTCCTCTGGTGGCCCTGCAATGCAAAACACAAGCAAATAAAATGTGAGCGACGTACAAACAAAAAATTAGCGACATGTAAACAAATTCCAAATCGGAAATAACTTTGAAAACAGAAACAGAACACTTAAGTAATCGGGTGCTAAGTAGTTAGCTGTGTAAATAAGTTTATTTAGCTGTTCTGTATAACAACTGCATAAAGGTGCCTTAAAAAAGGTGGTTTGCCTGAATGATACTTATTTATGTTTGTGCCACTTAGCAGATTTAAAAAAAACTAACTAGCACAAATAAATCTGTGAGTCTAATTTCATTAAAATTGGATTCAAAGTCATATTGAGATCCGCAATTTGTATATGGACCACCAGCCCAGTGGCCACAAACAAGAACAACTATGCTCATTTGTAGCTATAACTGTTTGCCAGATTAAATATCTGGAAATACCTATGAAGTGACACATACACTAAGTGCCAGCGTACGTGTGTGAAAAATAAAGATTAATCTCATCTTCTTGCAAAGATGAAAACACTCTGAAGTGGCAAAGGCACTTTAACAAACAATTCCAATATCTATCAACTGATTTGAAGGTAGCAGCTCTTGCAGTCTGTTTCTTTTGTAACTGGTGTTTTGACATTATTAGGGTCATTAAGACTGGCACAGCAGATATTATTCTGTTTTCGTCTCTTTTGTTGATAATAAACATATCCAGGGTTTGGACACTGAGTGAGGTTTAAAGATATAACAAAAGGCTTTACAGTTCCTTTTATGTCAGAATGAAGGAAGCAGCCACAATTTTTCATCAAAAAAAAAAAGCCAATAATTAAAAAATGTTCCGCGCTGAGATAATGAGGCCAGTGAGAACATGGGCAATGTTAATAAGAGGTAAGATAATGGATTTAGATCACTGTTGGCTGGGGTCATCTTGCTTGGAGATGTCAGACAAGTTTTTTTTTTTTATATAGTTTTTTTTTTATAGTTTATACTGCAGTGCAAAAACCTTCAGAGAAAAGTTTTTTTTAAAGAATTACAGTCATTCTGTGAAATCCAAGTATTTCCAAATTGTGTTACTCTAGTATATAATGATGTAGTGGTTGCCCTTTACTGGGCAAACTGCAAAGCTACAAACTGCAAAACTGACTCCTTATAGAGTGCTTATCGAGTGTTGCTGGTGGTCAAACATCAGTCAGAAATCAGAAATTAATAACCAAACATATAGGGATAATAAGAAAGCAATAACACATAACAGGCCATTCTAACATGGTCCACTATCCACACACCTACGGGTGTTGTAGCTGTTAAATGGCCTATGCGAGCAGACTTTGGACCACATTTGAACACTGGAGTGTGTTATTGCACTTATAAAATAACCCTAACCCACCCCTACAAAAGTGAATACGTTGTCAGTTGAATCAGGCAGAGTGATGCTAAAAGTTCCAAGCTGTGACATTTGCATTGACTTTACACAGGCAACTGCTACAAGAAGTGTTTTAAGTGGCATTAACACTTAAATTGTTGAATCGGTAAGAAAATAACAGCACAAAAAACAGTTAATTTTATTCACCGAATCAACACTTATCGTTGTTTATCCCTTACTTAAACAACAATTATATTGTACTGTAGACAAATGTATAGATATGTTATGCACCATTGTAGGCTATCCTTTTGTTTGAACACAGGATACTACGTGACAGTAGTTTCATGCATGCTATATTTTCAAAGTCTAGCCCACCAGTTCTGCTTAATCTCAGCAAACAGGACTGCGTTCTTGGATTTAGTAATTTTCCTTATCTTCTGCACATTTTGAACTTGTTTTTCTGCCTTTTAATACACCTGTACTACTAAAATGTGATTTGTATTAATCTGCCATGCTTATAACACAAAACCCATATTCTTTTAATATTTAATAGGTTCTTTCAAATATAAATTGCAGCTTTCATAACCTGGTAATGACGCCAAGCTTTCATTGTATGACTTTACAGGACTCCAATTCACATTTAACAAGAAATATTTATAGTAAAAAGGGCTAAATTAACCTGTATAGTTAATACTTTTCTGAATTCAGCCTTCCTGCACATATCAATAAATAACAGTTTTCAATTCTGCTGACAGCAAAATTTAATTAAACACACATATTGCTATAGCAGGCTATAAATCCTCCTTAAAGACATGCTGTATAAATGTGAAATTATGGGTTCAAGACATGATGGAAATACAGAACCGAAATCAAAGCACCTGGGATTCCTTTGATTAAACAAATGGAAGAATGGGCTAATCAGGTTATTCAAACCTCCTGTGTCATGCATCAAAAAGTGTCATCATATTTTAAATCCATCTGCGGAACTGAAAGAAAGAAAGAAAGAAAGAAAGAAAGAAAGAAAGAAAGAAAGAAAGAAAGAAAATAAACATCAAAGCAAACAGCCTCCGTATTTAAACATGCGGGAGGGCCAAATCAAGTGGAATAGCTACACAGAGGGCAAATGATTACCATAAGAGCCCAGATTGCTTTATTGTACTGTTGGTAACCTCAGGCAACAATGAGCTTCATTTTAAAAATGGTGATAGAGACAAAAATAGAGTCTAGTCACCTGTTATAAATGGATGTGGATCTGCATACTGGTATCCAGTAAATCACTAAATAAGCCCTTCCCTGGTGTTTAACTGCTCATGTGCGCTATTAAACACCTGTTAATTATTTCAGCGATGGTATTTACATCTTCCACCGTTTAGAGCAACTGAATGGACCCCAATGTGCACAACCACCCCATACACATTCTCTGTGAAATCAATTATTCATATGTTACTTTAATTTCTTGTATTTTTATGACATGCACCATAGTATCCTGAATGCTAAGGTTCTTGAATGTTATTGTTTAAATTAACAAATTAACTCTGGGCTCTGGAGTGAAAAAAAAAAGCATGTCTTGTTTTTTCTTCTTCCAGTTGTAACAGTAATTTATCATCATCCAATGCAATCCAATGGGACTATTACCACAATATTCTTATTTAAATGAAATGTGCAAATAAAACTTTTTTTTTTCTTTACAGGGTAGAATTAAGAAGAAATAACCCACCAACAATCCAATAATGAAAATAAACTCTACTACAGTATTGAAAATACAAAAGGCACCGGCAAATACATAGCACAAGCTGTTGTAGCTCAGAAATTCTTACCATGATTTAAATCCTTATACTCTGGTACATCATATTATATAACTAAACATTCAAACGGTTAGCATTTTGCATATGTAATGCTTTATTATTGTGTAACCATTCCCCTTATGGATAAGCTCCACACTGCCAGTTTGTAACCCACAGGATGAAAACCTATTAACCAACCCACAAATACCTGCAGAAGACACCAGAGCTCTCCTTGGTTTAATGAAATACTGTTTCTAAGGAGGCTCTTTATTCTAGCAGATTCTCATAGAAAGGTCTGTAGCATATTCTCACAGAAAGGGTTAAAGGAATGGGTGGTGCCTTAAGTTCTAGAATGATAGACTGTTTGACAATGTATAAAGCACTTGTCAAGATGGTCTGTTACTCCACTGTGAATTGCTGAGTGGAGGCGGAGGGTCAGCACACTAGACAATGTGCTGTTGCCATAAGAAACCAGCATGTTTCAAGGAGATGTGCCTGTGAAGAGATTACATAAAAAAAGAAATACTTGTTTGCCCATGTGTTTCTACAGCATGTTAATCATGCAAATAACTGTGTACCGTATATGCTCGAAATTGCACTCAGTCTTGATCATCCTAGTTGTTCATGTCATACATCACAGTAATACTACCATCTTCTAAATTGAACTTTCCTGGTTCCAGAAAATAAAATACTCCTGCCACAGCATGAAGTGCCTGTATTTGCAGACATCTTACCGAATGTGTATTCTCACTTCCAAATACTTTAGTTGTTGTGTACAGTTATTTGCATTGTTTCTTAAAGCTTAGGATGACTCCTCTGTGTTCCTGATTCTGCCCCAGATGGCTTAACTGTTTCATGGCTATCACTGTGTCTCACAAATCCCTTTTCAGGTGTTAACTACATCAGATGCAGCAACACAACAGCTAAGTGGTGTGTACAATTCCCTCTGGAACCTTGGGTAAATTTGGAGTGCATTCATAACAGAGTTGCACACAGGTGTTTAATACAGTTCCAGAGAAGCTCATGAAGTGAACTGTGAAATGGGTTTATCTACGGCATACTGTTTTCTTGGCTACGTTACCTGACTTGTCATGTTGTGCATTTGTCCTGCAGTAAAATGGGATTGATAAAGGAGATGCTGCATCTCAGTTCATTTAAAATGGGGTTGATAAAGGAGATGCTGCATCTCAGTTCATTTAAAATGGGGTTGATAAAGGAGATGCTGCATCTCAGTTCATTTAAAATGGGGTTGATAAAGGAGATGCTGCATCTCAGTTCATTTAAAATGGGGTTGATAAAGGAGATGCTGCATCTCAGTTCATTTAAAATGGGGTTGATAAAGGAGATGCTGCATCTCAGTTCATTTAAAATGGGGTTGATAAAGGAGATGCTGCATCTCAGTTCATTTAAAATGGGGTTGATAAAGGAGATGCTGCATCTCAGTTCATTTAAAATGGGGTTGATGAAGGAGATGCTGCATCTCAGTTCATTTATTTTGGCAAATCGTTAAAAAATAACATGTAGAAAGATAGAAAAGTTTGTATTGATCTGCTGGTGCTTCCCCACCAACAAAATCTATATACCATGCCTCCTAAGGAATATCAAGCTGATCTCTAAGTAAGACACACAATTGCATTGTCCTTGTGAATTATTATACACATAGTTTCATACAGGCACCCTTTCAATTATTAAAAAGGAAGACAAATTTAGATACAAGAGTATCTACACTCAAACTGATGTTTAATTTGATTGTATGGAAATTAAGCAATATTCTGCCAGTGCTCATATTTTCCATAGAATACTATAGTACACATTCTGTTGGATTTTTGACAGATGCTGTACTTATACTGTGGTATTTTTGTAGTACAGGTGCTGTTGTACTTCTGTGGTACTGGTACTGTATTAGTTCCGTGGTACTGGTACTGCAGTATTTTCCTGGTATTGGTACTGTAGTACTTTTCTAGCACTTGTAATACCTTTGTGGTGCTGGTCTGGTTCTGTGGCAAAATAAATAATTGTATTTTGTAAATAATATCTCTATATATCTATATCTATATATACTGTATAAATATATATATATATATATATATATATATATATATATATATATATATATATATATATATATATATATAAAACTTAGACTGTTGCACAAAGAAAATGCAACAGTCTAAGTTTTACATCAATGGGCACATACATTATGTTATTTACATTTTTAATAGTGAGCAGGTTTGTTTGACGTATTGTTCCTTGGGATAACAAAATACTGAGCTCAAGTCATGTGATTTCATAAAAAAACTCCATGTCCTCAGCGTTTGGTATTTCAGTTGAGTTAAAATTGCCAAAATGAGTTGATTAAGAATCTGTATAAATAGCCATTCGAAAAGACATGATTTGAATTAACGCAAGAACAGTGAAAGATACGACCATGCCCTGCTTGAGTAATGAAGATCGCCTTGTTGCTATGGGCATGATTGAAGGCAGCCTGTCTGTGAGAGAACTTGGAGAATGAGATGTTCTGCTTCAACAATCAGCAGACTAGTCCAGAGAAACCAGGAAACCGGCTCTGTGAGGGAAAGGCCACGTCCTGGAAGGCAGGGTCACCACACTGGCCCAGGAACGTGAAATCCGACTGATCCATCTGTGTAATCGTTTTCAGACTGCAGTGGCTACAGCATGAGAAATTCCAGAAAGAAATAACCCGCGCATCAGCAGAATGACTGTAGCTCGCCGTCTGTGTGAAAATGATTTGCATGCTCAGAGGCCGTTCAGGTGTAACATGTTGACAGCTGAGAGACTAAATTGTCGTCTTCTGTGGGCCAAAGAATATCTGAGGTGGCGGCAGAGAGAGTGGTGGAGTGTTTTATTCACCAATGAATACCGTTTTGCCCTTGACAGACCTGACGTGTGGAGAACATCTGTGGGACCAAATCGCCACTGCCGTCCACAGGAGACAACCGTGACCAGCCAACCTTCGCCAGCTGGCTGCAGCTGAACAGGAAGATGTTCGCATGTGATTTTGTTTGATATCTATGTTTAAAATATTTGATTAAATCCATAGACCACAGTGTTGCATTTCATTTGTGCATCAGTATATTTTCAGTTTTCAAAGCACCCTGTTGCCTGTTGAGGTATTTCAGGGTTTTCCAGGTCACCACTAAGTGCTATCTGGAGGTGTTTTTTCTTCTTTAAGTTTCCTTTTTTTACTTTTTTTGCTTCTGTTATATTCAACCACCTTTTTCCTTACTATATACTTTTAAACACACAAACAAGCACGCTAACTTTTTAAACAGCACGGTTAGCACTCTCTATTTAATCGGGTGGACTAGAACACAAAATTTCATATGGCAGAATGTTTACCTATGAGTGCCACTAGAGGCCAATTAAATAAAAGCAAAATGCTCTCTACTGTAGAAAAGTATATATCTAGTTGGAGCCCAAAATGTGCTTAATGTTTTTAAACTGAATACATTTTGTATCCATTCCTGTTTCCATAAATGTGTCCATCGAAAGAGCATTGCAATACTATAGACTGGAGAGCAAACTACAGACAGACTGACTCACTAATACAAATCCAGATTGATAGCCATTTTAGTAAAGTAAAAGGTTATGACAGAACCTCTCTCATTGACCACAAACATATGTAACTAACTAATCAGTCTGGGAAATTTGGCAGAACATTGGGATGTAATATCGAGCTCTGTAATGGATTCAGAGAAAAAATACTGTCAAAGTGGCAGTCCATTTAATTTTCAGTATTATCAGAGTAATCAATCATTTGTATGTGTTCACTGTGAGCCAGAGTAGTAATCCTTCAAAATTTTATGTAGGTACAGAATATTCAGTGGATGAGACCCTATCTGTCAAAAATGTGATAATGTTGCTCCAAATCCTCAAATTCCTGTGAGATTTGTATTTTGCTATTTAAAAAATTGCTTTGACTTGAAGTCAAAATAATATATAGATAGATGGATAGATA